>NC_140183.1:64216190-64575982 GCF_963971535.1 Notolepis coatsorum
AGAGAGAGAGAGAGAGGGAGGGAGGGAAAGGAGGATGGAGAGAAGGAGAGGAGGGAGAGAGGCTGTTAAATGTCAGCAGTGTGTCTCCTGGGCCTGGGAGACAGGTGAGTGACAGGAGAACAACGGCCTCTGGATCCATTCAGAAATGCTGCCTCTGTCCGGGTCTATTATACCCATCAACCAGAACCCGCTGTAAACACAGAACCACGTGATCACACACACACACACACACACACACACACACACACACACACAAGATTCAAATACATTTCAGAGGTTCAACATGGATTATGGACATTTAAGGATACATTAAGGCTTACAGCCTGGTGGTTTTTAAAACCAGAAACTGAACAGAATCTTGTGGCACACACGCTAAATATTTCAGGTTCCAGTGAGAATTGAACTCACAACCCCTGGTTTACTAGACCAGTGCTCTAACCACTGAGCTATGGAACCCTGTTCTTCCAAAAGTCTCCATCTCTCTTCCCAATGTCTCTTTTCTCTCTGTCTGGTATCTCCTTTCTCTCTTTCTGGTATTTCCTTTCTCTCTTTCTTCAAATAAGCTAAAGGGTTCAGGCTCCAGTGAGAGTTGAACTCAGGACCCCTGGTTTACTAGACTCTTTCTGGTATCTATTTTCTCTCTTTCTGGTATCTATTTTCTGTCTTTGGTATCTCCTTTCTCTCTTTCTGGTATTTCCTTTCTCTTTTTCTTCAAATACACTAAAGACAAAGATGTCAGGCGCCAGTGAGAATTGAACTCATGACCCCTGGTTTACAAGACCAGTGGTCTAACCACTGAGCTATGGAGCCCTGTACTTCCAAAAGTCTCCGTCTCTCTTCCCAATGTCTCTTTTCTCTCTGTCTGGTATCTCCTTACTCTCTTTCTGGTATTTCCTTTCTCTCTTTCTTCAAATACACTAAAGACAAAGATTTCAGGCCCCAGTGAGAATTGAACTCACGACCCCTGGTTTACAAGACCAGTGCTCTAACCACTGAGCTATGGAGCCTTTTCCTTCCCAATGTCTCATCTCTCTTCCCAATTTCTCCTGTTTTCTCTCTTTCTAGTATCTATTTTCTATCTTTGGTATCTCCTTTCTGTCTTTTTGGTATCTATTGTATCTATTTTCTCTCTTTGGTATCTCCTTTATCTCTTTCTTCAAATACACTAAAGACAAAGATTTCAGGGCCCAGGAAGAATTGAACTCATGACCCCTGGTTTACAAGACCAGTGCTCTAACCACTGAGCTATGGTACCCTGTTTTTCTGAAACTCTCCGTCTCTCTTCCCAATGTCTCTTTTCTCTCTGTCTGGTATCTCCTTTCTCTCTTTCTGGTATCTCCGTTCTCTCTTTCTTCAAATACGCGAAAGGGTTCAGGCTCCCGTGAGAATTGAACTCAGGACCCCTGGTTTACTAGACTCTTTCTGGTATCTATTTTCTCTCTTTCTGGTACCTATTTTCTATCTTTGGTATCTCCTTTCTCTCTTTCTGGTATTTCTTTTCTCTCTTTCTTCAAATACACTAAAGACAAAGATTTTAGGTTCCAGTGAGAATTGAACTCACGACCCCTGGTTTACAAGAGCTATGAGCTATGGAACCCTGTTCTTTCAAAAGTCTCTGTCTCTCTTCCCAATGTATCTTTTCTCTCTGTCTGGTATCTCCTTTCTCTCTTTCTTCAAATACACTAAAGACAACGATTTCAGGGCCCAGTGAGAATTGAACTCATGACCCCTGGTTTACAAGAGCTATGAGCTATGGAACCCTGTTCTTCCAAAAGTCTCCGTCTCTCTCCCCAATGTATCTTTTCTCTCTGTCGGGTATCTCCTTTCTCTCTTTCTGGTATCTCCTTTCTCTCTTTCTTCAAATGCGCTAAAGGGTTCAGGCTCCCGTGAGAATTTAACTCACAACCCCTGGTTTACAAGACCAGTGCTCTAACCACTGAGCTATGGAGCCTTTTCCTTCCCAATGTCTCATCTCTCTTCCCAATTTCTCCAATTTTCTCTCTTTCTGGTATCTATTTTCTATCTTTGGTATTTCCTTTCTGTCTTTTTGGTATCTATTGTATCCATTTTGGTATCTATTTTCTCTCTTTGGTATCTCCTTTATCTCTTTCTTCAAATACACTAAAGACAAAGATTTCAGGCCCCAGGAAGAATTGAACTCAAGACCCCTGGTTTACAAGACCAGTGCTCTAACCACTGAGCTATGGAACCCTGTTCTTCTGTAACTCTCCGTCTCTCTTCCCAATGTCTCTTTTCTCTCTGTCTGGTATCTCCTTTCTCTCTTTCTGGTATCTCCTTTCTCTCTTTCTTCAAATACGCTAAAGGGTTCAGGCTCCCGTGAGAATTGAACTCAGGACCCCTGGTTTACTAGACTCTTTCTGGTATCTATTTTCTCTCTTTCTGGTACCTATTTTCTGTCTTTGGTATCTCCTTTCTCTCTTTCTGGTATTTCCTTTCTCTCTTTCTTCAAATACACTAAAGACAAAGATTTCAGGCCCCAGTGAGAATTGAACTCACGACCCCCGGTTTACGAGACCAGTGCTCTAACCACTGAGCTATGGAGCCTTTTCCTTCCCAATGTCTATCTCTCTTCCCAATTTCTCCTCTTTACTCTCTTCCTGGTATCTATTTTCTATCTTTGGTATCTCCTTTCTCTCTTTCTGGTATATTTTTATTTCGGTACCTCCTTTCTCTCTGGTATAAATTTTTTCTCTTTGGTATCTCCTTTCTGTCTTTTTTGTATCTATTGTATCTATTTTGGTATCTCTTTTCTCTCTGTTTGGTATCTCCTTTCTCTCTTTCTTCAAATACACCAAAGTTGATTTCAGGCTCCAGTGAGAATTGAACTCAGGACCCCTGGTTTTCTAGATTCTTTCTGGTATCTATTTTCTCTCTTTGGTATCTCCTTTCTCTCTTTCTGGTATTTCCTTTCTCTCTTTCTTCAAATACACTAAAGACAAAGATTTCAGGCCCTAGGAAGAATTTAACTCATGACCCCTGGTTTACAAGACCAGTGGTCTAACCACTGAGCTATGGAGCCCTGTACTTCCAAAAGTCTCCGTCTCTCTTCCCAATGTCTCTTTTCTCTCTGTCTGGTATCTCCTTTCTCTCTTTCTGGTATTTCATTTCTCTCTTTCTTCAAATACACTAAAGACAAAGATTTCAGGCCCCAGTGAGAATTGAACTCACGACCCCTGGTTTACGAGACCAGTGCTCTAACCACTGAGCTATGGAGCCTTTTCCTTCCCAATGTCTCATCTCTCTTCCCAATTTCTCCTCTTTTCTCTCTTTCTAGTATCTATTTTCTATCTTTGGTATCTCCTTTCTGTCTTTTTGGTATCTATTGTATCTATTTTCTCTCTTTGGTATCTCCTTTATCTCTTTCTTCAAATACACTAAAGACAAAGATTTCAGGCCCCAGGAAGAATTTAACTCATGACCCCTGGTTTACAAGACCAGTGCTCTAACCACTGAGCTATGGAACCCTGTTCTTATGAAACTGTCTGTCTCTCTTCCCAATGTCTCTTTTCTCTCTGTCTGGTATCTCCTTTCTCTCTTTCTGGTATTTCCTTTCTCTCTTTCTTCAAATACACTAAAGACAAAGATTTCAGGCCCCAGTGAGAATTGAACTCACGACCCCTGGTTTACGAGACCAGTGCTCTAACCACTGAGCTATGGAGCCTTTTCCTTCCCAATGTCATCTCTCTTCCCAATTTCTCCAATTTTCTCTCTTTCTGGTATCTATTTTCTATCTTTGGTATCTCCTTTCTGTCTTTTTGGTATCTATTGTATCCATTTTGGTATCTATTTTCTCTCTTTGGTATCTCCTTTATCTCTTTCTTCAAATACACTAAAGACAACGATTTCAGGCCCCAGGAAGAATTGAACTCAAGACCCCTGGTTTACAAGACCAGTGCTCTAACCACTGAGCTATGGAACCCTGTTCTTCTGTAACTCTCCGTCTCTCTTCCCAATGTCTCTTTTCTCTCTGTCTGGTATCTCCTTTCTCTCTTTCTGGTATCTCCTTTCTCTCTTTCTTCAAATACGCTAAAGCATAGGTGTCAAACTCACGGCCCGCGGGCCAAATGTGGCCCGCCACATCATTTGATGTGGCCCCCCAAGAGCATTTTTTTTTTTTTTTTTTTAACATTAATATTGGGTGTTAAAATAATTGTGGGTTAATGCGTTAATAAAGCTTTAACTTTGACAGCCTTAGTTATTACACATTCTTACACATACATGTATGTTGAACATCTGAGGTATTGATGAAGTAACAAAGGAAAAAAGCCAAAAGCACTTACTCCTCAGACATTCTTTGACAATTTTACAGCCCAAAATACAAAAAAGATCCAGGCAGAATAGGTAACAAAGGGTTGAAGAAATATTGTCTGAACTGTCAGATGCAAACTGGCTGTGTGACATAACCGAGCATCTCGCTCAATTGAATAAGAAGCTGTAGGGACGCAAACAAGTCCCACCCAAAACTTGACCAATATAGTTGTGAACTGAGACAACCCTTATTTTGTTATTTTTGAGTACAGTTACAGTTGTGTGTTCATGCAGACACATAATAGCAATTTCATTACGAATTGAAAATGGGAGACCCTGATGTAAACAAGTCGAAAGTCTTTCTCTGGTCTGCATCCCCTTAACAATTGTGTGTATTGAGCTGTACTGTACTGTACCCATTCTGCAATCTGTTAATTAAAGTTAATTAAACTATCTTCCATTAGTTGGATGTATGGCCTCTGCAAGGTTGTGTGCAGCCATTTGTTTTTGTAACATCTGCTACATCTGTCCCACGTGTTCTTTGCAGCTCAGTTGTTAGTTCTGCCCCTCTTGACTGTGACAAAAAGGTTTTGAACCAACTTAATGTCATAGCTTGTATTTGATGATATTCTTCTTTGTTATTTACTTGAATGGTTTGATCATTGATTGATGGAGTAATATGGGGTTCTGATAAACTAAAATTATTTGTTAAAATAACATAAGCTAACATATATTTTTACATCTATGCAAATGCATATGCAATATGTATAACTTGAATAAGTAATAAATACAGAAACAACATGTTTAACAATATGTAAATGAGTAGCTACATTTATTTTACATTACATTAACATTTATACGGTCTTTGGCCCTTTGAGGGCAACCATAATGCTGATGTGGCCCTTTGTAAAAATTAGTTTGACACCCCTGCGCTAAAGGGTTCAGGCTCCCGTGAGAATTGAATTCAGGACCCCTGGTTTACTAGACTCTTTCTGGTATCTATTTTCTCTCTTTCTGGTATCTATTTTCTGTCTTTGGTATCTCCTTTCTCTCTTTCTGGTATTTCCTTTCTCTCTTTCTTCAAATACACTAACGACAAAGATTTCAGGTCCCAGTGAGAATTGAACTCACGACCCCTGGTTTACGAGACCAGTGCTCTAACCACTGAGCTATGGAGCCTTTTCCTTCCCAATGTCTATCTCTCTTCCCAATTTCTCCTCTTTACTCTCTTCCTGGTATCTATTTTCTATCTTTGGTATCTCCTTTCTCTCTTTCTGGTATATTTTTATTTCGGTACCTCCTTTCTTTCTGGTATAAATTTTTTCTCTTTGGTATCTCCTTTCTGTCTTTTTCGTATCTATTGTATCTATTTTGGTATCTCTTTTCTCTCTGTTTGGTATCTCCTTTCTCTCTTTCTTCAAATACACCAAAGTTGATTTCAGGCTCCAGTGAGAATTGAACTCAGGACCCCTGGTTTTCTAGATTCTTTCTGGTATCTATTTTCTCTCTTTGGTATATCCTTTCTCTCTTTCTGGTATTTCCTTTCTCTCTTTCTTCAAATACACTAAAGACAAAGATTTCAGGCCCCAGGAAGAATTTAACTCATGACCCCTGGTTTACAAGACCAGTGGTCTAACCACTGAGCTATGGAGCCCTGTACTTCCAAAAGTCTCCGTCTCTCTTCCCAATGTCTCTTTTCTCTCTGTCTGGTATCTCCTTTCTCTCTTTCTGGTATTTCATTTCTCTCTTTCTTCAAATACACTAAAGACAAAGATTTCAGGCCCCAGTGAGAATTGAACTCACGACCCCTGGTTTACGAGACCAGTGCTCTAACCACTGAGCTATGGAACCCTGTTCTTATGAAACTGTCTGTCTCTCTTCCCAATGTCTCTTTTCTCTCTGTCTGGTATCTCCTTTCTCTCTTTCTGGTATTTCCTTTCTCTCTTTCTTCAAATACACTAAAGACAAAGATTTCAGGCCCCAGTGAGAATTGAACTCACGACCCCTGGTTTACGAGACCAGTGCTCTATCCACTGAGCTATGGAGCCTTTTCCTTCCCAATGTCTCATCTCTCTTGCCAATTTCTCCTCTTTTCTCTCTTTCTAGTATCTATTTTCTATCTTTGGTATCTCCTTTCTGTCTTTTTGGTATCTATTGTATCTATTTTCTCTCTTTGGTATCTCCTTTATCTCTTTCTTCAAATACACTAAAGACAAAGATTTCAGGGCCCAGGAAGAATTGAACTCATGACCCCTGGTTTACAAGACCAGTGCTCTAACCACTGAGCTATGGTACCCTGTTTTTCTGAAACTCTCCGTCTCTCTTCCCAATGTCTCTTTTCTCTCTGTCTGGTATCTCCTTTCTCTCTTTCTGGTATCTCCGTTCTCTCTTTCTTCAAATACGCGAAAGGGTTCAGGCTCCCGTGAGAATTGAACTCAGGACCCCTGGTTTACTAGACTCTTTCTGGTATCTATTTTCTTTCTTTCTGGTACCTATTTTCTATCTTTGGTATCTCCTTTCTCTCTTTCTGGTATTTCTTTTCTCTCTTTCTTCAAATACACTAAAGACAAAGATTTTAGGTTCCAGTGAGAATTGAACTCACGACCCCTGGTTTACAAGAGCTATGAGCTATGGAACCCTGTTCTTTCAAAAGTCTCTGTCTCTCTTCCCAATGTATCTTTTCTCTCTGTCTGGTATCTCCTTTCTCTCTTTCTTCAAATACACTAAAGACAACGATTTCAGGGCCCAGTGAGAATTGAACTCATGACCCCTGGTTTACAAGAGCTATGAGCTATGGAACCCTGTTCTTCCAAAAGTCTCCGTCTCTCTCCCCAATGTATCTTTTCTCTCTGTCGGGTATCTCCTTTCTCTCTTTCTGGTATCTCCTTTCTCTCTTTCTGGTATCTCCTTTCTCTCTTTCTTCAAATACGCTAAAGGGTTCAGGCTCCCGTGAGAATTTAACTCACGACCCCTGGTTTACGAGACCAGTGCTCTAACCACTGAGCTATGGAGCCTTTTCCTTCCCAATGTCATCTCTCTTCCCAATTTCTCCAATTTTCTCTCTTTCTGGTATCTATTTTCTATCTTTGGTATCTCCTTTCTGTCTTTTTGGTATCTATTGTATCCATTTTGGTATCTATTTTCTCTCTTTGGTATCTCCTTTATCTCTTTCTTCAAATACACTAAAGACAACGATTTCAGGCCCCAGGAAGAATTGAACTCAAGACCCCTGGTTTACAAGACCAGTGCTCTAACCACTGAGCTATGGAACCCTGTTCTTCTGTAACTCTCCGTCTCTCTTCCCAATGTCTCTTTTATCTCTGTCTGGTATCTCCTTTCTCTCTTTCTGGTATCTCCTTTCTCTCTTTCTTCAAATACGCTAAAGGGTTCAGGCTCCCGTGAGAATTGAACTCATGACCCCTGGTTTACTAGACTCTTTCTGGTATCTTTCTCTCTTTCTGGTACCTAATTTCTGTCTTTGGTATCTCCTTTCTCTCTTTCTGGTATTTCCTTTCTCTCTTTCTTCAAATACACTAAAGACAAAGATTTCAGGCCCCAGGAAGAATTGAACTCATGACCCCTGGTTTACAAGACCAGTGGTCTAACCACTGAGCTATGGAGCCCTGTACTTCCAAAAGTCTCCGTCTCTCTTCCCAATGTCTCTTTTCTCTCTGTCTGGTATCTCATTTCTCTCTTTCTGGTATTTCTTTTCTCTCTTTCTTCAAATACACTAAAGACAAAGATTTCAGGCCCCAGGAAGAATTGAACTCATGACCCCTGGTTTACGAGACCAGTGCTCTAACCACTGAGCTATGGAGCCTTTTCCTTCCCAATGTCTCATCTCTCTTCCCAATTTCTCCTCTTTTCTCTCTTTCTAGTATCTATTTTCTATCTTTGGTATCTCCTTTCTGTCTTTTTGGTATCTATTGTATCTATTTTCTCTCTTTGATATCTCCTTTATCTCTTTCTTCAAATACACTAAAGACAAAGATTTCAGGGCCCAGGAAGAATTGAACTCATGACCCCTGGTTTACAAGACCAGTGGTGTAACCACTGAGCTATGGTACCCTGTTTTTCTGAAACTCTCCGTCTCTCTTCCAAATGTCTCTTTTCTCTCTGTCTGGTATCTCCTTTCTCTCTTTCTGGTATTTCTTTTCTCTCTTTCTTCAAATACACTAAAGACAAAGATTTCAGGCTCCTGTGAGAATTGAACTCAGGACCCCTGGTTTACTAGACTCTTTCTGGTATCTATTTTCTCTCTTTCTGGTATCTATTTTCTGTCTTTGGTATCTCCTTTCTCTCTTTCTGGTATTTCCTTTCTCTCTTTCTTCAAATACACTAAAGACAAAGATTTCAGGCCCCAGGAAGAATTGAACACATGACCCCTGGTTTACAAGAACAGTGGTCTAACGACTGAGCTATGGAGCCCTGTACTTCCAAAAGTCTCCGTCTCTCTTCCCAATGTCTCTTTTCTCTCTGTCTGGTATCTCCTTTCTCTCTTTCTGGTATTTCTTTTCTCTCTTTCTTCAAATACACTAAAGACAAAGATTTCAGGCCCCAGTGAGAATTGAACTCACAACCCCTGGTTTACGAGACCAGTGCTCTAACCACTGAGCTATGGAGCCTTTTCCTTCACAATGTCTATCTCTCTTCCCAATTTCTCATCTTTTCTCTCTTCCTGGTATCTATTTTCTATCTTTGGTATCTCCTTTCTCTCTTTCTGGTATATATTTTTTTCGGTACCTCCTTTCTATCTGGATTTCTTTTTTGTCTTTGGTATCTCCTTTCTGTCTTTTTGGTATCTATTGTATCTATTTTGGTATCTCTTTTCTCTCTGTTCGGTATCTCCTTTCTCTCTTTCTTCAAATACGCTAAAGGGTTCAGGCTCCCGTGAGAATTTAACTCACGACACCTGGTTTACGAGACCAGTGCTCTAACCACTGAGCTATGGAGCCTTTTCCTTCCCAATGTCATCTCTCTTCCCAATTTCTCCAATTTTCTCTCTTTCTGGTATCTATTTTCTATCTTTGGTATCTCCTTTCTGTCTTTTTGGTATCTATTGTATCCATTTTGGTATCTATTTTCTCTCTTTGGTATCTCCTTTATCTCTTTCTTCAAATACACTAAAGACAACGATTTCAGGCCCCAGGAAGAATTGAACTCAAGACCCCTGGTTTACAAGACCAGTGCTCTAACCACTGAGCTATGGAACCCTGTTCTTCTGTAACTCTCCGTCTCTCTTCCCAATGTCTCTTTTCTCTCTGTCTGGTATCTCCTTTCTCTCTTTCTGGTATCTCCTTTCTCTCTTTCCTCAAATACGCTAAACTAAGGGTTCAGGCTCCCGTGAGAATTGAACTCAGGACCCCTGGTTTACTAGACTCTTTCTGGTATCTATTTTCTCTCTTTCTGGTACCTATTTTCTGTCTTTGGTATCTCCTTTCTCTCTTTCTGGTATTTCCTTTCTCTCTTTCTTCAAATACACTAAAGACAAAGATTTCAGGCCCCAGTGAGAATTGAACTCACGACCCCTGGTTTACGAGACCAGTGCTCTAACCACTGAGCTATGGAGCCTTTTCCTTCCCAATGTCTATCTCTCTTCCCAATTTCTCCTCTTTACTCTCTTCCTGGTATCTATTTTCTATCTTTGGTATCTCCTTTCTCTCTTTCTGGTATATTTTTATTTCGGTACCTCCTTTCTTTCTGGTATACATTTTTTCTCTTTGGTATCTCCTTTCTGTCTTTTTTGTATCTATTGTATCTATTTTGGTATCTCTTTTCTCTCTGTTTGGTATCTCCTTTCTCTCTTTCTTCAAATACACCAAAGTTGATTTCAGGCTCCAGTGAGAATTGAACTCAGGACCCCTGGTTTTCTAGATTCTTTCTGGTATCTATTTTCTCTCTTTGGTATCTCCTTTCTCTCTTTCTGGTATTTCCTTTCTCTCTTTCTTCAAATACACTAAAGACAAAGATTTCAGGCCCCAGGAAGAATTTAACTCATGACCCCTGGTTTACAAGACCAGTGGTCTAACCACTGAGCTATGGAGCCCTGTACTTCCAAAAGTCTCCGTCTCTCTTCCCAATGTCTCTTTTCTCTCTGTCTGGTATCTCCTTTCTCTCTTTCTGGTATTTCATTTCTCTCTTTCTTCAAATACACTAAAGACAAAGATTTCAGGCCCCAGTGAGAATTGAACTCACGACCCCTGGTTTACGAGACCAGTGCTCTAACCACTGAGCTATGGAGCCTTTTCCTTCCCAATGTCTCATCTCTCTTCCCAATTTCTCCTCTTTTCTCTCTTTCTAGTATCTATTTTCTATCTTTGGTATCTCCTTTCTGTCTTTTTGGTATCTATTGTATCTATTTTCTCTCTTTGGTATCTCCTTTATCTCTTTCTTCAAATACACTAAAGACAAAGATTTCAGGCCCCAGGAAGAATTTAACTCATGACCCCTGGTTTACAAGACCAGTGCTCTAACCACTGAGCTATGGAACCCTGTTCTTATGAAACTGTCTGTCTCTCTTCCCAATGTCTCTTTTCTCTCTGTCTGGTATCTCCTTACTCTCTTTCTGGTATTTCCTTTCTCTCTTTCTTCAAATACACTAAAGACAAAGATTTCAGGCCCCAGTGAGAATTGAACTCACGACCCCTGGTTTACGAGACCAGTGCTCTAACCACTGAGCTATGGAGCCTTTTCCTTCCCAATGTCTCATCTCTCTTCCCAATTTCTCCTCTTTTCTCTCTTTCTAGTATCTATTTTCTATCTTTGGTATCTCCTTTCTGTCTTTTTGGTATCTATTGTATCTATTTTCTCTCTTTGGTATCTCCTTTATCTCTTTCTTCAAATACACTAAAGACAAAGATTTCAGGGCCCAGGAAGATTTGAACTCATGACCCCTGGTTTACAAGACCAGTGCTCTAACCACTGAGCTATGGTACCCTGTTTTTCTGAAACTCTCCGTCTCTCTTCCCAATGTCTCTTTTCTCTCTGTCTGGTATCTCCTTTCTCTCTTTCTGGTATCTCCGTTCTCTCTTTCTTCAAATACGCGAAAGGGTTCAGGCTCCCGTGAGAATTGAACTCAGGACCCCTGGTTTACTAGACTCTTTCTGGTATCTATTTTCTCTCTTTCTGGTACCTATTTTCTATCTTTGGTATCTCCTTTCTCTCTTTCTGGTATTTCTTTTCTCTCTTTCTTCAAATACACTAAAGACAAAGATTTTAGGTTCCAGTGAGAATTGAACTCACGACCCCTGGTTTACAAGAGCTATGAGCTATGGAACCCTGTTCTTTCAAAAGTCTCTGTCTCTCTTCCCAATGTATCTTTTCTCTCTGTCTGGTATCTCCTTTCTCTCTTTCTTCAAATACACTAAAGACAACGATTTCAGGGCCCAGTGAGAATTGAACTCATGACCCCTGGTTTACAAGAGCTATGAGCTATGGAACCCTGTTCTTCCAAAAGTCTCCGTCTCTCTCCCCAATGTATCTTTTCTCTCTGTCGGGTATCTCCTTTCTCTCTTTCTGGTATCTCCTTTCTCTCTTTCTTCAAATACGCTAAAGGGTTCAGGCTCCCGTGAGAATTTAACTCACGACCCCTGGTTTACGAGACCAGTGCTCTAACCACTGAGCTATGGAGCCTTTTCCTTCCCAATGTCATCTCTCTTCCCAATTTCTCCAATTTTCTCTCTTTCTGGTATCTATTTTCTATCTTTGGTATCTCCTTTCTGTCTTTTTGGTATCTATTGTATCCATTTTGGTATCTATTTTCTCTCTTTGGTATCTCCTTTATCTCTTTCTTCAAATACACTAAAGACAACGATTTCAGGCCCCAGGAAGAATTGAACTCAAGACCCCTGGTTTACAAGACCAGTGCTCTAACCACTGAGCTATGGAACCCTGTTCTTCTGTAACTCTCCGTCTCTCTTCCCAATGTCTCTTTTCTCTCTGTCTGGTATCTCCTTTATCTCTTTCTGGTATCTCCTTTCTCTCTTTCTTCAAATACGCTAAAGGGTTCAGGCTCCCGTGAGAATTGAACTCATGACCCCTGGTTTACTAGACTCTTTCTGGTATCTTTCTCTCTTTCTGGTACCTAATTTCTGTCTTTGGTATCTCCTTTCTCTCTTTCTGGTATTTCCTTTCTCTCTTTCTTCAAATACACTAAAGACAAAGATTTCAGGCCCCAGGAAGAATTGAACTCATGACCCCTGGTTTACAAGACCAGTGGTCTAACCACTGAGCTATGGAGCCCTGTACTTCCAAAAGTCTCCGTCTCTCTTCCCAATGTCTCTTTTCTCTCTGTCTGGTATCTCCTTTCTCTCTTTCTGGTATTTCTTTTCTCTCTTTCTTCAAATACACTAAAGACAAAGATTTCAGGCCCCAGGAAGAATTGAACTCATGACCCCTGGTTTACGAGACCAGTGCTCTAACCACTGAGCTATGGAGCCTTTTCCTTCCCAATGTCTCATCTCTCTTCCCAATTTCTCCTCTTTTCTCTCTTTCTAGTATCTATTTTCTATCTTTGGTATCTCCTTTCTGTCTTTTTGGTATCTATTGTATCTATTTTCTCTCTTTGGTATCTCCTTTATCTCTTTCTTCAAATACACTAAAGACAAAGATTTCAGGGCCCAGGAAGAATTGAACTCATGACCCCTGGTTTACAAGACCAGTGGTCTAACCACTGAGCTATGGTACCCTGTTTTTCTGAAACTCTCCGTCTCTCTTCCAAATGTCTCTTTTCTCTCTGTCTGGTATCTCCTTTCTCTCTTTCTGGTATTTCTTTTCTCTCTTTCTTCAAATACACTAAAGACAAAGATTTCAGGCTCCCGTGAGAATTGAACTCAGGACCCCTGGTTTACTAGACTCTTTCTGGTATCTATTTTCTCTTTTTCTGGTATCTATTTTCTGTCTTTGGTATCTCCTTTCTCTCTTTCTGGTATTTCCTTTCTCTCTTTCTTCAAATACACTAAAGACAAAGATTTCAGGCCCCAGGAAGAGTTGAACACATGACCCCTGGTTTACAAGACCAGTGGTCTAACGACTGAGCTATGGAGCCCTGTACTTCCAAAAGTCTCCGTCTCTCTTCCCAATGTCTCTTTTCTCTCTGTCTGGTATCTCCTTTCTCTCTTTCTGGTATTTCTTTTCTCTCTTTCTTCAAATACACTAAAGACAAAGATTTCAGGCCCCAGGGAGAATTGAACTCACGACCCCTGGTTTACGAGACCAGTGCTCTAACCACTGAGCTATGGAGCCTTTTCCTTCACAATGTCTATCTCTCTTCCCAATTTCTCCTCTTTTCTCTCTTCCTGGTATCTATTTTCTATCTTTGGTATCTCCTTCACCCCAACTCAAACAGTCTCACTCAGACGCAACCTGCCCTCCCTATCCCCCTCCACCCTCTCCTCTGACATACTATCCGCTCTACCTTTGAGTGACACCTTCTCTGCTCTCTCCACAGAGATGGCAACCTCCACCCTCCTTTCAGCCCTGGCAACCTCCTTCGACAAGCTCTGTCCCCTCGTTGAGAAACCTGCCCGCCGTTCCCCACCCAGTCCATGGCTGACAGATCCAGTGAGAGAACAAAGACAGGTCCTGAGAGCAGCTGAAAGGAAGTATAGAAAGTCACGCCTCACTGCTGACATCGACACATATCACAACCTCTTGTTAACATTCTCCAAAACCATCACTAATGCCAAAGCTTCTTTCTTCCACCATAGGATCGAGGCCTCTGCCAAGAATCTTCGCAAACTGCATGCTACCATGTCCTCCCTCCTCACTCCCCCCCCACCCCCCCCTCCCTCATCTTTCTCTGCCGAAGACTTTGCGATCTTCTTTGAGGAAAAAGTGGAGAACATCCGCAGCTCCTTCTCCCAACCCCCACCCATTCCAAATGCTGAATCGAGAACCTCATCCTTCACTCTGTCATCTTTCTCTCCCATTACAGAAGCAGAGACCCTGACACTGGTAACGTCAAACCGTCCGACTACTTGCCAGCTGGACCAGCTACCCTCCCCACTCCTCCAGACCATAGCACCAGACATCCTCCCATTCCTAACTGCAACCATCAACTCCTCACTCAACTCGGGGGTGGTCCCCACCTCCCTAAAACAAGCCAGAGTCACGCCGCTCATAAAAAAACCAACCCTGAACCCTACTGTCATAGGCAACTACCGTCCTGTCTCTCTTCTCTCCTTCCTTTCTAAAACACTTGAACGTGCTGTATCCAACCAACTTACTACTTATCTCTTACAGAATGACCTCCTAGACCCTAATCAGTCAGGCTTCAGGACTGGTCACTCCACAGAGACAGCCCTCATTGCGGTCACAGAGGCACTTCACTTAGCAAAAGCGAAAGGCCTCTCCTCTGTCCTGATTCTCCTAGATCTATCTGCAGCCTTCGACACAGTCAACCACCAGATCCTCCTTGCGGCCCTCGCAGGAATGGGAGTGGCTGGCTCTGCGCTGACATGGCTGTCATCATACCTCAATGACCGCTCCTACCAAGTGTCATGGAGAGGGACCCTGTCGGCCACCCGCCCCCTGCGGACGGGTGTCCCCCAGGGCTCGGTTTTAGGACCCCTTCTCTTCTCCCTCTACACTAAATCACTGGGTAACATTATCACGTCTCATGGCTTCTCCTACCATTGTTATGCCGACGATACTCAACTCTTCCTCTCCTTCCCTCCCTCAGATATCCACGTCTCTGTGCGGATCTCGGCCTGTCTGTCCGACATCTCAGCCTGGATGACGTCCAACCACCTCAAACTGAACCTAAGCAAAACAGAATTGCTCCACCTGCCGGCCAAATCCTCCCCCCTAACCGACCTTTCAATCACAGTCGAGAATGCAGCTGTGACTGCGTCCCCGACCGCCAAGAACCTTGGTGTTGTCCTCGACGACCAGTTGAACTTCTCTGCTCACATCGCAGCGACGACCAGAACCTGCCGATTCCTCCTGAGCAACGTCAGAAGGATACGCCCCTTCCTGACAAAAGAAGCCACCCAACTCCTCGTCCAATCAACAGTCATCTCCCGCCTCGACTACTGCAATGCACTGCTCGCTGGCCTCCCGGCCACTGCCACTAAGCCTCTTCAACTCATTCAGAACGCAGCGGCCCGCCTGATCTCAAACCTACCGAAGTCGGCCCATGTCACCCCACTTCTTAGGGACCTGCACTGGCTCCCCATTGCTGCACGAATCCGCTTCAAGGCCCTCGACCTAGCATACCGTGCGGCAAAGGGAACCGCTCCCGCCTACCTCCGGTCAATGGTCTCTAACTACACACCCTCAAGACCCCTACGCTCTGCATCTTCTGGCCGCCTCAGACCTACTCCTATCCAAGCTCCGGGAGGGTCATCAAAGAGAAGTCGCCTATTCTCAGTCCTTGCCCCACAATGGTGGAATGAACTACCCACCCCAGTTAGGACAGCCGAATCACGTCCAATCTTTCGCCGTCGACTAAAGACGCACTTCTTCAACCATTATCTGAATTAAAAAAAAAAAAAAAAAAAAAAAATCTAACCCTAACTAACCGTACTGTCATACACTTGTCCTAATAAACTAACCTACACTGTAGCACTCAACACTTTGATGAACATTGTTGCTCAGCTGATAGAGTTGTGCCCTTCCTGATGGCTTGTCGTACAGAACTTGTAAGTCGCTTTGGATAAAAGCGTCAGCTAAATGACTAAATGTAAATGTAAATGTCCTTTCTCTCTTTCTGGTATATATTTTTTTCGGTACCTCCTTTCTTTCTGGTATAAATTTGTTGTCTTTGGTATCTCCTTTCTGTCTTTTTGGTATCTATTGTATCTATTTTGGTATCTCTTTTCTCTCTGTTTGGTATCTCCTTTCTCTCTTTCTTCAAATACGCTAAAGGGTTCAGGCTCCCGTGAGAATTTAACTCACGACCCCTGGTTTACGAGACCAGTGCTCTAACCACTGAGCTATGGAGCCTTTTCCTTCCCAATGTCATCTCTCTTCCCAATTTCTCCAATTTTCTCTCTTTCTGGTATCTATTTTCTATCTTTGGTATCTCCTTTCTGTCTTTTTGGTATCTATTGTATCCATTTTGGTATCTATTTTCTCTCTTTGGTATCTCCTTTATCTCTTTCTTCAAATACACTAAAGACAATGATTTCAGGCCCCAGGAAGAATTGAACTCAAGACCCCTGGTTTACAAGACCAGTGCTCTAACCACTGAGCTATGGAACCCTGTTCTTCTGTAACTCTCCGTCTCTCTTCCCAATGTCTCTTTTCTCTCTGTCTGGTATCTCCTTTCTCTCTTTCTGGTATCTCCTTTCTCTCTTTCTTCAAATACGCTAAAGCATAGGTGTCAAACTCACGGCCCGCGGGCCAAATGTGGCCCGCCACATCATTTGATGTGGCCCCCCAAGAGCACAAAAAAAAATCTCTGTCTGGTATCTCCTTTCTCTCTTTCTGGTATTTCATTTCTCTCTTTCTTCAAATACACTAAAGACAAAGATTTCAGGCCCCAGTGAGAATTGAACTCACGACCCCTGGTTTACGAGACCAGTGCTCTAACCACTGAGCTATGGAGCCTTTTCCTTCCCAATGTCTCATCTCTCTTCCCAATTTCTCCTATTTTCTCTCTTTCTAGTATCTATTTTCTATCTTTGGTATCTCCTTTCTGTCTTTTTGGTATCTATTGTATCTATTTTCTCTCTTTGGTATCTCCTTTATCTCTTTCTTCAAATACACTAAAGACAAAGATTTCAGGCCCCAGGAAGAATTGAATTCATGACCCCTGGTTTACAAGACCAGTGCTCTAACCACTGAGCTATGGAACCCTGTTCTTATGAAACTGTCTGTCTCTCTTCCCAATGTCTCTTTTCTCTCTGTCTGGTATCTCCTTTCTCTCTTTCTGGTATTTCCTTTCTCTCTTTCTTCAAATACACTAAAGACAAAGATTTCAGGCCCCAGTGAGAATTGAACTCACGACCCCTGGTTTACGAGACCAGTGCTCTATCCACTGAGCTATGGAGCCTTTTCCTTCCCAATGTCTCATCTCTCTTCCCAATTTCTCCTCTTTTCTCTCTTTCTAGTATCTATTTTCTATCTTTGGTATCTCCTTTCTGTCTTTTTGGTATCTATTGTATCTATTTTCTCTCTTTGGTATCTCCTTTATCTCTTTCTTCAAATACACTAAAGACAAAGATTTCAGGGCCCAGGAAGAATTGAACTCATGACCCCTGGTTTACAAGACCAGTGCTCTAACCACTGAGCTATGGTACCCTGTTTTTCTGAAACTCTCCGTCTCTCTTCCCAATGTCTCTTTTCTCTCTGTCTGGTATCTCCTTTCTCTCTTTCTGGTATCTCCGTTCTCTCTTTCTTCAAATACGCGAAAGGGTTCAGGCTCCCGTGAGAATTGAACTCAGGACCCCTGGTTTACTAGACTCTTTCTGGTATCTATTTTCTCTCTTTCTGGTACCTATTTTCTATCTTTGGTATCTCCTTTCTCTCTTTCTGGTATTTCTTTTCTCTCTTTCTTCAAATACACTAAAGACAAAGATTTTAGGTTCCAGTGAGAATTGAACTCACGACCCCTGGTTTACAAGAGCTATGAGCTATGGAACCCTGTTCTTTCAAAAGTCTCTGTCTCTCTTCCCAATGTATCTTTTCTCTCTGTCTGGTATCTCCTTTCTCTCTTTCTTCAAATACACTAAAGACAACGATTTCAGGGCCCAGTGAGAATTGAACTCATGACCCCTGGTTTACAAGAGCTATGAGCTATGGAACCCTGTTCTTCCAAAAGTCTCCGTCTCTCTCCCCAATGTATCTTTTCTCTCTGTCGGGTATCTCCGTTCTCTCTTTCTTCAAATACGCGAAAGGGTTCAGGCTCCCGTGAGAATTGAACTCAGGACCCCTGGTTTACTAGACTCTTTCTGGTATCTATTTTCTCTCTTTCTGGTACCTATTTTCTATCTTTGGTATCTCCTTTCTCTCTTTCTGGTATTTCTTTTCTCTCTTTCTTCAAATACACTAAAGACAAAGATTTTAGGTTCCAGTGAGAATTGAACTCACGACCCCTGGTTTCTGGTATCTCCTTTCTCTCTTTCTTCAAATACGCTAAAGGGTTCAGGCTCCCGTGAGAATTTAACTCACAACCCCTGGTTTACGAGACCAGTGCTCTAACCTCTGAGCTATGGAGCCTTTTCCTTCCCAATGTCATCTCTCTTCCCAATTTCTCCAATTTTCTCTCTTTCTGGTATCTATTTTCTATCTTTGGTATCTCCTTTCTGTCTTTTTGGTATCTATTGTATCCATTTTGGTATCTATTTTCTCTCTTTGGTATCTCCTTTATCTCTTTCTTCAAATACACTAAAGACAACGATTTCAGGCCCAAGGAAGAATTGAACACAAGACCCCTGGTTTACAAGACCAGTGCTCTAACCACTGAGCTATGGAACCCTGTTCTTCTGTAACTCTCCGTCTCTCTTCCCAATGTCTCTTTTCTCTCTGTCTGGTATCTCCTTTCTCTCTTTCTGGTATCTCCTTTCTCTCTTTCTTCAAATACGCTAAAGGGTTCAGGCTCCCGTGAGAATTGAACTCAGGACCCCTGGTTTACTAGACTCTTTCTGGTATCTATTTTCTCTCTTTCTGGTACCTATTTTCTGTCTTTGGTATTTCCTTTCTCTCTTTCTGGTATTTCCTTTCTCTCTTTCTTCAAATACACTAAAGACAACGATTTCAGGCCCCAGTGAGAATTGAACTCACGACCCCTGGTTTACGAGACCAGTGCTCTAACCACTGAGCTATGGAGCCTTTTCCTTCCCAATGTCTATCTCTCTTCCCAATTTCTCCTCTTTACTCTCTTCCTGGTATCTATTTTCTATCTTTGGTATCTCCTTTCTCTCTTTCTGGTATATTTTTATTTCGGTACCTCCTTTCTTTCTGGTATACATTTTTTCTCTTTGGTATCTCCTTTCTGTCTTTTTTGTATCTATTGTATCTATTTTGGTATCTCTTTTCTCTCTGTTTGGTATCTCCTTTCTCTCTTTCTTCAAATACACCAAAGTTGATTTCAGGCTCCAGTGAGAATTGAACTCAGGACCCCTGGTTTTCTAGATTCTTTCTGGTATCTATTTTCTCTCTTTGGTATCTCCTTTCTCTCTTTCTGGTATTTCCTTTCTCTCTTTCTTCAAATACACTAAAGACAAAGATTTCAGGCCCCAGGAAGAATTTAACTCATGACCCCTGGTTTACAAGACCAGTGGTCTAACCACTGAGCTATGGAGCCCTGTACTTCCAAAAGTCTCCGTCTCTCTTCCCAATGTCTCTTTTCTCTCTGTCTGGTATCTCCTTTCTCTCTTTCTGGTATTTCCTTTCTCTCTTTCTTCAAATACACTAAAGACAAAGATTTCAGGCCCCAGTGAGAATTGAATTGAAGGTTTACGAGACCAGTGCTCTAACCACTGAGCTATGGAGCCTTTTCCTTCCCAATGTCTCATCTCTCTTCCCAATTTCTCCTCTTTTCTCTCTTTCTAGTATCTATTTTCTATCTTTGGTATCTCCTTTCTGTCTTTTTGGTATCTATTGTATCTATTTTCTCTCTTTGGTATCTCCTTTATCTCTTTCTTCAAATACACTAAAGACAAAGATTTCAGGCCCCAGGAATAATTGAACTCATGACCCCTGGTTTACAAGACCAGTGCTCTAACCACTGAGCTATGGAACCCTGTTCTTATGAAACTCTCCGTCTCTCTTCCCAATGTCTCTTTTCTCTCTGTCTGGTATCTCCTTTCTCTCTTTCTGGTATTTCCTTTCTCTCTTTCTTCAAATACACTAAAGACAAAGATTTCAGGCCCCAGTGAGAATTGAACTCACGACCCCTGGTTTACGAGACCAGTGCTCTATCCACTGAGCTATGGAGCCTTTTCCTTCCCAATGTCTCATCTCTCTTCCCAATTTCTCCTCTTTTCTCTCTTTCTAGTATCTATCTTTGGTATCTCCTTTCTGTCTTTTTGGTATCTATTGTATCTATTTTCTCTCTTTGGTATCTCCTTTATCTCTTTCTTCAAATACACTAAAGACAAAGATTTCAGGGCCCAGGAAGAATTGAACTCATGACCCCTGGTTTACAAGACCAGTGCTCTAACCACTGAGCTATGGTACCCTGTTTTTCTGAAACTCTCCGTCTCTCTTCCCAATGTCTCTTTTCTCTCTGTCTGGTATCTCCTTTCTCTCTTTCTGGTATCTCCGTTCTCTCTTTCTTCAAATACGCGAAAGGGTTCAGGCTCCCGTGAGAATTGAACTCAGGACCCCTGGTTTACTAGACTCTTTCTGGTATCTATTTTCTCTCTTTCTGGTACCTATTTTCTATCTTTGGTATCTCCTTTCTCTCTTTCTGGTATTTCTTTTCTCTCTTTCTTCAAATACACTAAAGACAAAGATTTTAGGTTCCAGTGAGAATTGAACTCACGACCCCTGGTTTACAAGAGCTATGAGCTATGGAACCCTGTTCTTTCAAAAGTCTCTGTCTCTCTTCCCAATGTATCTTTTCTCTCTGTCTGGTATCTCCTTTCTCTCTTTCTTCAAATACACTAAAGACAACGATTTCAGGGCCCAGTGAGAATTGAACTCATGACCCCTGGTTTACAAGAGCTATGAGCTATGGAACCCTGTTCTTCCAAAAGTCTCCGTCTCTCTCCCCAATGTATCTTTTCTCTCTGTCGGGTATCTCCTTTCTCTCTTTCTGGTATCTCCTTTCTCTCTTTCTTCAAATACGCTAAAGGGTTCAGGCTCCCGTGAGAATTTAACTCACAACCCCTGGTTTACGAGACCAGTGCTCTAACCTCTGAGCTATGGAGCCTTTTCCTTCCCAATGTCATCTCTCTTCCCAATTTCTCCAATTTTCTCTCTTTCTGGTATCTATTTTCTATCTTTGGTATCTCCTTTCTGTCTTTTTGGTATCTATTGTATCCATTTTGGTATCTATTTTCTCTCTTTGGTATCTCCTTTATCTCTTTCTTCAAATACACTAAAGACAACGATTTCAGGCCCAAGGAAGAATTGAACACAAGACCCCTGGTTTACAAGACCAGTGCTCTAACCACTGAGCTATGGAACCCTGTTCTTCTGTAACTCTCCGTCTCTCTTCCCAATGTCTCTTTTCTCTCTGTCTGGTATCTCCTTTCTCTCTTTCTGGTATCTCCTTTCTCTCTTTCTTCAAATACGCTAAAGGGTTCAGGCTCCCGTGAGAATTGAACTCAGGACCCCTGGTTTACTAGACTCTTTCTGGTATCTATTTTCTCTCTTTCTGGTACCTATTTTCTGTCTTTGGTATTTCCTTTCTCTCTTTCTGGTATTTCCTTTCTCTCTTTCTTCAAATACACTAAAGACAACGATTTCAGGCCCCAGTGAGAATTGAACTCACGACCCCTGGTTTACGAGACCAGTGCTCTAACCACTGAGCTATGGAGCCTTTTCCTTCCCAATGTCTATCTCTCTTCCCAATTTCTCCTCTTTACTCTCTTCCTGGTATCTATTTTCTATCTTTGGTATCTCCTTTCTCTCTTTCTGGTATATTTTTATTTCGGTACCTCCTTTCTTTCTGGTATACATTTTTTCTCTTTGGTATCTCCTTTCTGTCTTTTTTGTATCTATTGTATCTATTTTGGTATCTCTTTTCTCTCTGTTTGGTATCTCCTTTCTCTCTTTCTTCAAATACACCAAAGTTGATTTCAGGCTCCAGTGAGAATTGAACTCAGGACCCCTGGTTTTCTAGATTCTTTCTGGTATCTATTTTCTCTCTTTGGTATCTCCTTTCTCTCTTTCTGGTATTTCCTTTCTCTCTTTCTTCAAATACACTAAAGACAAAGATTTCAGGCCCCAGGAAGAATTTAACTCATGACCCCTGGTTTACAAGACCAGTGGTCTAACCACTGAGCTATGGAGCCCTGTACTTCCAAAAGTCTCCGTCTCTCTTCCCAATGTCTCTTTTCTCTCTGTCTGGTATCTCCTTTCTCTCTTTCTGGTATTTCCTTTCTCTCTTTCTTCAAATACACTAAAGACAAAGATTTCAGGCCCCAGTGAGAATTGAATTGAAGGTTTACGAGACCAGTGCTCTAACCACTGAGCTATGGAGCCTTTTCCTTCCCAATGTCTCATCTCTCTTCCCAATTTCTCCTCTTTTCTCTCTTTCTAGTATCTATTTTCTATCTTTGGTATCTCCTTTCTGTCTTTTTGGTATCTATTGTATCTATTTTCTCTCTTTGGTATCTCCTTTATCTCTTTCTTCAAATACACTAAAGACAAAGATTTCAGGCCCCAGGAATAATTGAACTCATGACCCCTGGTTTACAAGACCAGTGCTCTAACCACTGAGCTATGGAACCCTGTTCTTATGAAACTCTCCGTCTCTCTTCCCAATGTCTCTTTTCTCTCTGTCTGGTATCTCCTTTCTCTCTTTCTGGTATTTCCTTTCTCTCTTTCTTCAAATACACTAAAGACAAAGATTTCAGGCCCCAGTGAGAATTGAACTCACGACCCCTGGTTTACGAGACCAGTGCTCTATCCACTGAGCTATGGAGCCTTTTCCTTCCCAATGTCTCATCTCTCTTCCCAATTTCTCCTCTTTTCTCTCTTTCTAGTATCTATCTTTGGTATCTCCTTTCTGTCTTTTTGGTATCTATTGTATCTATTTTCTCTCTTTGGTATCTCCTTTATCTCTTTCTTCAAATACACTAAAGACAAAGATTTCAGGGCCCAGGAAGAATTGAACTCATGACCCCTGGTTTACAAGACCAGTGCTCTAACCACTGAGCTATGATACCCTGTTTTTCTGAAACTCTCCGTCTCTCTTCCCAATGTCTCTTTTCTCTCTGTCTGGTATCTCCTTTCTCTCTTTCTGGTATCTCCGTTCTCTCTTTCTTCAAATACGCGAAAGGGTTCAGGCTCCCGTGAGAATTGAACTCAGGACCCCTGGTTTACTAGACTCTTTCTGGTATCTATTTTCTCTCTTTCTGGTACCTATTTTCTATCTTTGGTATCTCCTTTCTCTCTTTCTGGTATTTCTTTTCTCTCTTTCTTCAAATACACTAAAGACAAAGATTTTAGGTTCCAGTGAGAATTGAACTCACGACCCCTGGTTTACAAGAGCTATGAGCTATGGAACCCTGTTCTTTCAAAAGTCTCTGTCTCTCTTCCCAATGTATCTTTTCTCTCTGTCTGGTATCTCCTTTCTCTCTTTCTTCAAATACACTAAAGACAACGATTTCAGGGCCCAGTGAGAATTGAACTCATGACCCCTGGTTTACAAGAGCTATGAGCTATGGAACCCTGTTCTTCCAAAAGTCTCCGTCTCTCTCCCCAATGTATCTTTTCTCTCTGTCGGGTATCTCCTTTCTCTCTTTCTGGTATCTCCTTTCTCTCTTTCTTCAAATACGCTAAAGGGTTCAGGCTCCCGTGAGAATTTAACTCACAACCCCTGGTTTACGAGACCAGTGCTCTAACCTCTGAGCTATGGAGCCTTTTCCTTCCCAATGTCATCTCTCTTCCCAATTTCTCCAATTTTCTCTCTTTCTGGTATCTATTTTCTATCTTTGGTATCTCCTTTCTGTCTTTTTGGTATCTATTGTATCCATTTTGGTATCTATTTTCTCTCTTTGGTATCTCCTTTATCTCTTTCTTCAAATACACTAAAGACAACGATTTCAGGCCCAAGGAAGAATTGAACACAAGACCCCTGGTTTACAAGACCAGTGCTCTAACCACTGAGCTATGGAACCCTGTTCTTCTGTAACTCTCCGTCTCTCTTCCCAATGTCTCTTTTCTCTCTGTCTGGTATCTCCTTTCTCTCTTTCTGGTATCTCCTTTCTCTCTTTCTTCAAATACGCTAAAGGGTTCAGGCTCCCGTGAGAATTGAACTCAGGACCCCTGGTTTACTAGACTCTTTCTGGTATCTATTTTCTCTCTTTCTGGTACCTATTTTCTGTCTTTGGTATTTCCTTTCTCTCTTTCTGGTATTTCCTTTCTCTCTTTCTTCAAATACACTAAAGACAACGATTTCAGGCCCCAGTGAGAATTGAACTCACGACCCCTGGTTTACGAGACCAGTGCTCTAACCACTGAGCTATGGAGCCTTTTCCTTCCCAATGTCTATCTCTCTTCCCAATTTCTCCTCTTTACTCTCTTCCTGGTATCTATTTTCTATCTTTGGTATCTCCTTTCTCTCTTTCTGGTATATTTTTATTTCGGTACCTCCTTTCTTTCTGGTATACATTTTTTCTCTTTGGTATCTCCTTTCTGTCTTTTTTGTATCTATTGTATCTATTTTGGTATCTCTTTTCTCTCTGTTTGGTATCTCCTTTCTCTCTTTCTTCAAATACACCAAAGTTGATTTCAGGCTCCAGTGAGAATTGAACTCAGGACCCCTGGTTTTCTAGATTCTTTCTGGTATCTATTTTCTCTCTTTGGTATCTCCTTTCTCTCTTTCTGGTATTTCCTTTCTCTCTTTCTTCAAATACACTAAAGACAAAGATTTCAGGCCCCAGGAAGAATTTAACTCATGACCCCTGGTTTACAAGACCAGTGGTCTAACCACTGAGCTATGGAGCCCTGTACTTCCAAAAGTCTCCGTCTCTCTTCCCAATGTCTCTTTTCTCTCTGTCTGGTATCTCCTTTCTCTCTTTCTGGTATTTCCTTTCTCTCTTTCTTCAAATACACTAAAGACAAAGATTTCAGGCCCCAGTGAGAATTGAATTGAAGGTTTACGAGACCAGTGCTCTAACCACTGAGCTATGGAGCCTTTTCCTTCCCAATGTCTCATCTCTCTTCCCAATTTCTCCTCTTTTCTCTCTTTCTAGTATCTATTTTCTATCTTTGGTATCTCCTTTCTGTCTTTTTGGTATCTATTGTATCTATTTTCTCTCTTTGGTATCTCCTTTATCTCTTTCTTCAAATACACTAAAGACAAAGATTTCAGGCCCCAGGAATAATTGAACTCATGACCCCTGGTTTACAAGACCAGTGCTCTAACCACTGAGCTATGGAACCCTGTTCTTATGAAACTCTCCGTCTCTCTTCCCAATGTCTCTTTTCTCTCTGTCTGGTATCTCCTTTCTCTCTTTCTGGTATTTCCTTTCTCTCTTTCTTCAAATACACTAAAGACAAAGATTTCAGGCCCCAGTGAGAATTGAACTCACGACCCCTGGTTTACGAGACCAGTGCTCTATCCACTGAGCTATGGAGCCTTTTCCTTCCCAATGTCTCATCTCTCTTCCCAATTTCTCCTCTTTTCTCTCTTTCTAGTATCTATCTTTGGTATCTCCTTTCTGTCTTTTTGGTATCTATTGTATCTATTTTCTCTCTTTGGTATCTCCTTTATCTCTTTCTTCAAATACACTAAAGACAAAGATTTCAGGGCCCAGGAAGAATTGAACTCATGACCCCTGGTTTACAAGACCAGTGCTCTAACCACTGAGCTATGATACCCTGTTTTTCTGAAACTCTCCGTCTCTCTTCCCAATGTCTCTTTTCTCTCTGTCTGGTATCTCCTTTCTCTCTTTCTGGTATCTCCGTTCTCTCTTTCTTCAAATACGCGAAAGGGTTCAGGCTCCCGTGAGAATTGAACTCAGGACCCCTGGTTTACTAGACTCTTTCTGGTATCTATTTTCTCTCTTTCTGGTACCTATTTTCTATCTTTGGTATCTCCTTTCTCTCTTTCTGGTATTTCTTTTCTCTCTTTCTTCAAATACACTAAAGACAAAGATTTTAGGTTCCAGTGAGAATTGAACTCACGACCCCTGGTTTACAAGAGCTATGAGCTATGGAACCCTGTTCTTTCAAAAGTCTCTGTCTCTCTTCCCAATGTATCTTTTCTCTCTGTCTGGTATCTCCTTTCTCTCTTTCTTCAAATACACTAAAGACAACGATTTCAGGGCCCAGTGAGAATTGAACTCATGACCCCTGGTTTACAAGAGCTATGAGCTATGGAACCCTGTTCTTCCAAAAGTCTCCGTCTCTCTCCCCAATGTATCTTTTCTCTCTGTCGGGTATCTCCTTTCTCTCTTTCTGGTATCTCCTTTCTCTCTTTCTTCAAATACGCTAAAGGGTTCAGGCTCCCGTGAGAATTTAACTCACAACCCCTGGTTTACGAGACCAGTGCTCTAACCTCTGAGCTATGGAGCCTTTTCCTTCCCAATGTCATCTCTCTTCCCAATTTCTCCAATTTTCTCTCTTTCTGGTATCTATTTTCTATCTTTGGTATCTCCTTTCTGTCTTTTTGGTATCTATTGTATCCATTTTGGTATCTATTTTCTCTCTTTGGTATCTCCTTTATCTCTTTCTTCAAATACACTAAAGACAACGATTTCAGGCCCAAGGAAGAATTGAACACAAGACCCCTGGTTTACAAGACCAGTGCTCTAACCACTGAGCTATGGAACCCTGTTCTTCTGTAACTCTCCGTCTCTCTTCCCAATGTCTCTTTTCTCTCTGTCTGGTATCTCCTTTCTCTCTTTCTGGTATCTCCTTTCTCTCTTTCTTCAAATACGCTAAAGGGTTCAGGCTCCCGTGAGAATTGAACTCAGGACCCCTGGTTTACTAGACTCTTTCTGGTATCTATTTTCTCTCTTTCTGGTACCTATTTTCTGTCTTTGGTATTTCCTTTCTCTCTTTCTGGTATTTCCTTTCTCTCTTTCTTCAAATACACTAAAGACAACGATTTCAGGCCCCAGTGAGAATTGAACTCACGACCCCTGGTTTACGAGACCAGTGCTCTAACCACTGAGCTATGGAGCCTTTTCCTTCCCAATGTCTATCTCTCTTCCCAATTTCTCCTCTTTACTCTCTTCCTGGTATCTATTTTCTATCTTTGGTATCTCCTTTCTCTCTTTCTGGTATATTTTTATTTCGGTACCTCCTTTCTTTCTGGTATACATTTTTTCTCTTTGGTATCTCCTTTCTGTCTTTTTTGTATCTATTGTATCTATTTTGGTATCTCTTTTCTCTCTGTTTGGTATCTCCTTTCTCTCTTTCTTCAAATACACCAAAGTTGATTTCAGGCTCCAGTGAGAATTGAACTCAGGACCCCTGGTTTTCTAGATTCTTTCTGGTATCTATTTTCTCTCTTTGGTATCTCCTTTCTCTCTTTCTGGTATTTCCTTTCTCTCTTTCTTCAAATACACTAAAGACAAAGATTTCAGGCCCCAGGAAGAATTTAACTCATGACCCCTGGTTTACAAGACCAGTGGTCTAACCACTGAGCTATGGAGCCCTGTACTTCCAAAAGTCTCCGTCTCTCTTCCCAATGTCTCTTTTCTCTCTGTCTGGTATCTCCTTTCTCTCTTTCTGGTATTTCCTTTCTCTCTTTCTTCAAATACACTAAAGACAAAGATTTCAGGCCCCAGTGAGAATTGAATTGAAGGTTTACGAGACCAGTGCTCTAACCACTGAGCTATGGAGCCTTTTCCTTCCCAATGTCTCATCTCTCTTCCCAATTTCTCCTCTTTTCTCTCTTTCTAGTATCTATTTTCTATCTTTGGTATCTCCTTTCTGTCTTTTTGGTATCTATTGTATCTATTTTCTCTCTTTGGTATCTCCTTTATCTCTTTCTTCAAATACACTAAAGACAAAGATTTCAGGCCCCAGTGAGAATTGAACTCACGACCCCTGGTTTACGAGACCAGTGCTCTATCCACTGAGCTATGGAGCCTTTTCCTTCCCAATGTCTCATCTCTCTTCCCAATTTCTCCTCTTTTCTCTCTTTCTAGTATCTATCTTTGGTATCTCCTTTCTGTCTTTTTGGTATCTATTGTATCTATTTTCTCTCTTTGGTATCTCCTTTATCTCTTTCTTCAAATACACTAAAGACAAAGATTTCAGGGCCCAGGAAGAATTGAACTCATGACCCCTGGTTTACAAGACCAGTGCTCTAACCACTGAGCTATGATACCCTGTTTTTCTGAAACTCTCCGTCTCTCTTCCCAATGTCTCTTTTCTCTCTGTCTGGTATCTCCTTTCTCTCTTTCTGGTATCTCCGTTCTCTCTTTCTTCAAATACGCGAAAGTGTTCAGGCTCCCGTGAGAATTGAACTCAGGACCCCTGGTTTACTAGACTCTTTCTGGTATCTATTTTCTCTCTTTCTGGTACCTATTTTCTATCTTTGGTATCTCCTTTCTCTCTTTCTGGTATTTCTTTTCTCTCTTTCTTCAAATACACTAAAGACAAAGATTTTAGGTTCCAGTGAGAATTGAACTCACGACCCCTGGTTTACAAGAGCTATGAGCTATGGAACCCTGTTCTTTCAAAAGTCTCTGTCTCTCTTCCCAATGTATCTTTTCTCTCTGTCTGGTATCTCCTTTCTCTCTTTCTTCAAATACACTAAAGACAACGATTTCAGGGCCCAGTGAGAATTGAACTCATGACCCCTGGTTTACAAGAGCTATGAGCTATGGAACCCTGTTCTTCCAAAAGTCTCCGTCTCTCTCCCCAATGTATCTTTTCTCTCTGTCGGGTATCTCCTTTCTCTCTTTCTGGTATCTCCTTTCTCTCTTTCTTCAAATACGCTAAAGGGTTCAGGCTCCCGTGAGAATTTAACTCACGACCCCTGGTTTACGAGACCAGTGCTCTAACCACTGAGCTATGGAGCCTTTTCCTTCCCAATGTCATCTCTCTTCCCAATTTCTCCAATTTTCTCTCTTTCTGGTATCTATTTTCTATCTTTGGTATCTCCTTTCTGTCTTTTTGGTATCTATTGTATCCATTTTGGTATCTATTTTCTCTCGGTATCTCCTTTATCTCTTTCTTCAAATACACTAAAGACAACGATTTCAGGCCCCAGGAAGAATTGAACTCAAGACCCCTGGTTTACAAGACCAGTGCTCTAACCACTGAGCTATGGAACCCTGTTCTTCTGTAACTCTCCGTCTCTCTTCCCAATGTCTCTTTTCTCTCTGTTTGGTATCTCCTTTCTCTCTTTCTGGTATCTCCTTTCTCTCTTTCTTCAAATACGCTAAAGGGTTCAGGCTCCCGTGAGAATTGAACTCAGGACCCCTGGTTTACTAGACTCTTTCTGGTATCTATTTTCTCTCTTTCTGGTACCTATTTTCTGTCTTTGGTATTTCCTTTCTCTCTTTCTGGTATTTCCTTTCTCTCTTTCTTCAAATACACTAAAGACAACGATTTCAGGCCCCAGTGAGAATTGAACTCACGACCCCTGGTTTACGAGACCAGTGCTCTAACCACTGAGCTATGGAGCCTTTTCCTTCCCAATGTCTATCTCTCTTCCCAATTTCTCCTCTTTACTCTCTTCCTGGTATCTATTTTCTATCTTTGGTATCTCCTTTCTCTCTTTCTGGTATATTTTTATTTCGGTACCTCCTTTCTTT
This sequence comes from Notolepis coatsorum, assembly GCF_963971535.1. Classification (NCBI taxonomy): domain Eukaryota; kingdom Metazoa; phylum Chordata; class Actinopteri; order Aulopiformes; family Paralepididae; genus Notolepis; species Notolepis coatsorum. The sequence continues at coordinate 64,245,800 of NC_140183.1, forward strand.
CTGGTATAAATTTTTTCTCTTTGGTATCTCCTTTCTGTCTTTTTTGTATCTATTGTATCTATTTTGGTAACTCTTTTCTCTCTGTTTGGTATCTCCTTTCTCTCTTTCTTCAAATACACCAAAGTTGATTTCAGGCTCCAGTGAGAATTTAACTCAGGACCCCTGGTTTTCTAGATTCTTTCTGGTATCTATTTTCTCTCTTTGGTATCTCCTTTCTCTCTTTCTGGTATTTCCTTTCTCTCTTTCTTCAAATACACTAAAGACAAAGATTTCAGGCCCCAGGAAGAATTTAACTCATGACCCCTGGTTTACAAGACCAGTGGTCTAACCACTGAGCTATGGAGCCCTGTACTTCCAAAAGTCTCCGTCTCTCTTCCAAATGTCTCTTTTCTCTCTGTCTGGTATCTCCTTTCTCTCTTTCTGGTATTTCATTTCTCTCTTTCTTCAAATACACTAAAGACAAAGATTTCAGGCCCCAGTGAGAATTGAACTCACGACCCCTGGTTTACGAGACCAGTGCTCTAACCACTGAGCTATGGAGCCTTTTCCTTCCCAATGTCTCATCTCTCTTCCCAATTTCTCCTCTTTTCTCTCTTTCTAGTATCTATTTTCTATCTTTGGTATCTCCTTTCTGTCTTTTTGGTATCTATTGTATCTATTTTCTCTCTTTGGTATCTCCTTTATCTCTTTCTTCAAATACACTAAAGACAAAGATTTCAGGCCCCAGGAATAATTGAACTCATGACCCCTGGTTTACAAGACCAGTGCTCTAACCACTGAGCTATGGAACCCTGTTCTTATGAAACTCTCCGTCTCTCTTCCCAATGTCTCTTTTCTCTCTGTCTGGTATCTCCTTTCTCTCTTTCTGGTATTTCCTTTATCTCTTTCTTCAAATACACTAAAGACAAAGATTTCAGGCCCCAGTGAGAATTGAACTCACGACCCCTGGTTTACGAGACCAGTGCTCTATCTACTGAGCTATGGAGCCTTTTCCTTCCCAATGTCTCATCTCTCTTTCCAATTTCTCCTCTTTTCTCTCTTTCTAGTATCTATTTTCTATCTTTGGTATCTCCTTTCTGTCTTTTTGGTATCTATTGTATCTATTTTCTCTCTTTGGTATCTCCTTTATCTCTTTCTTCAAATACACTAAAGACAAAGATTTCAGGGCCTAGGAAGAATTGAACTCATGACCCCTGGTTTACAAGACCAGTGCTCTAACCACTGAGCTATGGTACCCTGTTTTTCTGAAACTCTCCGTCTCTCTTCCCAATGTCTCTTTTCTCTCTGTCTGGTATCTCATTTCTCTCTTTCTGGTATCTCCGTTCTCTCTTTCTTCAAATACGCGAAAGGGTTCAGGCTCCCGTGAGAATTGAACTCAGGACCCCTGGTTTACTAGACTCTTTCTGGTATCTATTTTCTCTCTTTCTGGTACCTATTTTCTATCTTTGGTATCTCCTTTCTCTCTTTCTGGTATTTCTTTTCTCTCTTTCTTCAAATACACTAAAGACAAAGATTTTAGGTTCCAGTGAGAATTGAACTCACGACCCCTGGTTTACAAGAGCTATGAGCTATGGAACCCTGTTCTTTCAAAAGTCTCTGTCTCTCTTCCCAATGTATCTTTTCTCTCTGTCTGGTATCTCCTTTCTCTCTTTCTTCAAATACACTAAAGACAACGATTTCAGGGCCCAGTGAGAATTGAACTCATGACCCCTGGTTTACAAGAGCTATGAGCTATGGAACCCTGTTCTTCCAAAAGTCTCCGTCTCTCTCCCCAATGTATCTTTCCTCTCTGTCGGGTATCTCCTTTCTCTCTTTCTGGTATCTCCTTTCTCTCTTTCTTCAAATACGCTAAAGGGTTCAGGCTCCCGTGAGAATTTAACTCACGACCCCTGGTTTACGAGACCAGTGCTCTAACCACTGAGCTATGGAGCCTTTTCCTTCCCAATGTCATCTCTCTTCCCAATTTCTCCAATTTTCTCTCTTTCTGGTATCTATTTTCTATCTTTGGTATCTCCTTTCTGTCTTTTTGGTATCTATTGTATCCATTTTGGTATCTATTTTCTCTCGGTATCTCCTTTATCTCTTTCTTCAAATACACTAAAGACAACGATTTCAGGCCCCAGGAAGAATTGAAATCAAGACCCCTGGTTTACAAGACCAGTGCTCTAACCACTGAGCTATGGAACCCTGTTCTTCTGTAACTCTCCGTCTCTCTTCCCAATGTCTCTTTTCTCTCTGTTTGGTATCTCCTTTCTCTCTTTCTGGTATCTCCTTTCTCTCTTTCTTCAAATACACTAAAGACAAAGATTTCAGGCCCCAGGAAGAATTTAACTCATGACCCCTGGTTTACAAGACCAGTGGTCTAACCACTGAGCTATGGAGCCCTGTACTTCCAAAAGTCTCCGTCTCTCTTCCCAATGTCTCTTTTCTCTCTGTCTGGTATCTCCTTTCTCTCTTTCTGGTATTTCATTTCTCTCTTTCTTCAAATACACTAAAGACAAAGATTTCAGGCCCCAGTGAGAATTGAACTCACGACCCCTGGTTTACGAGACCAGTGCTCTAACCACTGAGCTATGGAGCCTTTTCCTTCCCAATGTCTCATCTCTATTCCCAATTTCTCCTCTTTTCTCTCTTTCTAGTATCTATTTTCTATCTCCTTTCTGTCTTTTTGGTATCTATTGTATCTATTTTCTCTCTTTGGTATCTCCTTTATCTCTTTCTTCAAATACACTAAAGACAAAGATTTCAGGCCCCAGGAAGAATTGAACTCATGACCCCTGGTTTACAAGACCAGTGCTCTAACCACTGAGCTATGGAACCCTGTTCTTATGAAACTGTCCGTCTCTCTTCCCAATGTCTCTTTTCTCTCTGTCTGGTATCTCCTTTCTCTCTTTCTGGTATTTCCTTTCTCTCTTTCTTCAAATACACTAAAGACAAAGATTTCAGGCCCCAGTGAGAATTGAACTCCAACCCCTGGTTTACGAGACCAGTGCTCTATCCACTGAGCTATGGAGCCTTTTCCTTCCCAATGTCTCATCTCTCTTCCCAATTTCTCCTCTTTTCTCTCTTTCTAGTATCTATTTTCTATCTTTGGTATCTCCTTTCTGTCTTTTTGGTATCTATTGTATCTATTTTCTCTCTTTGGTGTCTCCTTTATCTCTTTCTTCAAATACACTAAAGACAAAGATTTCAGTGCCCAGGAAGAATTTAACTCATGACCCCTGGTTTACAAGACCAGTGCTCTAACCACTGAGCTATGGTACCCTGTTTTTCTGAAACTCTCCGTCTCTCTTCCCAATGTCTCTTTTCTCTCTGTCTGGTATCTCCTTTCTCTCTTTCTGGTATCTCCGTTCTCTCTTTCTTCAAATACGCGAAAGGGTTCAGGCTCCTGTGAGAATTGAACTCAGGACCCCTGGTTTACTAGACTCTTTCTGGTATCTATTTTCTCTCTTTCTGGTACCTATTTTCTATCTTTGGTATCTCCTTTCTCTCTTTCTGGTATTTCTTTTCTCTCTTTCTTCAAATACACTAAAGACAAAGATTTTAGGTTCCAGTGAGAATTGAACTCACGACCCCTGGTTTACAAGAGCTATGAGCTATGGAACCCTGTTCTTTCAAAAGTCTCTGTCTCTCTTCCCAATGTATCTTTTCTCTCTGTCTGGTATCTCCTTTCTCTCTTTCTTCAAATACACTAAAGACAACGATTTCAGGGCCCAGTGAGAATTGAACTCATGACCCCTGGTTTACAAGAGCTATGAGCTATGGAACCCTGTTCTTCCAAAAGTCTCTGTCTCTCTCCCCAATGTATCTTTTCTCTCTGTCGGGTATCTCCTTTCTCTCTTTCTGGTATCTCCTTTCTCTCTTTCTTCAAATACGCTAAAGGGTTCAGGCTCCCGTGAGAATTTAACTCACAACCCCTGGTTTACGAGACCAGTGCTCTAACCACTGAGCTATGGAGCCTTTTCCTTCCCAATGTCATCTCTCTTCCCAATTTCTCCAATTTTCTCTCTTTCTGGTATCTATTTTCTATCTTTGGTATCTCCTTTCTGTCTTTTTGGTATCTATTGTATCCATTTTGGTATCTATTTTCTCTCTTTGGTATCTCCTTTATCTCTTTCTTCAAATACACTAAAGACAACAATTTCAGGCCCCAGGAAGAATTGAACTCAAGACCCCTGGTTTACAAGACCAGTGCTCTAACCACTGAGCTATGGAACCCTGTTCTTCTGTAACTCTCTGTCTCTCTTCCCAATGTCTATTTTCTCTCTGTCTGGTATCTCCTTTCTCTCTTTCTGGTATCTCCTTTCTCTCTTTCTTCAAATACGCTAAAGGGTTCAGGCTCCCGTGAGAATTGAACTCAGGACCCCTGGTTTACTAGACTCTTTCTGGTATCTATTTTCTCTCTTTCTGGTACCTATTTTCTGTCTTTGGTATCTCCTTTCTCTCTTTCTGGTATTTCCTTTCTCTCTTTCTTCAAATACACTAAAGACAAAGATTTCAGGCCCCAGTGTGAATTGAACTCACGACCCCTGGTTTACGAGACCAGTGCTCTAACCACTGAGCTATGGAGCCTTTTCCTTCCCAATGTCTATCTCTCTTCCCAATTTCTCCTCTTTACTCTCTTCCTGGTATCTATTTTCTATCTTTGGTATCTCCTTTCTCTCTTTCTGGTATATTTTTATTTCGGTACCTCCTTTCTTTCTGGTATAAATTTTTTCTCTTTGGTATCTCCTTTCTGTCTTTTTTGTATCTATTGTATCTATTTTGGTATCTCTTTTCTCTCTGTTTGGTATCTCCTTTCTCTCTTTCTTCAAATACACCAAAGTTGATTTCAGGCTCCAGTGAGAATTGAACTCAGGACCCCTGGTTTTCTAGATTCTTTCTGGTATCTATTTTCTCTCTTTGGTATCTCCTTTCTCTCTTTCTGGTATTTCCTTTCTCTCTTTCTTCAAATACACTAAAGACAAAGATTTCAGGCCCCAGGAAGAATTTAACTCATGACCCCTGGTTTACAAGACCAGTGGTCTAACCACTGAGCTATGGAGCCCTGTACTTCCAAAAGTCTCCGTCTCTCTTCCCAATGTCTCTTTTCTCTCTGTCTGGTATCTCCTTTCTCTCTTTCTGGTATTTCATTTCTCTCTTTCTTCAAATACACTAAAGACAAAGATTTCAGGCCCCAGTGAGAATTGAACTCACGACCCCTGGTTTACGAGACCAGTGCTCTAACCACTGAGCTATGGAGCCTTTTCCTTCCCAATGTCTCATCTCTATTCCCAATTTCTCCTCTTTTCTCTCTTTCTAGTATCTATTTTCTATCTCCTTTCTGTCTTTTTGGTATCTATTGTATCTATTTTCTCTCTTTGGTATCTCCTTTATCTCTTTCTTCAAATACACTAAAGACAAAGATTTCAGGCCCCAGGAAGAATTGAACTCATGACCCCTGGTTTACAAGACCAGTGCTCTAACCACTGAGCTATGGAACCCTGTTCTTATGAAACTGTCCGTCTCTCTTCCCAATGTCTCTTTTCTCTCTGTCTGGTATCTCCTTTCTCTCTTTCTGGTATTTCCTTTCTCTCTTTTTCTTCAAATACACTAAAGACAAAGATTTCAGGCCCCAGTGAGAATTGAACTCCAACCCCTGGTTTACGAGACCAGTGCTCTATCCACTGAGCTATGGAGCCTTTTCCTTCCCAATGTCTCATCTCTCTTCCCAATTTCTCCTCTTTTCTCTCTTTCTAGTATCTATTTTCTATCTTTGGTATCTCCTTTCTGTCTTTTTGGTATCTATTGTATCTATTTTCTCTCTTTGGTGTCTCCTTTATCTCTTTCTTCAAATACACTAAAGACAAAGATTTCAGTGCCCAGGAAGAATTTAACTCATGACCCCTGGTTTACAAGACCAGTGCTCTAACCACTGAGCTATGGTACCCTGTTTTTCTGAAACTCTCCGTCTCTCTTCCCAATGTCTCTTTTCTCTCTGTCTGGTATCTCCTTTCTCTCTTTCTGGTATCTCCGTTCTCTCTTTCTTCAAATACGCGAAAGGGTTCAGGCTCCTGTGAGAATTGAACTCAGGACCCCTGGTTTACTAGACTCTTTCTGGTATCTATTTTCTCTCTTTCTGGTACCTATTTTCTATCTTTGGTATCTCCTTTCTCTCTTTCTGGTATTTCTTTTCTCTCTTTCTTCAAATACACTAAAGACAAAGATTTTAGGTTCCAGTGAGAATTGAACTCACGACCCCTGGTTTACAAGAGCTATGAGCTATGGAACCCTGTTCTTTCAAAAGTCTCTGTCTCTCTTCCCAATGTATCTTTTCTCTCTGTCTGGTATCTCCTTTCTCTCTTTCTTCAAATACACTAAAGACAACGATTTCAGGGCCCAGTGAGAATTGAACTCATGACCCCTGGTTTACAAGAGCTATGAGCTATGGAACCCTGTTCTTCCAAAAGTCTCTGTCTCTCTCCCCAATGTATCTTTTCTCTCTGTCGGGTATCTCCTTTCTCTCTTTCTGGTATCTCCTTTCTCTCTTTCTTCAAATACGCTAAAGGGTTCAGGCTCCCGTGAGAATTTAACTCACAACCCCTGGTTTACGAGACCAGTGCTCTAACCACTGAGCTATGGAGCCTTTTCCTTCCCAATGTCATCTCTCTTCCCAATTTCTCCAATTTTCTCTCTTTCTGGTATCTATTTTCTATCTTTGGTATCTCCTTTCTGTCTTTTTGGTATCTATTGTATCCATTTTGGTATCTATTTTCTCTCTTTGGTATCTCCTTTATCTCTTTCTTCAAATACACTAAAGACAACAATTTCAGGCCCCAGGAAGAATTGAACTCAAGACCCCTGGTTTACAAGACCAGTGCTCTAACCACTGAGCTATGGAACCCTGTTCTTCTGTAACTCTCTGTCTCTCTTCCCAATGTCTATTTTCTCTCTGTCTGGTATCTCCTTTCTCTCTTTCTGGTATCTCCTTTCTCTCTTTCTTCAAATACGCTAAAGGGTTCAGGCTCCCGTGAGAATTGAACTCAGGACCCCTGGTTTACTAGACTCTTTCTGGTATCTATTTTCTCTCTTTCTGGTACCTATTTTCTGTCTTTGGTATCTCCTTTCTCTCTTTCTGGTATTTCCTTTCTCTCTTTCTTCAAATACACTAAAGACAAAGATTTCAGGCCCCAGTGAGAATTGAACTCACGACCCCTGGTTTACGAGACCAGTGCTCTAACCACTGAGCTATGGAGCCTTTTCCTTCCCAATGTCTATCTCTCTTCCCAATTTCTCCTCTTTACTCTCTTCCTGGTATCTATTTTCTATCTTTGGTATCTCCTTTCTCTCTTTCTGGTATATTTTTATTTCGGTACCTCCTTTCTTTCTGGTATAAATTTTTTCTCTTTGGTATCTCCTTTCTGTCTTTTTTGTATCTATTGTATCTATTTTGGTATCTCTTTTCTCTCTGTTTGGTATCTCCTTTCTCTCTTTCTTCAAATACACCAAAGTTGATTTCAGGCTCCAGTGAGAATTGAACTCAGGACCCCTGGTTTTCTAGATTCTTTCTGGTATCTATTTTCTCTCTTTGGTATCTCCTTTCTCTCTTTCTGGTATTTCCTTTCTCTCTTTCTTCAAATACACTATAGACAAAGATTTCAGGCCCCAGGAAGAATTTAACTCATGACCCCTGGTTTACAAGACCAGTGGTCTAACCAATGAGCTATGGAGCCCTGTACTTCCAAAAGTCTCCGTCTCTCTTCCCAATGTCTCTTTTCTCTCTGTCTGGTATCTCCTTTCTCTCTTTCTGGTATTTCATTTCTCTCTTTCTTCAAATACACTAAAGACAAAGATTTCAGGCCCCAGTGAGAATTGAACTCACGACCCCTGGTTTACGAGACCAGTGCTCTAACCACTGAGCTATGGAGCCTTTTCCTTCCCAATGTCTCATCTCTCTTCCCAATTTCTCCTCTTTTCTCTCTTTCTAGTATCTATTTTCTATCTTTGGTATCTCCTTTCTGTCTTTTTGGTATCTATTGTATCTATTTTCTCTCTTTGGTATCTCCTTTATCTCTTTCTTCAAATACACTAAAGACAAAGATTTCTGGCCCCAGGAAGAATTGAACTCATGACCCCTGGTTTACAAGACCAGTGCTCTAACCACTGAGCTATGGAACCCTGTTCTTATGAAACTGTCCGTCTCTCTTCCCAATGTCTCTTTTCTCTCTGTCTGGTATCTCCTTTCTCTCTTTCTGGTATTTCCTTTCTCTCTTTCTTCAAATACACTAAAGACAAAGATTTCAGGCCACAGTGAGAATTGAACTCACAACCCCTGGTTTACGAGACCAGTGCTCTATCCACTGAGCTATGGAACCTTTTCCTTCCCAATGTCTCATCTCTCTTCCCAATTTCTCCTCTTTTCTCTCTTTCTAGTATCTATTTTCTATCTTTGGTATCTCCTTTCTGTCTTTTTGGTATCTATTGTATCTATTTTCTCTCTTTGGTATCTCCTTTATCTCTTTCTTCAAATACACTAAAGACAAAGATTTCAGGGCCCAGGAAGAATTGAACTCATGACCCCTGGTTTACAAGACCAGTGCTCTAACCACTGAGCTATGGTACCCTGTATTTCTGAAACTCTCCGTCTCTCTTCCCAATGTCTCTTTTCTCTCTGTCTGGTATCTCCTTTCTCTCTTTCTGGTATCTCCGTTCTCTCTTTCTTCAAATACGCGAAAGGGTTCAGGCTCCCGTGAGAATTGAACTCAGGACCCCTGGTTTACTAGACTCTTTCTGGAATCTATTTTCTCTCTTTCTGGTACCTATTTTCTATCTTTGGTATCTCCTTTCTCTCTTTCTGGTATTTCTTTTCTCTCTTTCTTCAAATACACTAAAGACAAAGATTTTAGGTTCCAGTGAGAATTGAACTCACGACCCCTGGTTTACAAGAGCTATGAGTTATGGAACCCTGTTCTTTCAAAAGTCTCTGTCTCTCTTCCCAATGTATCTTTTCTCTCTGTCTGGTATCTCCTTTCTCTCTTTCTTCAAATACACTAAAGACAACGATTTCAGGGCCCAGTGAGAATTGAACTCATGACCCCTGGTTTACAAGAGCTATGAGCTATGGAACCCTGTTCTTCCAAAAGTCTCCGTCTCTCTCCCCAATGTATCTTTTCTCTCTGTCGGGTATCTCCTTTCTCTCTTTCTGGTATCTCCTTTCTCTCTTTCTTCAAATACGCTAAAGGGTTCAGGCTCCCGTGAGAATTTAACTCACGACCCCTGGTTTACGAGACCAGTGCTCTAACCACTGAGCTATGGAGCCTTTTCCTTCCCAATGTCATCTCTCTTCCCAATTTCTCCAATTTTCTCTCTTTCTGGTATCTATTTTCTATCTTTGGTATCTCCTTTCTGTCTTTTTGGTATCTATTGTATCCATTTTGGTATCTATTTTCTCTCTTTGGTATTTCCTTTATCTCTTTCTTCAAATACACTAAAGACAACGATTTCAGGCCCCAGGAAGAATTGAACTCAAGACCCCTGGTTTACAAGACCAGTGCTCTAACCACTGAGCTATGGAACCCTGTTCTTCTGTAACTCTCCGTCTCTCTTCCCAATGTCTCTTTTCTCTCTGTGTGGTATCTCCTTTCTCTCTTTCTGGTATCTCCTTTCTCTCTTTCTTCAAATACGCTAAAGGGTTCAGGCTCCCGTGAGAATTGAACTCAGGACCCCTGGTTTACTAGACTCTTTCTGGTATCTATTTTCTCTCTTTCTGGTACCTATTTTCTGTCTTTGGTATTTCCTTTCTCTCTTTCTGGTATTTCCTTTCTCTCTTTCTTCAAATACACTAAAGACAACGATTTCAGGCCCCAGTGAGAATTGAACTCACGACCCCTGGTTTACGAGACCAGTGCTCTAACCACTGAGCTATGGAGCCTTTTCCTTCCCAATGTCTATCTCTCTTCCCAATTTCTCCTCTTTACTCTCTTCCTGGTATCTATTTTCTATCTTTGGTATCTCCTTTCTCTCTTTCTGGTATATTTTTATTTCGGTACCTCCTTTCTTTCTGGTATAAATTTTTTCTCTTTGGTATCTCCTTTCTGTCTTTTTTGTATCTATTGTATCTATTTTGGTATCTCTTTTCTCTCTGTTTGGTATCTCCTTTCTCTCTTTCTTCAAATACACCAAAGTTGATTTCAGGCTCCAGTGAGAATTGAACTCAGGACCCCTGGTTTACGAGACCAGTGCTCTATCCACTGAGCTATGGAACCTTTTCCTTCCCAATGTCTCATCTCTCTTCCCAATTTCTCCTCTTTTCTCTCTTTCTAGTATCTATTTTCTATCTTTGGTATCTCCTTTCTGTCTTTTTGGTATCTATTGTATCTATTTTCTCTCTTTGGTATCTCCTTTATCTCTTTCTTCAAATACACTAAAGACAAAGATTTCAGGGCCCAGGAAGAATTGAACTCATGACCCCTGGTTTACAAGACCAGTGCTCTAACCACTGAGCTATGGTACCCTGTATTGCTGAAACTCTCCGTCTCTCTTCCCAATGTCTCTTTTCTCTCTGTCTGGTATCTCCTTTCTCTCTTTCTGGTATCTCCGTTCTCTCTTTCTTCAAATACGCGAAAGGGTTCAGGCTCCCGTGAGAATTGAACTCAGGACCCCTGGTTTACTAGACTCTTTCTGGTATCTATTTTCTCTCTTTCTGGTACCTATTTTCTATCTTTGGTATCTCCTTTCTCTCTTTCTGGTATTTCTTTTCTCTCTTTCTTCAAATACACTAAAGACAAAGATTTTAGGTTCCAGTGAGAATTGAACTCACGACCCCTGGTTTACAAGAGCTATGAGTTATGGAACCCTGTTCTTTCAAAAGTCTCTGTCTCTCTTCCCAATGTATCTTTTCTCTCTGTCTGGTATCTCCTTTCTCTCTTTCTTCAAATACACTAAAGACAACGATTTCAGGGCCCAGTGAGAATTGAACTCATGACCCCTGGTTTACAAGAGCTATGAGCTATGGAACCCTGTTCTTCCAAAAGTCTCCGTCTCTCTCCCCAATGTATCTTTTCTCTCTGTCGGGTATCTCCTTTCTCTCTTTCTGGTATCTCCTTTCTCTCTTTCTTCAAATACGCTAAAGGGTTCAGGCTCCCGTGAGAATTTAACTCACGACCCCTGGTTTACGAGACCAGTGCTCTAACCACTGAGCTATGGAGCCTTTTCCTTCCCAATGTCATCTCTCTTCCCAATTTCTCCAATTTTCTCTCTTTCTGGTATCTATTTTCTATCTTTGGTATCTCCTTTCTGTCTTTTTGGTATCTATTGTATCCATTTTGGTATCTATTTTCTCTCTTTGGTATCTCCTTTATCTCTTTCTTCAAATACACTAAAGACAGATTTCAGGCCCCAGGAAGAATTGAACTCAAGACCCCTGGTTTACAAGACCAGTGCTCTAACCACTGAGCTATGGAACCCTGTTCTTATGAAACTCTCCGTCTCTCTTCCCAATGTCTCTTTTCTCTCTGTCTGGTATCTCCTTTCTCTCTTTCTGGTATCTCCTTTCTCTCTTTCTTCAAATACACTAAAGACAAAGATTTCAGGCCCCAGTGAGAATTGAACTCACGACCCCTGGTTTACAAGACCAGTGCTCTATCCACTGAGCTATGGAGCCTTTTCCTTCCCAATGTCTCATCTCTCTTCCCAATTTCTCCTCTTTTCTCTCTTTCTAGTATCTATTTTCTATCTTTGGTATCTCCTTTCTGTCTTTTTGGTATCTATTGTATCTATTTTCTCTCTTTGGTGTCTCCTTTATCTCTTTCTTCAAATACACTAAAGACAAAGATTTCAGTGCCCAGGAAGAATTTAACTCATGACCCCTGGTTTACAAGACCAGTGCTCTAACCACTGAGCTATGGTACCCTGTTTTTCTGAAACTCTCCGTCTCTCTTCCCAATGTCTCTTTTCTCTCTGTCTGGTATCTCCTTTCTCTCTTTCTGGTATCTCCGTTCTCTCTTTCTTCAAATACGCGAAAGGGTTCAGGCTCCTGTGAGAATTGAACTCAGGACCCCTGGTTTACTAGACTCTTTCTGGTATCTATTTTCTCTCTTTCTGGTACCTATTTTCTATCTTTGGTATCTCCTTTCTCTCTTTCTGGTATTTCTTTTCTCTCTTTCTTCAAATACACTAAAGACAAAGATTTTAGGTTCCAGTGAGAATTGAACTCACGACCCCTGGTTTACAAGAGCTATGAGCTATGGAACCCTGTTCTTTCAAAAGTCTCTGTCTCTCTTCCCAATGTATCTTTTCTCTCTGTCTGGTATCTCCTTTCTCTCTTTCTTCAAATACACTAAAGACAACGATTTCAGGGCCCAGTGAGAATTGAACTCATGACCCCTGGTTTACAAGAGCTATGAGCTATGGAACCCTGTTCTTCCAAAAGTCTCTGTCTCTCTCCCCAATGTATCTTTTCTCTCTGTCGGGTATCTCCTTTCTCTCTTTCTGGTATCTCCTTTCTCTCTTTCTTCAAATACGCTAAAGGGTTCAGGCTCCCGTGAGAATTTAACTCACAACCCCTGGTTTACGAGACCAGTGCTCTAACCACTGAGCTATGGAGCCTTTTCCTTCCCAATGTCATCTCTCTTCCCAATTTCTCCAATTTTCTCTCTTTCTGGTATCTATTTTCTATCTTTGGTATCTCCTTTCTGTCTTTTTGGTATCTATTGTATCCATTTTGGTATCTATTTTCTCTCTTTGGTATCTCCTTTATCTCTTTCTTCAAATACACTAAAGACAACAATTTCAGGCCCCAGGAAGAATTGAACTCAAGACCCCTGGTTTACAAGACCAGTGCTCTAACCACTGAGCTATGGAACCCTGTTCTTCTGTAACTCTCTGTCTCTCTTCCCAATGTCTATTTTCTCTCTGTCTGGTATCTCCTTTCTCTCTTTCTGGTATCTCCTTTCTCTCTTTCTTCAAATACGCTAAAGGGTTCAGGCTCCCGTGAGAATTGAACTCAGGACCCCTGGTTTACTAGACTCTTTCTGGTATCTATTTTCTCTCTTTCTGGTACCTATTTTCTGTCTTTGGTATCTCCTTTCTCTCTTTCTGGTATTTCCTTTCTCTCTTTCTTCAAATACACTAAAGACAAAGATTTCAGGCCCCAGTGAGAATTGAACTCACGACCCCTGGTTTACGAGACCAGTGCTCTAACCACTGAGCTATGGAGCCTTTTCCTTCCCAATGTCTATCTCTCTTCCCAATTTCTCCTCTTTACTCTCTTCCTGGTATCTATTTTCTATCTTTGGTATCTCCTTTCTCTCTTTCTGGTATATTTTTATTTCGGTACCTCCTTTCTTTCTGGTATAAATTTTTTCTCTTTGGTATCTCCTTTCTGTCTTTTTTGTATCTATTGTATCTATTTTGGTATCTCTTTTCTCTCTGTTTGGTATCTCCTTTCTCTCTTTCTTCAAATACACCAAAGTTGATTTCAGGCTCCAGTGAGAATTGAACTCAGGACCCCTGGTTTTCTAGATTCTTTCTGGTATCTATTTTCTCTCTTTGGTATCTCCTTTCTCTCTTTCTGGTATTTCCTTTCTCTCTTTCTTCAAATACACTATAGACAAAGATTTCAGGCCCCAGGAAGAATTTAACTCATGACCCCTGGTTTACAAGACCAGTGGTCTAACCACTGAGCTATGGAGCCCTGTACTTCCAAAAGTCTCCGTCTCTCTTCCCAATGTCTCTTTTCTCTCTGTCTGGTATCTCCTTTCTCTCTTTCTGGTATTTCATTTCTCTCTTTCTTCAAATACACTAAAGACAAAGATTTCAGGCCCCAGTGAGAATTGAACTCACGACCCCTGGTTTACGAGACCAGTGCTCTAACCACTGAGCTATGGAGCCTTTTCCTTCCCAATGTCTCATCTCTCTTCCCAATTTCTCCTCTTTTCTCTCTTTCTAGTATCTATTTTCTATCTTTGGTATCTCCTTTCTGTCTTTTTGGTATCTATTGTATCTATTTTCTCTCTTTGGTATCTCCTTTATCTCTTTCTTCAAATACACTAAAGACAAAGATTTCTGGCCCCAGGAAGAATTGAACTCATGACCCCTGGTTTACAAGACCAGTGCTCTAACCACTGAGCTATGGAACCCTGTTCTTATGAAACTGTCCGTCTCTCTTCCCAATGTCTCTTTTCTCTCTGTCTGGTATCTCCTTTCTCTCTTTCTGGTATTTCCTTTCTCTCTTTCTTCAAATACACTAAAGACAAAGATTTCAGGCCACAGTGAGAATTGAACTCACAACCCCTGGTTTACGAGACCAGTGCTCTATCCACTGAGCTATGGAACCTTTTCCTTCCCAATGTCTCATCTCTCTTCCCAATTTCTCCTCTTTTCTCTCTTTCTAGTATCTATTTTCTATCTTTGGTATCTCCTTTCTGTCTTTTTGGTATCTATTGTATCTATTTTCTCTCTTTGGTATCTCCTTTATCTCTTTCTTCAAATACACTAAAGACAAAGATTTCAGGGCCCAGGAAGAATTGAACTCATGACCCCTGGTTTACAAGACCAGTGCTCTAACCACTGAGCTATGGTACCCTGTATTTCTGAAACTCTCCGTCTCTCTTCCCAATGTCTCTTTTCTCTCTGTCTGGTATCTCCTTTCTCTCTTTCTGGTATCTCCGTTCTCTCTTTCTTCAAATACGCGAAAGGGTTCAGGCTCCCGTGAGAATTGAACTCAGGACCCCTGGTTTACTAGACTCTTTCTGGAATCTATTTTCTCTCTTTCTGGTACCTATTTTCTATCTTTGGTATCTCCTTTCTCTCTTTCTGGTATTTCTTTTCTCTCTTTCTTCAAATACACTAAAGACAAAGATTTTAGGTTCCAGTGAGAATTGAACTCACGACCCCTGGTTTACAAGAGCTATGAGTTATGGAACCCTGTTCTTTCAAAAGTCTCTGTCTCTCTTCCCAATGTATCTTTTCTCTCTGTCTGGTATCTCCTTTCTCTCTTTCTTCAAATACACTAAAGACAACGATTTCAGGGCCCAGTGAGAATTGAACTCATGACCCCTGGTTTACAAGAGCTATGAGCTATGGAACCCTGTTCTTCCAAAAGTCTCCGTCTCTCTCCCCAATGTATCTTTTCTCTCTGTCGGGTATCTCCTTTCTCTCTTTCTGGTATCTCCTTTCTCTCTTTCTTCAAATACGCTAAAGGGTTCAGGCTCCCGTGAGAATTTAACTCACGACCCCTGGTTTACGAGACCAGTGCTCTAACCACTGAGCTATGGAGCCTTTTCCTTCCCAATGTCATCTCTCTTCCCAATTTCTCCAATTTTCTCTCTTTCTGGTATCTATTTTCTATCTTTGGTATCTCCTTTCTGTCTTTTTGGTATCTATTGTATCCATTTTGGTATCTATTTTCTCTCTTTGGTATTTCCTTTATCTCTTTCTTCAAATACACTAAAGACAACGATTTCAGGCCCCAGGAAGAATTGAACTCAAGACCCCTGGTTTACAAGACCAGTGCTCTAACCACTGAGCTATGGAACCCTGTTCTTCTGTAACTCTCCGTCTCTCTTCCCAATGTCTCTTTTCTCTCTGTGTGGTATCTCCTTTCTCTCTTTCTGGTATCTCCTTTCTCTCTTTCTTCAAATACGCTAAAGGGTTCAGGCTCCCGTGAGAATTGAACTCAGGACCCCTGGTTTACTAGACTCTTTCTGGTATCTATTTTCTCTCTTTCTGGTACCTATTTTCTGTCTTTGGTATTTCCTTTCTCTCTTTCTGGTATTTCCTTTCTCTCTTTCTTCAAATACACTAAAGACAACGATTTCAGGCCCCAGTGAGAATTGAACTCACGACCCCTGGTTTACGAGACCAGTGCTCTAACCACTGAGCTATGGAGCCTTTTCCTTCCCAATGTCTATCTCTCTTCCCAATTTCTCCTCTTTACTCTCTTCCTGGTATCTATTTTCTATCTTTGGTATCTCCTTTCTCTCTTTCTGGTATATTTTTATTTCGGTACCTCCTTTCTTTCTGGTATAAATTTTTTCTCTTTGGTATCTCCTTTCTGTCTTTTTTGTATCTATTGTATCTATTTTGGTATCTCTTTTCTCTCTGTTTGGTATCTCCTTTCTCTCTTTCTTCAAATACACCAAAGTTGATTTCAGGCTCCAGTGAGAATTGAACTCAGGACCCCTGGTTTACGAGACCAGTGCTCTATCCACTGAGCTATGGAACCTTTTCCTTCCCAATGTCTCATCTCTCTTCCCAATTTCTCCTCTTTTCTCTCTTTCTAGTATCTATTTTCTATCTTTGGTATCTCCTTTCTGTCTTTTTGGTATCTATTGTATCTATTTTCTCTCTTTGGTATCTCCTTTATCTCTTTCTTCAAATACACTAAAGACAAAGATTTCAGGGCCCAGGAAGAATTGAACTCATGACCCCTGGTTTACAAGACCAGTGCTCTAACCACTGAGCTATGGTACCCTGTATTGCTGAAACTCTCCGTCTCTCTTCCCAATGTCTCTTTTCTCTCTGTCTGGTATCTCCTTTCTCTCTTTCTGGTATCTCCGTTCTCTCTTTCTTCAAATACGCGAAAGGGTTCAGGCTCCCGTGAGAATTGAACTCAGGACCCCTGGTTTACTAGACTCTTTCTGGTATCTATTTTCTCTCTTTCTGGTACCTATTTTCTATCTTTGGTATCTCCTTTCTCTCTTTCTGGTATTTCTTTTCTCTCTTTCTTCAAATACACTAAAGACAAAGATTTTAGGTTCCAGTGAGAATTGAACTCACGACCCCTGGTTTACAAGAGCTATGAGTTATGGAACCCTGTTCTTTCAAAAGTCTCTGTCTCTCTTCCCAATGTATCTTTTCTCTCTGTCTGGTATCTCCTTTCTCTCTTTCTTCAAATACACTAAAGACAACGATTTCAGGGCCCAGTGAGAATTGAACTCATGACCCCTGGTTTACAAGAGCTATGAGCTATGGAACCCTGTTCTTCCAAAAGTCTCCGTCTCTCTCCCCAATGTATCTTTTCTCTCTGTCGGGTATCTCCTTTCTCTCTTTCTGGTATCTCCTTTCTCTCTTTCTTCAAATACGCTAAAGGGTTCAGGCTCCCGTGAGAATTTAACTCACGACCCCTGGTTTACGAGACCAGTGCTCTAACCACTGAGCTATGGAGCCTTTTCCTTCCCAATGTCATCTCTCTTCCCAATTTCTCCAATTTTCTCTCTTTCTGGTATCTATTTTCTATCTTTGGTATCTCCTTTCTGTCTTTTTGGTATCTATTGTATCCATTTTGGTATCTATTTTCTCTCTTTGGTATCTCCTTTATCTCTTTCTTCAAATACACTAAAGACAGATTTCAGGCCCCAGGAAGAATTGAACTCAAGACCCCTGGTTTACAAGACCAGTGCTCTAACCACTGAGCTATGGAACCCTGTTCTTATGAAACTCTCCGTCTCTCTTCCCAATGTCTCTTTTCTCTCTGTCTGGTATCTCCTTTCTCTCTTTCTGGTATCTCCTTTCTCTCTTTCTTCAAATACACTAAAGACAAAGATTTCAGGCCCCAGTGAGAATTGAACTCACGACCCCTGGTTTACAAGACCAGTGCTCTATCCACTGAGCTATGGAGCCTTTTCCTTCCCAATGTCTCATCTCTCTTCCCAATTTCTCCTCTTTTCTCTCTTTCTAGTATCTATTTTCTATCTTTGGTATCTCCTTTCTGTCTTTTTGGTATCTATTGTATCTATTTTCTCTCTTTGGTATCTCCTTTATCTCTTTCTTCAAATACACTAAAGACAAAGATTTCAGGGCCCAGGAAGAATTGAACTCATGACCCCTGGTTTACAAGACCAGTGCTCTAACCACTGAGCTATGGTACCCTGTTTTTCTGAAACTCTCCGTCTCTCTTCCCAATGTCTCTTTTCTCTCTGTCTGGTATCTCCTTTCTCTCTTTCTGGTATCTCCGTTCTCTCTTTCTTCAAATACGCGAAAGGGTTCAGGCTCCCGTGAGAATTGAACTCAGGACCCCTGGTTTACTAGACTCTTTCTGGTATCTATTTTCTCTCTTTCTGGTACCTATTTTCTATCTTTGGTATCTCCTTTCTCTCTTTCTGGTATTTCTTTTCTCCCTTTCTTCAAATACACTAAAGACAAAGATTTTAGGTTCGAGTGAGAATTGAACTCACGACCCCTGGTTTACGAGACCAGTGCTCTAACCACTGAGCTATGGAGCCTTTTCCTTCCCAATGTCTATCTCTCTTCCCAATTTCTCCTCTTTACTCTCTTCCTGGTATCTATTTTCTATCTTTGGTATCTCCTTTCTCTCTTTCTGGTATATTTTTATTTCGGTACCTCCTTTCTTTCTGGTATACATTTTTTCTCTTTGGTATCTCCTTTCTGTCTTTTTTGTATCTATTGTATCTATTTTGGTATCTCTTTTCTCTCTGTTTGGTATCTCCTTTCTCTCTTTCTTCAAATACACCAAAGTTGATTTCAGGCTCCAGTGAGAATTGAACTCAGGACCCCTGGTTTTCTAGATTCTTTCTGGTATCTATTTTCTCTCTTTGGTATCTCCTTTCTCTCTTTCTGGTATTTCCTTTCTCTCTTTCTTCAAATACACTAAAGACAAAGATTTCAGGCCCCAGGAAGAATTTAACTCATGACCCCTGGTTTACAAGACCAGTGGTCTAACCACTGAGCTATGGAGCCCTGTACTTCCAAAAGTCTCCGTCTCTCTTCCAAATGTCTCTTTTCTCTCTGTCTGGTATCTTCTTTCTCTCTTTCTGGTATTTCATTTCTCTCTTTCTTCAAATACACTAAAGACAAAGATTTCAGGCCCCAGTGAGAATTGAACTCACGACCCCTGGTTTACGAGACCAGTGCTCTAACCACTGAGCTATGGAGCCTTTTCCTTCCCAATGTCTCATCTCTCTTCCCAATTTCTCCTCTTTTCTCTCTTTCTAGTATCTATTTTCTATCTTTGGTATCTCCTTTCTGTCTTTTTGGTATCTATTGTATCTATTTTCTCTCTTTGGTATCTCCTTTATCTCTTTCTTCAAATACACTAAAGACAAAGCTTTCAGGGCCCAGGAAGAATTGAACTCATGACCCCTGGTTTACAAGACCAGTGCTCTAACCACTGAGCTAAGGAACCCTGTTCTTATGAAACTGTCCGTCTCTCTTCCCAATGTCTCTTTTCTCTCTGTCTGGTATCTCCTTTCTCTCTTTCTGGTATTTCCTTTCTCTCTTTCTTCAAATACACTAAAGACAAAGATTTCAGGCCCCAGTGAGAATTGAACTCACAACCCCTGGTTTACGAGACCAGTGCTCTATCCACTGAGCTATGGAGCCTTTTCCTTCCCAATGTCTCATCTCTCTTCCCAATTTCTCCTCTTTTCTCTCTTTCTAGTATCTATTTTCTATCTTTGGTATCTCCTTTCTGTCTTTTTGGTATCTATTGTATCTATTTTCTCTCTTTGGTATCTCCTTTATCTCTTTCTTCAAATACACTAAAGACAAAGATTTCAGGGCCCAGGAAGAATTGAACTCATGACCCCTGGTTTACAAGACCAGTGCTCTAACCACTGAGCTATGGTACCCTGTTTTTCTGAAACTCTCCGTCTCTCTTCCCAATGTCTCTTTTCTCTCTGTCTGGTATCTCCTTTCTCTCTTTCTGGTATCTCCGTTCTCTCTTTCTTCAAATACGCGAAAGGGTTCAGGCTCCCGTGAGAATTGAACTCAGGACCCCTGGTTTACTAGACTCATTCTGGTATCTATTTTCTCTCTTTCTGGTACCTATTTTCTATCTTTGGTATCTCCTTTCTCTCTTTCTGGTATTTCTTTTCTCTCTTTCTTCAAATACACTAAAGACAAAGATTTTAGGTTCCAGTGAGAATTGAACTCACGACCCCTGGTTTACAAGAGCTATGAGCTATGGAACCCTGTTCTTTCAAAAGTCTCTGTCTCTCTTCCCAATGTATCTTTTCTCTCTGTCTGGTATCTCCTTTCTCTCTTTCTTCAAATACACTAAAGACAACGATTTCAGGGCCCAGTGAGAATTGAACTCATGACCCCTGGTTTACAAGAGCTATGAGCTATGGAACCCTGTTCTTCCAAAAGTCTCGGTCTCTCTCCCCAATGTAACTTTTCTCTCTGTCGGGTATCTCCTTTCTCTCTTTCTGGTATCTCCTTTCTCTCTTTCTTCAAATACGCTAAAGGGTTCAGGCTCCCGTGAGAATTTAACTCACGACCCCTGGTTTACGAGACCAGTGCTCTAACCACTGAGCTATGGAGCCTTTTCCTTCCCAATGCCATCTCTCTTCCCAATTTCTCCAATTTTCTCTCTTTCTGGTATCTATTTTCTATCTTTGGTATCTCCTTTCTGTCTTTTTGGTATCTATTGTATCCATTTTGGTATCTATTTTCTCTCTTTGGTATCTCCTTTATCTCTTTCTTCAAATACACTAAAGACAACAATTTCAGGCCCCAGGAAGAATTGAACTCAAGACCCCTGGTTTACAAGACCAGTGCTCTAACCACTGAGCTATGGAACCCTGTTCTTCTGTAACTCTCCGTCTCTCTTCCCAATGTCTCCTTTCTCTCTTTCTGGTATCTCCTTTCTCTCTTTCTTCAAATACGCTAAAGGGTTCAGGCTCCCGTGAGAATTGAACTCAGGACCCCTGGTTTACTAGACTCTTTCTGGTATCTATTTTCTCTCTTTCTGGTACCTATTTTCTGTCTTTGGTATCTCCTTTCTCTCTTTCTGGTATTTCCTTTCTCTCTTTCTTCAAATACACTAAAGACAAAGATTTCAGGCCCCAGGAAGAATTGAACTCATGACCCCTGGTTTACAAGACCAGTGGTCTAACCACTGAGCTATGGAGCCCTGTACTTCCAAAAGTCTCCGTCTCTCTTCCCAATGTCTCTTTTCTCTCTGTCTGGTATCTCCTTTCTCTCTTTCTGGTATTTCCTTTCTCTCTTTCTTCAAATACACTAAAGACAAAGATTTCAGGCCCCAGGAAGAATTGAACTCATGACCCCTGGTTTACGAGACCAGTGCTCTAACCACTGAGCTATGGAGCCTTTTCCTTCCCAATGTCTCATCTCTCTTCCCAATTTCTCCTCTTTTCTCTCTTTCTAGTATCTATTTTCTATCTTTGGTATCTCCTTTCTGTCTTTTTGGTATCTATTGTATCTATTTTCTCTCTTTGGTATCTCCTTTATCTCTTTCTTCAAATACACTAAAGACAAAGCTTTCAGGGCCCAGGAAGAATTGAACTCATGACCCCTGGTTTACAAGACCAGTGGTCTAACCACTGAGCTATGGTACCCTGTTTTTCTGAAACTCTCCGTCTCTCTCCCCAATGTATCTTTTCTCTCTGTCGGGTATCTCCTTTCTCTCTTTCTGGTATCTCCTTTCTCTCTTTCTTCAAATACGCTAAAGGGTTCAGGCTCCCGTGAGAATTTAACTCACGACCCCTGGTTTACGAGACCAGTGCTCTAACCACTGAGCTATGGAGCCTTTTCCTTCCCAATGTCATCTCTCTTCCCAATTTCTCCAATTTTCTCTCTTTCTGGTATCTATTTTCTATCTTTGGTATCTCCTTTCTGTCTTTTTGGTATCTATTGTATCCATTTTGGTATCTATTTTCTCTCTTTGGTATCTCCTTTATCTCTTTCTTCAAATACACTAAAGACAACAATTTCAGGCCCCAGGAAGAATTGAACTCAAGACCCCTGGTTTACAAGACCAGTGCTCTAACCACTGAGCTATGGAACCCTGTTCTTCTGTAACTCTCCGTCTCTCTTCCCAATGTCTCTTTTCTCTCTGTCTGGTATCTCCTTTCTCTCTTTCTGGTATCTCCTTTCTCTCTTTATTCAAATACGCTAAAGGGTTCAGGCTCCCGTGAGAATTGAACTCAGGACCCCTGGTTTACTAGACTCTTTCTGGTATCTATTTTCTCTCTTTCTGGTACCTATTTTCTGTCTTTGGTATCTCCTTTCTCTCTTTCTGGTATTTCTTTTCTCTCTTTCTTCAAATACACTAAAGACAAAGATTTCAGGCCCCAGGAAGAATTGAACTCATGACCCCTGGTTTACAAGACCAGTGGTCTAACCACTGAGCTATGGAGCCCTGTACTTCCAAAAGTCTCCGTCTCTCTTCCCAATGTCTCTTTTCTCTCTGTCTGGTATCTCCTTTCTCTCTTTCTGGTATTTCCTTTCTCTCTTTCTTCAAATACACTAAAGACAAAGATTTCAGGCCCCAGGAAGAATTGAACTCATGACCCCTGGTTTACGAGACCAGTGCTCTAACCACTGAGCTATGGAGCCTTTTCCTTCCCAATGTCTCATCTCTCTTCCCAATTTCTCCTCTTTTCTCTCTTTCTAGTATCTATTTTCTATCTTTGGTATCTCCTTTCTGTCTTTTTGGTATCTATTGTATCTATTTTCTCTCTTTGGTATCTCCTTTATCTCTTTCTTCAAATACACTAAAGACAAAGCTTTCAGGGCCCAGGAAGAATTGAACTCATGACCCCTGGTTTACAAGACCAGTGGTCTAACCACTGAGCTATGGTACCCTGTTTTTCTGAAACTCTCCGTCTCTCTTCCAAATGTCTCTTTTCTCTCTGTCTGGTATCTCCTTTCTCTCTTTCTGGTATTTCTTTTCTCTCTTTCTTCAAATACACTAAAGACAAAGATTTCAGGCTCCCGTGAGAATTGAACTCAGGACCCCTGGTTTACTAGACTCTTTCTGGTATCTATTTTCTCTCTTTCTGGTATCTATTTTCTGTCTTTGGTATCTCCTTTCTCTCTTTCTGGTATTTCCTTTCTCTCTTTCTTCAAATACACTAAAGACAAAGATTTCAGGCCCCAGGAAGAATTGAACACATGACCCCTGGTTTACAAGACCAGTGGTCTAACGACTGAGCTATGGAGCCCTGTACTTCCAAAAGTCTCCGTCTCTCTTCCCAATGTCTCTTTTCTCTCTGTCTGGTATCTCCTTTCTCTCTTTCTGGTATTTCCTTTCTCTCTTTCTTCAAATACACTAAAGACAAAAATTTCAGGCCCCAGTGAGAATTGAACTCACGACCCCTGGTTTACGAGACCAGTGCTCTAACCACTGAGCTATGGAGCCTTTTCCTTCCCAATGTCTATCTCTCTTCCCAATTTCTCCTCTTTACTCTCTTCCTGGTATCTATTTTCTATCTTTGGTATCTCCTTTCTCTCTTTCTGGTATATTTTTATTTCGGTACCTCCTTTCTTTCTGGTATACATTTTTTCTCTTTGGTATCTCCTTTCTGTCTTTTTTGTATCTATTGTATCTATTTTGGTATCTCTTTTCTCTCTGTTTGGTATCTCCTTTCTCTCTTTCTTCAAATACACCAAAGTTGATTTCAGGCTCCAGTGAGAATTGAACTCAGGACCCCTGGTTTTTTCTAGATTCTTTCTGGTATCTATTTTCTCTCTTTGGTATCTCCTTTCTCTCTTTCTGGTATTTCCTTTCTCTTTTTCTTCAAATACACTAAAGACAAAGATTTCAGGCCCCAGGAAGAATTTAACTCATGACCCCTGGTTTACAAGACCAGTGGTCTAACCACTGAGCTATGGAGCCCTGTACTTCCAAAAGTCTCTGTCTCTCTTCCCAATGTCTCTTTTCTCTCTGTCTGGTATCTCCTTTCTCTTCTTCTGGTATTTCCTTTCTCTCTTTCTTCAAATACACTAAAGACAAAGATTTCAGGCCCCAGTGAGAATTGAACTCACGACCCCTGGTTTACGAGACCAGTGCTCTAACCACTGAGCTATGGAGCCTTTTCCTTCCCAATGTCTCATCTCTCTTCCCAATTTCTCCTCTTTTCTCTCTTTCTAGTATCTATTTTCTCTCTTTGATATCTCCTTTATCTCTTTCTTCAAATACACTAAAGACAAAGATTTCAGGCCCCAGGAAGATTTGAATTCATGACCCCTGGTTTACAAGACCAGTGCTCTAACCACTGAGCTATGGAACCCTGTTCTTCTGAAACTCTCCGTCTCTCTTCCCAATGTCTCTTTTCTCTCTGTCTGGTATCTCCTTTCTCTCTTTCTGGTATCTCCTTTCTCTCTTTCTTCAAATACGCTAAAGGGTTCAGGCTCCCGTGAGAATTGAACTCAGGACCCCTGGTTTACTAGACTCTTTCTGGTATCTATTTTCTCTCTTTCTGATATCTATTTTCTGTCTTTGGTATCTCCTTTCTCTCTTTCTGGTATTTCCTTTATCTCTTTCTTCAAATACACTAAAGACAAAGATTTCAGGCCCCAGTGAGAATTGAACTCACAACCCCTGGTTTACGAGACCAGTGCTCTAACCACTGAGCTATGGAGCCTTTTCTGTCCCAATGTCTATCTCTCTTCCCAATTTCTCCTCTTTACTCTCTTCCTGGTATCTATTTTCTATCTTTGGTATCTCCTTTCTCTCTTTCTGGTATATTTTTATTTCGGTACCTCCTTTCTTTCTGGTATACATTTTTTCTCTTTGGTATCTCCTTTCTGTCTTTTTTGTATCTATTGTATCTATTTTGGTATCTCTTTTCTCTCTGTTTGGTATCTCCTTTCTCTCTTTCTTCAAATACACCAAAGTTGATTTCAGGCTCCAGTGAGAATTGAACTCAGGACCCCTGGTTTTCTAGATTCTTTCTGGTATCTATTTTCTCTCTTTGGTATCTCCTTTCTCTCTTTCTGGTATTTCCTTTCTCTTTTTCTTCAAATACACTAAAGACAAAGATTTCAGGCCCCAGGAAGAATTTAACTCATGACCCCTGGTTTACAAGACCAGTGGTCTAACCACTGAGCTATGGAGCCCTGTACTTCCAAAAGTCTCTGTCTCTCTTCCCAATGTCTCTTTTCTCTCTGTCTGGTATGGAGCCTTTTCCTTCACAATGTCTATTCTCACTGGAACCTGAAATCTTTGTCTTTAGCCTATTTGAAGAAGGAGAGAAAGGAGATACCAGAAAGAGAGACAGTAGATACCAAAGACAGAAAATAGATACCAGAAAGAGTCTAGTAAACCAGGGGTCCTGAGTTCAATTCTCACTGGAGCCTGAAATCTTTAGCGTATTTGAAGAAAAATAGAAAGGAGATACCAGAAAGAGAGAAAGGAGATACCAGACAGAGAGAAAAGAGACATTGAGAGACAGAGATTTTTGAAAATAGATACCAGAAAGAGTCTAGTAAACCAGGGGTCCTGAGCTCAATTCTCACTGGAGCCTGAAATCTTTAGCATATTTGAAGAAAAATAGAAAGGAGATACCAGAAAGAGAGAAAGGAGATACCAGACAGAGAGAAAAGAGACATTGAGAGACAGAGAATTTTGAAAGTACAGGGCTCCATAGCTCAGTGGTTAGAGCACTGGTCTTGTAAACCAGGGGTCGTGAGTTCAATTCTCACTGGGGCCTGAAATATTTGCCTTTAGTGCAGTGGTCACCAACCCGTCGATCTTGATCGACTGGTCGATCTTTGAGACTGTCCCTGTAGATCGTTCCATGAAAATTAAAAATTAAAAAAAAATATATATATATATATATATTTTTTTTTTAGATCTTACCATGAGAGTCCACATTACAGTTCTACCTTTGTTTTGATGTGCAAATTATGCTGCACTTAGCACTGACTGCACTTAGCACTGACTGAGAAAGTACACATTACAGTTCTACTTTTGTTTTGATGTGAAAAGTAAAGCTGCACTTAGCACCAGGGGTGCAGTCGTAATATGGGCGAAGGCCAAACGCCCATGCACGCGCGCTCCCGCGCACGCGCATACATGTTCCCTCGGTTGCGCACAGAACAGACGATACACCTTGTCTCATCCTTCCAGTCGAGAGATCAAGCAACCCCCCACCTACAGGGCTTGTATTTGGTTGTCGGTATCCTATTATTATGCAAAGTCTAGGTGATAAGTGCCGCGACGAGTCATTTTTGTGTGGCCGGCCGGCACTTACCACCTAGACTTTGCATAATAATAGGATGCGCTTACTTCGGCCTCAGTGACGAAGCCCAAACGTCGTTTGACCGCGTTTGCCCAGCACTGCACCCCTGCTTAGCACTGACTGAGAACGTACACATTACAGTTCTACTTTATAAAATGCTAATTGTAAATATGTTTGTCAATGTTAATAATATGAGAAAGTCCACATTACAGTTCTACTTTTGTTTTGATGTGAAAAGTGATGCTGCATAAGATGACTGCACTTAGCACTGACTGAGAAAGTACATAATAGTTCTACTTTGACGTTTTAATGTTGGACCAAAGCATTGCATGTAATTAGAATACAGGCAAATAAAAGTAATTTAGTTTAAAGTACAATCTTGGCTGTCTTTTTCTCTCAACGCTTCAATAGGTAGATCTTGCCTTCACCAAAAAAAAAAGTGATCTTGGGCTTAAAAAGGTTGGTGACCACTGCTTTAGTGTATTTGAAGAAAGAGAGAAAGGAAATAGCAGAAAGAGAGAAAGGAGATACCAAAGAGAGAAAATAGATACCAGAAAGAGTCTAGTAAACCAGGGGTCCTGAGTTAGATTCTCACTGGAGCCTGAACCCTTTAGCGTATTTGAAGAAAGAGAGAAAGGAGATACCAGAAAGAGAGAAAGGAGATACCAGGCAGAGAGAAAAGAGACATTGGGAAAAGAGACAGAGACTTCAGGAATAACAGGGTTCCATAGCTCAGTGGTTAGAGCACTGGTCCTTAGTTCAATTCCAGAGAGAGACAGTAGAAAAACAGGGTTCCATAGCTCAGTGGTTAGAGCACTGGTCTAGTAAACCAGGGGTCGTGAGTTCAATTCTCACTGGAACCTGAAAGCTTTGTCTTTAGCGTATTTGAAGAAGGAGAGAAAGGAGATACCAGAAAGAGAGACAGTAGATACCAAAGAGAGAAAATATATACCAGAAAGAGAGAAAATAGATACCAGAAAGAGTCTAGTAAACCAGGGTCCTGAGTTAAATTCTCACTGGAGCCTGAAACCTTTAGCATATTTGAAGAAAGAGTGAAAGGAGATACCAGATAGAGACAAAGGAGATACCATCATCATTAGGTGGCTTCTTCGTTCCGAAGGTTGCCTATCACTCTCCAACCCATTCTCTCCCCACTTCTTCTCTCCAACTCCGTGACTCCGCCTCTCACTCCGCTCCAATCACAGACGTTGTCTACCCAGCCTCTTCTTGGTCTTCCACTTCCTCTCTTTCCATCCACCTTCCCCATCACCACCTTCTTGAACATCTCCCCGCTGGATCCTCTCAGAACATGCCCGCACAACTCCATCTTTCTCTTTTTCAACCTCTCCAGCAGCTGTCCTCCTTGCATATCCGCTCTTCTCAGTACCTCCTCATTCTTGATCTTATCCTTCCATGTTATCTTCAGCATCTTCCTCAGCGTCCACATTTCAAAAGAGTCTATCATCCTCTTTGCCTCTTTATTCAGCGGCCATGCTTCTGCTCCGTATGAAAACGTTTCCAAAATCCTGGTCTTCGTTTTCCAACTTATGTTTCCTCTCAATAATTCTTTATGGTTCCAGAATGCGCCCTTTGCAATTCCGGTTCTTCTCTTAATGTCCATGTTAGCTCTTCCACCTTCACTGATCCAGCTTCCAAGGTACATGTACTCCTTCACTTGTTCAAGTTTTTCTCCATCCACCTGTATTTTACAAACAGTTCCTGGTGTTTTTTCAATGATCATTACTTTAGTTTTCTTTGTGTTTAGCGACATTCCATAGTTTTTGCATTCGACATTCAGCTTATTCATCATGTCCTGTAGATCTTCTTGACAGTTACAGACTATAGCAGTGTTACCAGACAGAGATAAAAGAGACATTGGGAAGAGAGACGGAGACTTTCAGAAGAACAGGGTTCCATAGCTCAGTGGTTAGAGCACTGGTCTAGTAAACCACAGGTTGTGAGTTAAATTCTCACTGGAACCTGAAATCTTTGTCTTTAGTGTATTTGAAGAAAGAGAAAGAGTCTAGTAAACAAGGGGTCCTTAGTTCAATTCTGAGTAAAATTCTCACTGGACCCTGAACCCTTTAGCGTATTTGAAGAAAGAGAGAAAGGAGATACCAGAAAGAGAGAGAGGAGATACCAGGCAGAGAGAAAAGAGACATTGGGAAGAGAGACTTCAGGAAGAACAGGGTTCCATAGCTGAGTTCAATTCCAGAGAGACACGGTATAAACAGGGTTCCATAGCTCAGTTCAATTCCAGAGAGAGACAGTAGAAAAACAGGGTTCCATAGCTCACTGGTTAGAGCACTGGTCTAGTAAACCAGGGGTCGTGAGTTCAATTCTCACTGGAACCTGAAATCTTTGTCTTTAGCCTATTTGAAGAAGGAGAGAAAGGAGAGAAAGGAGATACCAGAAAGAGAGACAGTAGATACCAAAGACAGAAAATAGATACCAGAAAGAGTCTAGTAAACCAGGAACCCTGTTTTTCTACTGTCTCTCTCTGGAATTGAACTGAGCTATGGAACCCTGTTTATACCGTGTCTCTCTGGAATTGAACTCAGCTATGGAACCCTGTTCTTCCTGAAGTCTCTCTTCCCAATGTCTCTTTTCTCTCTGCCTGGTATCTCCTCTCTCTCTTTCTGGTATCTCCTTTCTCTCTTTCTTCAAATACGCTAAAGGGTTCAGGGTCCAGTGAGAATTTTACTCAGAATTGAACTAAGGACCCCTTGTTTACTAGACTCTTTCTCTTTCTTCAAATACACTAAAGACAAAGATTTCAGGTTCCAGTGAGAATTTAACTCACAACCTGTGGTTTACTAGACCAGTGCTCTAACCACTGAGCTATGGAACCCTGTTCTTCTGAAAGTCTCCGTCTCTCTTCCCAATGTCTCTTTTATCTCTGTCTGGTAACACTGTTATAGTCTGTAACTGTCAAGAAGATCTACAGGACATGATGAATAAGCTGAATGTCGAATGCAAAAACTATGGAATGTCGCTAAACACAAAGAAAACTAAAGTAATGATCATTGAAAAAACACCAGGAACTGTTTGTAAAATACAGGTGGATGGAGAAAAACTTGAACAAGTGAAGGAGTACATGTACCTTGGAAGCTGGATCAGTGAAGGTGGAAGAGCTAACATGGACATTAAGAGAAGAACCGGAATTGCAAAGGGCGCATTCTGGAACCATAAAGAATTATTGAGAGGAAACATAAGTTGGAAAACGAAGACCAGGATTTTGGAAACGTATGTTATGTCAGTCTTTTCATACGGAGCAGAAGCATGGCCGCTGAATAAAGAGGCAAAGAGGATGATAGACTCTTTTGAAATGTGGACGCTGAGGAAGATGCTGAAGATAACATGGAAGGATAAGATCAAGAATGAGGAGGTACTGAGAAGAGCGGATATGCAAGGAGGACAGCTGCTGGAGAGGTTGAAAAAGAGAAAGATGGAGTTGTGCGGGCATGTTCTGAGAGGATCCAGCGGGGAGATGTTCAAGAAGGTGGTGATGGGGAAGGTGGATGGAAAGAGAGGAAGTGGAAGACCAAGAAGAGGCTGGGTAGACAACGTCTGTGATTGGAGCGGAGTGAGAGGCGGAGTCACGGAGTTGGAGAGAAGAAGTGGGGAGAGAATGGGTTGGAGAGTGATAGGCAACCTTCGGAACGAAGAAGCCACCTAATGATGATGGTATCTCCTTTGTCTCTATCTGGTATCTCCTTTCACTCTTTCTTCAAATATGCTAAAGGTTTCAGGCTCCAGTGAGAATTTAACTCAGGACCCTGGTTTACTAGACTCTTTCTGGTATCTATTTTCTCTCTTTCTGGTATATATTTTCTCTCTTTGGTATCTACTGTCTCTCTTTCTGGTATCTCCTTTCTCTCCTTCTTCAAATACGCTAAAGACAAAGCTTTCAGGTTCCAGTGAGAATTGAACTCACGACCCCTGGTTTACTAGACCAGTGCTCTAACCACTGAGCTATGGAACCCTGTTTTTCTACTGTCTCTCTCTGGAATTGAACTAAGGACCAGTGCTCTAACCACTGAGCTATGGAACCCTGTTATTCCTGAAGTCTCTGTCTCTTTTCCCAATGTCTCTTTTCTCTCTGCCTGGTATCTCCTTTCTCTCTTTCTGGTATCTCCTTTCTCTCTTTCTTCAAATACGCTAAAGGGTTCAGGCTCCAGTGAGAATCTAACTCAGGACCCCTGGTTTACTAGACTCTTTCTGGTATCTATTTTCTCTCTTTGGTATCTCCTTTCTCTCTTTCTGCTATTTCCTTTCTCTCTTTCTTCAAATACACTAAAGCAGTGGTCACCAACCTTTTTAAGCCCAAGATCACTTTTTTTTTTGGTGAAGGCAAGATCTACCTATTGAAGCGTTGAGAGAAAAAGACAGCCAAGATTGTACTTTAAACTAAATTACTTTTATTTGCCTGTATTCTAATTACATGCAATGCTTTGGTCCAACATTAAAACGTCAAAGTAGAACTATTATGTACTTTCTCAGTCAGTGCTAAGTGCAGTCATCTTATGCAGCATCACTTTTCACATCAAAACAAAAGTAGAACTGTAATGTGGACTTTCTCATATTATTAACATTGACAAACATATTTACAATTAGCATTTTATAAAGTAGAACTGTAATGTGTACGTTCTCAGTCAGTGCTAAGCAGGGGTGCAGTGCTGGGCAAACGCGGTCAAACGACGTTTGGGCTTCGTCACTGAGGCCGAAGTAAGCGCATCCTATTATTATGCAAAGTCTAGGTGGTAAGTGCCGGCCAGCCACACAAAAATGACTCGTCGCGGCACTTATCACCTAGACTTTGCATAATAATAGGATACCGACAACCAAATACAAGCCCTGTAGGTGGGGGGTTGCTTGATCTCTCGACTGGAAGGATGAGACAAGGTGTATCGTCTGTTCTGTGCGCAACCGAGGGAACATGTATGCGCGTGCGCGGGAGCGCGCGTGCATGGGCGTTTGGCCTTCGCCCATATTACGACTGCACCCCTGGTGCTAAGTGCAGCTTTACTTTTCACATCAAAACAAAAGTAGAACTGTAATGTGTACTTTCTCAGTCAGTGCTAAGTGCAGTCAGTGCTAAGTGCAGCATAATTTGCACATCAAAACAAAGGTAGAACTGTAATGTGGACTCTCATGGTAAGATCTAAAAAAAAATATATATATATATATATATATTTTTTTTTAATTTTTAATTTTCATGGAACGATCTACAGGGACAGTCTCAAAGATCGACCAGTCGATCAAGATCGACGGGTTGGTGACCACTGCACTAAAGGCAAATTTTTCAGGCCCCAGTGAGAATTGAACTCACGACCCCTGGTTTACAAGACCAGTGCTCTAACCACTGAGCTATGGAGCCCTGTACTTTCAAAATTCTCTGTCTCTCAATGTCTCTTTTCTCTCTGTCTGGTATCTCCTTTCTCTCTTTCTGGTATCTCCTTTCTATTTTTCTTCAAATATGCTAAAGATTTCAGGCTCCAGTGAGAATTGAGCTCAGGACCCCTGGTTTACTAGACTCTTTCTGGTATCTATTTTCAAAAATCTCTGTCTCTCAATGTCTCTTTTCTCTCTGTCTGGTATCTCCTTTCTCTCTTTCTGGTATCTCCTTTCTATTTTTCTTCAAATACGCTAAAGATTTCAGGCTCCAGTGAGAATTGAACTCAGGACCCCTGGTTTACTAGACTCTTCCTGGTATCTATTTTCTATCTTTGGTATCTCCTTTCTCTCTTTCTGGTATATATTTTTTTCGGTACCTCCTTTCTTTCTGGTATACATTTTTTTTCTTTGGTATCTCCTTTCTGTCTTTTTGGTATCTATTGTATCTATTTTGGTATCTCTTTTCTCTCTGTTTGGTATCTCCTTTCTCTCTTTCTTCAAATACACCAAAGATGATTTCAGGCTCCAGTGAAAATTGAACTCAGGACCCCTGGTTTTCTAGATTCTTTCTGGTATCTATTTTCTCTCTTTGGTATCTCCTTTCTCTCTTTCTGGTATTTCCTTTCTCTCTTTCTTCAAATACACTAAAGACAAAGATTTCAGGCCCCAGGAAGAATTGAAGTCATGACCCCTGGTTTACAAGACCAGTGGTCTAACCACTGAGCTATGGAGCCCTTTACTTCCAAAAGTCTCTGTCTCTCTTCCCAATGTCTCTTTTCTCTCTTTCTGGTATCTCCTTTCTCTCTTTCTGGTATTTCCGTTCTCTCTTTCTTCAAATACACTAAAGACAAAGATTTCAGGCCCCAGTGAGAATTGAACTCACGACCCCTGGTTTACGAGACCAGTGCTCTAACCACTGAGCTATGGAGCCTTTTCCTTCCCAATGTCTCATCTCTCTTCCCAATTTCTCCTCTTTTCTCTCTTTCTAGTATCTATTTTCTCTCTTTGGTATCTCCTTTATCTCTTTCTTCAAATACACTAAAGACAAAGATTTCAGGCCCCAGGAAGAATTGAATTCATGACCCCTGGTTTACAAGACCAGTGCTCTAACCACTGAGCTATGGAACCCTGTTCTTCTGAAACTCTCCGTCTCTCTTCCCAATGTCTCTTTTCTCTCTGTCTGGTATCTCCTTTCTTTCTTTCTGGTATCTCCTTTCTCTCTTTCTTCAAATACGCTAAAGGGTTCAGGCTCCCGTGAGAATTGAACTCAGGACCCCTGGTTTACTAGACTCTTTCTGGTATCTATTTTCTCTCTTTCTGATATCTATTTTCTGTCTTTGGTATCTCCTTTCTCTCTTTCTGGTATTTCCTTTCTCTCTTTCTTCAAATACACTAAAGACAAAGATTTCAGGCCCCAGTGAGAATTGAACTCACGACCCCTGGTTTACGAGATCAGTGCTCTAGCCACTGAGCTATGGAGCCCTGTACTTCCAAAAGTCTCCGTCTCTCTTCCCAATGTCTCTTTTCTCTCTGTCTGGTATCTACTTTCTCTCTTTCTGGTATTTCCTTTCTCTCTTTCTTCAAATACACTAAAGACAAAGATTTCAGGCCCCAGTGAGAATTGAACTCACGACCCCTGGTTTACGAGACCAGTGCTCTAACCACTGAGCTATGGAGCTTTTTCCTTCACAATGTCTATCTCTCTTCCCAATTTCTCCTCTTTTCTCTCTTCCTGGTATCTATTTTCTATCTTTGGTATCTCCTTTCTCTCTTTCTGGTATATATTTTTTTCTGTACCTCCTTTCTTTCTGGTATCATTTTTTTGTCTTTGGTATCTCCTTTCTGTCTTTTTGGTATCTATTGTATCTATTTTGGTATCTCTTTTCTCTCTGTTTGGTATCTCCTTTCTCTCTTTCTTCAAATACACCAAAGATGATTTCAGGCTCCAGTGAAAATTGAACTCATTTTGACCTTGACCACTGGTTTTCTAGATTCTTTCTGGTATCTATTTTCTCTCTTTGGTATCTCCTTTCTCTCTTTCTGGTATTTCCTTTCTCTCTTTCTTCAAATACACTAAAGACAAAGATTTCAGGCCCCAGGAAGAATTGAAGTCATGACCCCTGGTTTACAAGACCAGTGGTCTAACCACTGAGCTATGGAGCCCTGTACTTCCAAAAGTCTGTGTCTCTCTTCCCAATGTCTCTTTTCTCTCTGTCTGGTATCTCCTTTCTCTTCTTCTGGTATTTCCTTTCTCTCTTTCTTCAAATACACTAAAGACAAAGATTTCAGGCCCCAGTGAGAATTGAACTCACGACCCCTGGTTTACGAGACCAGTGCTCTAACCACTGAGCTATGGAGCCTTTTCCTTCCCAATGTCTCATCTCTCTTCCCAATTTCTCCTCTTTTCTCTCTTTCTAGTATCTATTTTCTCTCTTTGGTATCTCCTTTATCTCTTTCTTCAAATACACTAAAGACAAAGATTTCAGGCCCCAGGAAGAATTGAATTCATGACCCCTGGTTTACAAGACCAGTGCTCTAACCACTGAGCTATGGAACCCTGTTCTTCTGAAACTCTCCGTCTCTCTTCCCAATGTCTCTTTTCTCTCTGTCTGGTATCTCCTTTCTATCTTTCTGGTATCTCCTTTCTCTCTTTCTTCAAATACGCTAAAGGGTTCAGGCTCCCGTGAGAATTGAACTCAGGACCCCTGGTTTACTAGACTCTTTCTGGTATCTATTTTCTCTCTTTCTGATATCTATTTTCTGTCTTTGGTATCTCCTTTCTCTCTTTCTGGTATTTCCTTTCTCTCTTTCTTCAAATACACTAAAGACAAAGATTTCAGGCCCCAGTGAGAATTGAACTCACGACCCCTGGTTTACGAGACCAGTGCTCTAACCACTGAGCTATGGAGCCTTTTCCTTCCCAATGTCTATCCCTCTTCCCAATTTCTCCTCTTTACTCTCTTCCTGGTATCTATTTTCTATCTTTGGTATCTCCTTTCTCTCTTTCTGGTATATTTTTATTTCGGTACCTCCTTTCTTTCTGGTATACATTTTTTCTCTTTGGTATCTCCTTTCTGTCTTTTTTGTATCTATTGTATCTATTTTGGTATCTCTTTTCTCTCTGTTTGGTATCTCCTTTCTCTCTTTCTTCAAATACACCAAAGTTGATTTCAGGCTCCAGTGAGAATTGAACTCAGGACCCCTGGTTTTTTCTAGATTCTTTCTGGTATCTATTTTCTCTCTTTGGTATCTCCTTTCTCTCTTTCTGGTATTTCCTTTCTCTTTTTCTTCAAATACACTAAAGACAAAGATTTCAGGCCCCAGGAAGAATTTAACTCATGACCCCTGGTTTACAAGACCAGTGGTCTAACCACTGAGCTATGGAGCCCTGTACTTCCAAAAGTCTCTGTCTCTCTTCCCAATGTCTCTTTTCTCTCTGTCTGGTATCTCCTTTCTCTTCTTCTGGTATTTCCTTTCTCTCTTTCTTCAAATACACTAAAGACAAAGATTTCAGGCCCCAGTGAGAATTGAACTCACGACCCCTGGTTTACGAGACCAGTGCTCTAACCACTGAGCTATGGAGCCTTTTCCTTCCCAATGTCTCATCTCTCTTCCCAATTTCTCCTCTTTTCTCTCTTTCTAGTATCTATTTTCTCTCTTTGATATCTCCTTTATCTCTTTCTTCAAATACACTAAAGACAAAGATTTCAGGCCCCAGGAAGATTTGAATTCATGACCCCTGGTTTACAAGACCAGTGCTCTAACCACTGAGCTATGGAACCCTGTTCTTCTGAAACTCTCCGTCTCTCTTCCCAATGTCTCTTTTCTCTCTGTCTGGTATCTCCTTTCTCTCTTTCTGGTATCTCCTTTCTCTCTTTCTTCAAATACGCTAAAGGGTTCAGGCTCCCGTGAGAATTGAACTCAGGACCCCTGGTTTACTAGACTCTTTCTGGTATCTATTTTCTCTCTTTCTGATATCTATTTTCTGTCTTTGGTATCTCCTTTCTCTCTTTCTGGTATTTCCTTTATCTCTTTCTTCAAATACACTAAAGACAAAGATTTCAGGCCCCAGTGAGAATTGAACTCACAACCCCTGGTTTACGAGACCAGTGCTCTAACCACTGAGCTATGGAGCCTTTTCTGTCCCAATGTCTATCTCTCTTCCCAATTTCTCCTCTTTACTCTCTTCCTGGTATCTATTTTCTATCTTTGGTATCTCCTTTCTCTCTTTCTGGTATATTTTTATTTCGGTACCTCCTTTCTTTCTGGTATACATTTTTTCTCTTTGGTATCTCCTTTCTGTCTTTTTTGTATCTATTGTATCTATTTTGGTATCTCTTTTCTCTCTGTTTGGTATCTCCTTTCTCTCTTTCTTCAAATACACCAAAGTTGATTTCAGGCTCCAGTGAGAATTGAACTCAGGACCCCTGGTTTTCTAGATTCTTTCTGGTATCTATTTTCTCTCTTTGGTATCTCCTTTCTCTCTTTCTGGTATTTCCTTTCTCTTTTTCTTCAAATACACTAAAGACAAAGATTTCAGGCCCCAGGAAGAATTTAACTCATGACCCCTGGTTTACAAGACCAGTGGTCTAACCACTGAGCTATGGAGCCTTTTCCTTCACAATGTCTATTCTCACTGGAACCTGAAATCTTTGTCTTTAGCCTATTTGAAGAAGGAGAGAAAGGAGATACCAGAAAGAGAGACAGTAGATACCAAAGACAGAAAATAGATACCAGAAAGAGTCTAGTAAACCAGGGGTCCTGAGTTCAATTCTCACTGGAGCCTGAAATCTTTAGCGTATTTGAAGAAAAATAGAAAGGAGATACCAGAACGAGAGAAAGGAGATACCAGACAGAGAGAAAAGAGACATTGAGAGACAGAGATTTTTGAAAATAGATACCAGAAAGAGTCTAGTAAACCAGGGGTCCTGAGCTCAATTCTCACTGGAGCCTGAAATCTTTAGCATATTTGAAGAAAAATAGAAAGGAGATACCAGAAAGAGAGAAAGGAGATACCAGACAGAGAGAAAAGAGACATTGAGAGACAGAGAATTTTGAAAGTACAGGGCTCCATAGCTCAGTGGTTAGAGCACTGGTCTTGTAAACCAGGGGTCGTGAGTTCAATTCTCACTGGGGCCTGAAATATTTGCCTTTAGTGCAGTGGTCACCAACTGGTCGATCTTTGAGACTGTCCCTGTAGATCGTTCCATGAAAATTAAAAATTAAAAAAAAAATATATATATATATATATATATATTTTTTTTTAGATCTTACCATGAGAGTCCACATTACAGTTCTACCTTTGTTTTGATGTGCAAATTATGCTGCACTTAGCACTGACTGCACTTAGCACTGACTGAGAAAGTACACATTACAGTTCTACTTTTGTTTTGATGTGAAAAGTAAAGCTGCACTTAGCACCAGGGGTGCAGTCGTAATATGGGCGAAGGCCAAACGCCCATGCACGCGCGCTCCCGCGCACGCGCATACATGTTCCCTCGGTTGCGCACAGAACAGACGATACACCTTGTCTCATCCTTCCAGTCGAGAGATCAAGCAACCCCCCACCTACAGGGCTTGTATTTGGTTGTCGGTATCCTATTATTATGCAAAGTCTAGGTGATAAGTGCCGCGACGAGTCATTTTTGTGTGGCCGGCCGGCACTTACCACCTAGACTTTGCATAATAATAGGATGCGCTTACTTCGGCCTCAGTGACGAAGCCCAAACGTCGTTTGACCGCGTTTGCCCAGCACTGCACCCCTGCTTAGCACTGACTGAGAACGTACACATTACAGTTCTACTTTATAAAATGCTAATTGTAAATATGTTTGTCAATGTTAATAATATGAGAAAGTCCACATTACAGTTCTACTTTTGTTTTGATGTGAAAAGTGATGCTGCATAAGATGACTGCACTTAGCACTGACTGAGAAAGTACATAATAGTTCTACTTTGACGTTTTAATGTTGGACCAAAGCATTGCATGTAATTAGAATACAGGCAAATAAAAGTAATTTAGTTTAAAGTACAATCTTGGCTGTCTTTTTCTCTCAACGCTTCAATAGGTAGATCTTGCCTTCACCAAAAAAAAAAGTGATCTTGGGCTTAAAAAGGTTGGTGACCACTGCTTTAGTGTATTTGAAGAAAGAGAGAAAGGAAATAGCAGAAAGAGAGAAAGGAGATACCAAAGAGAGAAAATAGATACCAGAAAGAGTCTAGTAAACCAGGGGTCCTGAGTTAGATTCTCACTGGAGCCTGAACCCTTTAGCGTATTTGAAGAAAGAGAGAAAGGAGATACCAGAAAGAGAGAAAGGAGATACCAGGCAGAGAGAAAAGAGACATTGGGAAAAGAGACAGAGACTTCAGGAATAACAGGGTTCCATAGCTCAGTGGTTAGAGCACTGGTCCTTAGTTCAATTCCAGAGAGAGACAGTAGAAAAACAGGGTTCCATAGCTCAGTGGTTAGAGCACTGGTCTAGTAAACCAGGGGTCGTGAGTTCAATTCTCACTGGAACCTGAAAGCTTTGTCTTTAGCGTATTTGAAGAAGGAGAGAAAGGAGATACCAGAAAGAGAGACAGTAGATACCAAAGAGAGAAAATATATACCAGAAAGAGAGAAAATAGATACCAGAAAGAGTCTAGTAAACCAGGGTCCTGAGTTAAATTCTCACTGGAGCCTGAAACCTTTAGCATATTTGAAGAAAGAGTGAAAGGAGATACCAGATAGAGACAAAGGAGATACCATCATCATTAGGTGGCTTCTTCGTTCCGAAGGTTGCCTATCACTCTCCAACCCATTCTCTCCCCACTTCTTCTCTCCAACTCCGTGACTCCGCCTCTCACTCCGCTCCAATCACAGACGTTGTCTACCCAGCCTCTTCTTGGTCTTCCACTTCCTCTCTTTCCATCCACCTTCCCCATCACCACCTTCTTGAACATCTCCCCGCTGGATCCTCTCAGAACATGCCCGCACAACTCCATCTTTCTCTTTTTCAACCTCTCCAGCAGCTGTCCTCCTTGCATATCCGCTCTTCTCAGTACCTCCTCATTCTTGATCTTATCCTTCCATGTTATCTTCAGCATCTTCCTCAGCGTCCACATTTCAAAAGAGTCTATCATCCTCTTTGCCTCTTTATTCAGCGGCCATGCTTCTGCTCCGTATGAAAACGTTTCCAAAATCCTGGTCTTCGTTTTCCAACTTATGTTTCCTCTCAATAATTCTTTATGGTTCCAGAATGCGCCCTTTGCAATTCCGGTTCTTCTCTTAATGTCCATGTTAGCTCTTCCACCTTCACTGATCCAGCTTCCAAGGTACATGTACTCCTTCACTTGTTCAAGTTTTTCTCCATCCACCTGTATTTTACAAACAGTTCCTGGTGTTTTTTCAATGATCATTACTTTAGTTTTCTTTGTGTTTAGCGACATTCCATAGTTTTTGCATTCGACATTCAGCTTATTCATCATGTCCTGTAGATCTTCTTGACAGTTACAGACTATAGCAGTGTTACCAGACAGAGATAAAAGAGACATTGGGAAGAGAGACGGAGACTTTCAGAAGAACAGGGTTCCATAGCTCAGTGGTTAGAGCACTGGTCTAGTAAACCACAGGTTGTGAGTTAAATTCTCACTGGAACCTGAAATCTTTGTCTTTAGTGTATTTGAAGAAAGAGAAAGAGTCTAGTAAACAAGGGGTCCTTAGTTCAATTCTGAGTAAAATTCTCACTGGACCCTGAACCCTTTAGCGTATTTGAAGAAAGAGAGAAAGGATATACCAGAAAGAGAGAGAGGAGATACCAGGCAGAGAGAAAAGAGACATTGGGAAGAGAGACTTCAGGAAGAACAGGGTTCCATAGCTGAGTTCAATTCCAGAGAGACACGGTATAAACAGGGTTCCATAGCTCAGTTCAATTCCAGAGAGAGACAGTAGAAAAACAGGGTTCCATAGCTCACTGGTTAGAGCACTGGTCTAGTAAACCAGGGGTCGTGAGTTCAATTCTCACTGGAACCTGAAATCTTTGTCTTTAGCCTATTTGAAGAAGGAGAGAAAGGAGAGAAAGGAGATACCAGAAAGAGAGACAGTAGATACCAAAGACAGAAAATAGATACCAGAAAGAGTCTAGTAAACCAGGAACCCTGTTTTTCTACTGTCTCTCTCTGGAATTGAACTGAGCTATGGAACCCTGTTTATACCGTGTCTCTCTGGAATTGAACTCAGCTATGGAACCCTGTTTATACCGTGTCTCTCTGGAATTGAACTCAGCTATGGAACCCTGTTCTTCCTGAAGTCTCTCTTCCCAATGTCTCTTTTCTCTCTGCCTGGTATCTCCTCTCTCTCTTTCTGGTATCTCCTTTCTCTCTTTCTTCAAATACGCTAAAGGGTTCAGGGTCCAGTGAGAATTTTACTCAGAATTGAACTAAGGACCCCTTGTTTACTAGACTCTTTCTCTTTCTTCAAATACACTAAAGACAAAGATTTCAGGTTCCAGTGAGAATTTAACTCACAACCTGTGGTTTACTAGACCAGTGCTCTAACCACTGAGCTATGGAACCCTGTTCTTCTGAAAGTCTCCGTCTCTCTTCCCAATGTCTCTTTTATCTCTGTCTGGTAACACTGTTATAGTCTGTAACTGTCAAGAAGATCTACAGGACATGATGAATAAGCTGAATGTCGAATGCAAAAACTATGGAATGTCGCTAAACACAAAGAAAACTAAAGTAATGATCATTGAAAAAACACCAGGAACTGTTTGTAAAATACAGGTGGATGGAGAAAAACTTGAACAAGTGAAGGAGTACATGTACCTTGGAAGCTGGATCAGTGAAGGTGGAAGAGCTAACATGGACATTAAGAGAAGAACCGGAATTGCAAAGGGCGCATTCTGGAACCATAAAGAATTATTGAGAGGAAACATAAGTTGGAAAACGAAGACCAGGATTTTGGAAACGTTTTCATACGGAGCAGAAGCATGGCCGCTGAATAAAGAGGCAAAGAGGATGATAGACTCTTTTGAAATGTGGACGCTGAGGAAGATGCTGAAGATAACATGGAAGGATAAGATCAAGAATGAGGAGGTACTGAGAAGAGCGGATATGCAAGGAGGACAGCTGCTGGAGAGGTTGAAAAAGAGAAAGATGGAGTTGTGCGGGCATGTTCTGAGAGGATCCAGCGGGGAGATGTTCAAGAAGGTGGTGATGGGGAAGGTGGATGGAAAGAGAGGAAGTGGAAGACCAAGAAGAGGCTGGGTAGACAACGTCTGTGATTGGAGCGGAGTGAGAGGCGGAGTCACGGAGTTGGAGAGAAGAAGTGGGGAGAGAATGGGTTGGAGAGTGATAGGCAACCTTCGGAACGAAGAAGCCACCTAATGATGATGGTATCTCCTTTGTCTCTATCTGGTATCTCCTTTCACTCTTTCTTCAAATATGCTAAAGGTTTCAGGCTCCAGTGAGAATTTAACTCAGGACCCTGGTTTACTAGACTCTTTCTGGTATCTATTTTCTCTCTTTC
This sequence comes from Notolepis coatsorum, assembly GCF_963971535.1. NCBI lineage: Eukaryota > Metazoa > Chordata > Actinopteri > Aulopiformes > Paralepididae > Notolepis > Notolepis coatsorum. The sequence continues at coordinate 64,286,632 of NC_140183.1, forward strand.
TGGTATATATTTTCTCTCTTTGGTATTGTTAGAGATATTCTCACAACCTGTGCCTTAATTGCACTTTCAACAGCAGTACCCAATAACAACAAGACACAGTGTAATAACAGTTTATACTGTCTGCAGAACAGGAGCGTGTCTGAGGGTCAGCACACACTGAAGAACGTCCTGTTTCACAACCAGCTTTATTGAGCGGGGAAAGGACATGGAACAAAAGAGGACATCATGTGTTCATCAGGAAACATACAATTAATCATCTGAGACATGGCGCCCCCCATTGACCCTCTCGGCACATAGACATGTCTTCACATTAGAATGGAAAGTGCTTGTAACAGCGGCTTTGGTTTAAGGAACTGTCCACACAACTGGCCTCCCAGAGGTCCAGTGGGACTTCCTGCTTTAGCTCAGAGGGAGAAAGCAGAAGCGTGTGTCTGTCAGCATCTAGACACACATGCTGACTTTTAGAGACCTTATATAACAATACATTAAAACTTAATGTATTCAGACATTTGTTGATAATAACAGATAGTAATCTAGTAATAACTCTAACATTTCCCTACTCTTATCACTAAATGGATGATAACATTTTAGTTTTTCCATTGGTAACCTACACCATAATTGTGGCAATACTGTAATTGCCGACCATTCTAAAAACATCTGTCATCATGTTTTTATCAGAGGGGGAATGCATGCAGTGGTGATTCCCTGAGCTCATTTATTGACCAGACAGTTAGTTAGAGCCGACAGCTACATTTCAAGCAACAGTTAATTAGAGCCGTCTGTCTGGAAGGCCCAAACTTTCATTGACCTTCCGTTAGCGAAATTCATGTCTGTCACCAAAAGAGGAACTCCACTTTCTACCACGGTACGTGCATTTAACAGGAGGCATGTTAGTATAGAGACATGATGAATTACAATCATAGATACATATAGAATCAGGCATAATGACTTATAGTCATTCATCTGTCATTCATTTGCAGATAATTATCATCTTTCATCAACAGTGCCTGTTTTTCTTCAAGAATGTCATTTTTTACAGCACAGTTTCATCTACATTATACTCGGGTGGCTCGTCTGGATCAGCGTAGCCAAACAGTGGCATGAAGATATGCACTATCAATGATATGAACAATAACGCACATATAACCATTATTGTGATACCAGTTATCACGATCAGAACCTGCTCCATTTTTCTATATGTGTATAGGATTAGTTGTTTTCTTCACCAGGGTTGAGACGATCAGTTCCTAGCGAACTAACCCCCTTTGTAGCTGGACTTCTCTCCTATACGTCGAGATTTTGGCAGGAATTCAAGCTGGTATATTGTTATTGCGTGGATCCTTTCTTCTCTTTCCACTGAGGTAGGTGTGGTTTTAACAGCACGTGATGTGACTTCTTCGGAACACCTTTCACCAGCACCTGGTCATCTGGTTTCTGACCTGTGGGGGAGATAAGAACTCAGGCAGATCATTTGTTTCTTTGATCGTCTTGTTTTTCAAGCATTCTTTTCAAGTATTATTTGTGCGCTTTCACCAACCCAACACTTTTGGGGGCAATAAACACAGTGGTTTCAGTTTTTGTATTTATTACCAAGTGTGCGGAAGCACTGCTATTCACATGCACTGTTACGTCATGCTTTTAGAACATGCATCAATTATTATAAAGCAGTATCTTAGCTTCCCTTCCTTGTGAGTTATCTTTACACCAGATTTACACCAAAAGGATTATACAAAAATAATTTTTTGTTATAGTTTTGGTACTTGGGAGCATAGATTAGAACATCATCACACATCATTTGTGATTCCATATGCTTTCAAATTTTTGTTATAGTTTTGGTACTTGGGAGTATAGATAGAACATCATCACACATCATTTGTGATTCCATATGCTTTCAATGCTTTCATCAATCATCATAACAGCATTTGTGATTACATATGCACAACATCATTATCCCTCCTGTTGAACCTATGGTTCCGCCCATGGTTCAATATATATTTTGTTCTACATATAGATTTAGGTGAAACCCAGTTTCTCCTGTATAGTGAGTCGAAGGACCATTGTGGGTGATATCCATGTCTACTAGGATATCACAATCGATGGTCGTTTTTAATGACGTATCAATTAAGAAAGCGTTGTCTCTCTTTGGGTTTTTTTTCTTTTTTCTTTTTCCCAAGGCTGCTATTTGCCATTTTTTCCTGCACAATTGTTTCCAGCGGTGTTCGTCTTGTGTGCGGACATTTACATAATGCGAGTGAATTCGGTACTGAGACTAGTGGTGCCTTTCTGATATCACTGTGATTGCACGCTAATGGCGCCATGTGCACGCGCTCTCCCGGCGCGTGCGCGCTCCCCTCGCTTGAGCACAGACTAAACACACTGCCTAATTGCCTCAATGACTGGAATGTAGCATATATCATTCATAAGTTAGGTGTGAATATATCTTGAGAATGTATTTAAACACACCGGACGATTAGCGCTATTTGATATGCAAAGTAGCCCAGGTGGGTACTTATAGCGAATTGGCGAGTGCAGCACATTCCTGTGTGCGTGCACGCTCTTTTGCTTAAAATCTTTGTCTGCACGGAGTGCAATCTTGTCTTATGAGCAACGCATGCCTGCATGAGACCACGTCTAAAAGTTGTTTCAATATACAAGTTAATCTTTTTATCATCTGCTCGTTTGCTTGCTCCACTAATAATACTAATAATAATAATAATTATTATTATTATTAGGCTGCTTGTGCAGGCAGGTATGGAGATCATTTTCCTCCTATGAGCAGTATCTCCATTGTTGTTACTGCGACTCTCGTATGTGTTTTGTCATACTGATCTTTTAGGTGATGAGCCATCTAAAGACGTCATGCATGTCTTGTCTGGGTTTTGTAGCCTGATCTGTTTCATGAATGCTACAATGTGGTGAGTCAGCCTTTGCTGTAGTCTAGAGTGTTCCTGGATTCAACATGGTGCCTCTGAGATTGCCAGTTTCCTGTTTTCGTGCAGCCGTTTACCTCACTGTGAGATCTGGTGACCTAAATATGTGACCTCTGGCTGCACAAACTGAAGTTTTCGAAAGGGACACTTTGTTTCCTGTTTTTGCTAAATGCTGTAGAACTTCTAGTGTTGTACTTTTGCATTGGTCATGGTGTTTGATCCTATGAGGATATTGTCCACGTAAATTAAACTTTTTGCCATGTTCTTTTAGGAATATATGTAGACATACATTTCTGTATGTTTTCTGAAAACATTGAAGGACCCTCACTGTACCCTTGTGGTAAGCGAGTGTAGGTGTATTTTACTCCTTCAAACGTAAATCTAAACCAATGTTGAGCGTCTGGGTGTACTGGTATGAGAAAAGTGCATTTACTCAAATCTATGACTGAAAACTGAAAACCTGAAAACCTCTCTCTGTGGTTCTAAACTGTTCCATTAATGTCACAGAACCCTGAGCTCCAACCCATCTCTAGACTCCTCCCCCTGGGTCTGGCCTCTCTGTAAGGGAGCCCGTGGTTCAGTCGAGGTTTCTCATCGCGTGGGGCACATCCCCATTTCTCTCAGTCTCCTGCTCCACTTCTCCCAGCCACCCTGCCTCGGCTGCGTCTGCTTGTCTTTGCCTCATCTAATCATCTCTGCAGTAATATTTTGCTCTGTGTAATTGATCTCGCTTTAGTGGAGGTAGTGGTTATGATTTTCATATTTAGCTCGTCCACCACTTTCTTGCCACTTTCTGTTGTACAGTGGCCTTTTAGATTATGTTTCTCCTTTCACTAAACTATATGTTTTATATTTTTCCTCATTTTTGCCACATGTATCTCTCGTCTTTTGTGAGAACTTTACTCTAAATGCCTTGCCTTTATATTATAACGGCCGTGGTTTCTAACGTTATATAAGACGACTCTCCTATCTATTTATCTATCTATCTACCTATCTATCCACATATACACATATACATATACATACACATGCACATATATAAGCAGGTTGGTAGTTCTTAATGCAAGTCTTTATTCATAGTTCTCCATTTATAGGCTGTAGTATTAGCCTCTTGCTACCATTTCCTTTGTCGAGAGAGAGAGAGAGAGAGAGAGAGAGAGATATAGACAGCGAGAATGTGCACACTGGGTGGTCCATCCGCTTTATGCCTCCCCTGAGTCAGCCCGTACACTCCCGACTCCGTCATCCAGCGGCCGGCGCGTCCACCAGCGCCAGGATGGTGGAGTGTTGAGTGATTGCTAACGGGACCAACCCGACCCCAGTCCCAGGGTCGCTTCGGCTGTTAGTTCATTTATTTATTTAGGTCTCGCCGTGTCATGCGCAAGAGGGAGTCACATGCTAGCCTGCTAGTTTCTACCCCATTCTCTGTCTCTTGGCAGTAGTGTATATATTTAAGATCCTCGTTGGCCTCCATAAAATGTCCCAATGACCCCCATTCCGGTACCACTGCCTCATCTGGAGGCAGACCGACCACCTCACGCTCTTTGTCACTAAGCTGCGGGATGTTTTCATCATCTTCATAATGCGTTTCGGCTTGGCACAAAGCTGACATAATCATGTCAGACACTTCCCATTCTTCTTCATCACTATCTCGAAAATCGCTGTTACCGGTCATAGATAACTCATGCTGCAGGTATTCGTAATATTTTCTCAGCTCTTCCTCCGCCTCTGTGTAACCTGACTTCAGTACTTGTTCACCACTGGGAGAACAGCCTGGTTTGTCTGTCCCACCACAGCACAATTCACATTTCATGTCTTGTGTTGTGGGTGTAGGTTGATTACTGTTCATCTTTACAGTCGTTCAATATTATCAATATTCTTTACTCATGTATATTTCTCAGAGATACCTTTTTTCAGTTTAGCAAATCCAGTAAAAAAACCCTCATGAATGACTCCTTATTGGTCAATTGGAACTGCAGGAAGTCAAGCTTCTACAGTCCTCCGCTCGGAGGATCCGCGGCCTGTTTAAAATTCACACAGTTCTCCAATCTTTTAATTCATGAGATTAATTCCTTTAGCCAACTTCTAGTATCTCTTAGAATTATACCATATACTCACATTCTCACTTGTGTACACAAAAACATTCACTAGCACCTACTAACCGTTACTATTTCCCAGAAATATTTTTATCGTAACTTTAGTGCCCCTTTCCGGTAGGCGGCAACCAGTGCTTTCAAATATTCACAAACACATACTAAGCGTAACCTTAGTGCCCCTTTTACAGGTAGGCGGCAACCAGTGTTTCTTTTACAATGAATATTTATTATAGATCTGAACACATACTATTTCCGAAATAGTGCCCTTTTTCAGGTAAGCGGCAACCAGTGTTACATAATCATATTTTGTTCTTACCCTCGTGTGTTGTTGTTGTTGTTACTGGCGCTCTGGTCGGATCCCGTCAATCCCTCATTCAGGGGAGAAGAAGGCAGTTGTTATCGCCGGCCGGACTGGAATTCAACACGTCCGGACTTTCAAAACAGAGCCCCAGGCTCCGGCTGTACAGGCAACGGCGTCGCGGTCTTCTCCACCGAAATGATGATATTTTGGGATCCGGCTCGAAGGACCAATTTGTTAGAGATATTCTCACAACCTGTGCCTTAATTGCACTTTCAACAGCAGTACCCAATAACAACAAGACACAGTGTAATAACAGTTTATACTGTCTGCAGAACAGGAGCGTGTCTGAGGGTCAGCACACACTGAAGAACGTCCTGTTTCACAACCAGCTTTATTGAGCGGGGAAAGGACATGGAACAAAAGAGGACATCATGTGTTCATCAGGAAACATACAATTAATCATCTGAGACATGGCGCCCCCCATTGACCCTCTCGGCACATAGACATGTCTTCACATTAGAATGGAAAGTGCTTGTAACAGCGGCTTTGGTTTAAGGAACTGTCCACACAACTGGCCTCCCAGAGGTCCAGTGGGACTTCCTGCTTTAGCTCAGAGGGAGAAAGCAGAAGCGTGTGTCTGTCAGCATCTAGACACACATGCTGACTTTTAGAGACCTTATATAACAATACATTAAAACTTAATGTATTCAGACATTTGTTGATAATAACAGATAGTAATCTAGTAATAACTCTAACAGGTATCTACTGTCTCTCTTTCTGGTATCTCCTTTCTCTCCTTCTTCAAATACGCTAAAGACAAAGCTTTCAGGTTCCAGTGAGAATTGAACTCACGACCCCTGGTTTACTAGACCAGTGCTCTAACCACTGAGCTATGGAACCCTGTTTTTCTACTGTCTCTCTCTGGAATTGAACTAAGGACCAGTGCTCTAACCACTGAGCTATGGAACCCTGTTATTCCTGAAGTCTCTGTCTCTTTTCCCAATGTCTCTTTTCTCTCTGCCTGGTATCTCCTTTCTCTCTTTCTGGTATCTCCTTTCTCTCTTTCTTCAAATACGCTAAAGGGTTCAGGCTCCAGTGAGAATCTAACTCAGGACCCCTGGTTTACTAGACTCTTTCTGGTATCTATTTTCTCTCTTTGGTATCTCCTTTCTCTCTTTCTGCTATTTCCTTTCTCTCTTTCTTCAAATACACTAAAGCAGTGGTCACCAACCTTTTTAAGCCCAAGATCACTTTTTTTTTTGGTGAAGGCAAGATCTACCTATTGAAGCGTTGAGAGAAAAAGACAGCCAAGATTGTACTTTAAACTAAATTACTTTTATTTGCCTGTATTCTAATTACATGCAATGCTTTGGTCCAACATTAAAACGTCAAAGTAGAACTATTATGTACTTTCTCAGTCAGTGCTAAGTGCAGTCATCTTATGCAGCATCACTTTTCACATCAAAACAAAAGTAGAACTGTAATGTGGACTTTCTCATATTATTAACATTGACAAACATATTTACAATTAGCATTTTATAAAGTAGAACTGTAATGTGTACGTTCTCAGTCAGTGCTAAGCAGGGGTGCAGTGCTGGGCAAACGCGGTCAAACGACGTTTGGGCTTCGTCACTGAGGCCGAAGTAAGCGCATCCTATTATTATGCAAAGTCTAGGTGGTAAGTGCCGGCCAGCCACACAAAAATGACTCGTTGCGGCACTTATCACCTAGACTTTGCATAATAATAGGATACCGACAACCAAATACAAGCCCTGTAGGTGGGGGGTTGCTTGATCTCTCGACTGGAAGGATGAGACAAGGTGTATCGTCTGTTCTGTGCGCAACCGAGGGAACATGTATGCGCGTGCGCGGGAGCGCGCGTGCATGGGCGTTTGGCCTTCGCCCATATTACGACTGCACCCCTGGTGCTAAGTGCAGCTTTACTTTTCACATCAAAACAAAAGTAGAACTGTAATGTGTACTTTCTCAGTCAGTGCTAAGTGCAGTCAGTGCTAAGTGCAGCATAATTTGCACATCAAAACAAAGGTAGAACTGTAATGTGGACTCTCATGGTAAGATCTAAAAAAAATATATATATATATATATATATATATTTTTTTAATTTTTAATTTTCATGGAACGATCTACAGGGACAGTCTCAAAGATCGACCAGTCGATCAAGATCGACGGGTTGGTGACCACTGCACTAAAGGCAAATATTTCAGGCCCCAGTGAGAATTGAACTCACGACCCCTGGTTTACAAGACCAGTGCTCTAACCACTGAGCTATGGAGCCCTGTACTTTCAAAATTCTCTGTCTCTCAATGTCTCTTTTCTCTCTGTCTGGTATCTCCTTTCTCTCTTTCTGGTATCTCCTTTCTATTTTTCTTCAAATATGCTAAAGATTTCAGGCTCCAGTGAGAATTGAGCTCAGGACCCCTGGTTTACTAGACTCTTTCTGGTATCTATTTTCAAAAATCTCTGTCTCTCAATGTCTCTTTTCTCTCTGTCTGGTATCTCCTTTCTCTCTTTCTGGTATCTCCTTTCTATTTTTCTTCAAATACGCTAAAGATTTCAGGCTCCAGTGAGAATTGAACTCAGGACCCCTGGTTTACTAGACTCTTTCTGGTATCTATTTTCTGTCTTTGGTATCTACTGTCTCTCTTTCTGGTATCTCCTTTCTCTCCTTCTTCAAATAGGCTAAAGACAAAGATTTCAGGTTCCAGTGAGAATTGAACTCACGACCCCTGGTTTACTAGACCAGTGCTCTAACCAGTGAGCTATGGAACCCTGTTTTTCTACTGTCTCTCTCTGGAATTGAACTAAGGACCCCTGGTTTACTAGACTCTTTCTTCAAAATCTCCTTAAAGTCGTTCTGGTATTTCCTTTCTCAATTTCTTCAAATACACTAAAGACAAAGATTTCAGGTTCCAGTGAGAATTGAACTCACGACCCCTGTTTTACTAGACCAGTGCTCTAACCACTGAGCTATGGATCCCTGTTATTCCTGAAGTCTCTTTTCCCAATGTTTCTTTTCTCTCTGCCTGGTATCTCCTTTCTCTCTTTCTGGTATCTCCTTTCTCTCTTTCTTCAAATACGCTAAAGGGTTCAGGCTCCAGTGAGAATCTAACTCAGGACCCCTGGTTTACTAGACTCTTTCTGGTATCTATTTTCTCTCTTTGGTATCTCCTTTCTCTCTTTCTGCTATTTCCTTTCTCTCTTTCTTCAAATACACTAAAGCAGTGGTCACCAACCTTTTTAAGCCCAAGATCACTTTTTTTTTGGTGAAGGCAAGATCTACCTATTGAAGCGTTGAGAGAAAAAGACAGCCAAGATTGTACTTTAAACTAAATTACTTTTATTTGCCTGTATTCTAATTACATGCAATGCTTTGGTCCAACATTAAAACGTCAAAGTAGAACTATTATGTACTTTCTCAGTCAGTGCTAAGTGCAGTCATCTTATGCAGCATCACTTTTCACATCAAAACAAAAGTAGAACTGTAATGTGGACTTTCTCATATTATTAACATTGACAAACATATTTACAATTAGCATTTTATAAAGTAGAACTGTAATGTGTACGTTCTCAGTCAGTGCTAAGCAGGGGTGCAGTGCTGGGCAAACGCGGTCAAACGACGTTTGGGCTTTGTCACTGAGGCCGAAGTAAGCGCATCCTATTATTATGCAAAGTCTAGGTGGTAAGTGCCGGCCGGCCACACAAAAATGACTCGTCGCGGCACTTATCACCTAGACTTTGCATAATAATAGGATACCGACAACCAAATACAAGCCCTGTAGGTGGGGGGTTGCTTGATCTCTCGACTGGAAGGATGAGACAAGGTGTATCGTCTGTTCTGTGCACAACCGAGGGAACATGTATGCGCGTGCGCGGGAGCGCGCATGCATGGGCGTTTGGCCTTCGCCCATATTACGACTGCACCCCTGGTGCTAAGTGCAGCTTTACTTTTCACATCAAAACAAAAGTAGAACTGTAATGTGTACTTTCTCAGTCAGTGCTAAGTGCAGTCAGTGCTAAGTGCAGCATAATTTGCACATCAAAACAAAGGTAGAACTGTAATGTGGACTCTCAGGGTAAGATCTAAAAAATAAAAATAAAAAAATAAAAAATAATTTTATTTTTTATTTTTAATTTTCATGGAAAGATCTACAGGGACAGTCTCAAAGATCGACCAGTCGATCAAGATCGACGGGTTGGTGACCACTGCACTAAAGGCCAATATTTCAGGCCCCAGTGAGAATTGAACTCACGACCCCTGGTTTACAAGACCAGTGCTCTAACCACTGAGCTATGGAGCCCTGTACTTTCAAAAATCTCTGTCTCTCAATGTCTCTTTTCTCTCTGTCTGGTATCTCCTTTCTCTCTTTCTGGTATCTCCTTTCCATTTTTCTTCAAATATGCTAAAGATTTCAGGCTCCAGTGAGAATTGAGCTCAGGACCCCTGGTTTACTAGACTCTTTCTGGTATCTATTTTCAAAAATCTCTGTCTCTCAATGTCTCTTTTCTCTCTGTCTGGTATCTCCTTTCTCTCTTTCTGGTATCTCCTTTCTATTTTTCTTCAAATACGCTAAAGATTTCAGGCTCCAGTGAGAATTGAACTCAGGACCCCTGGTTTACTAGACTCTTTCTGGTATCTATTTTCTGTCTTTGGTATCTACTGTCTCTCTTTCTGGTATCTCCTTTCTCTCCTTCAAATAGGCTAAAGACAAAGATTTCAGGTTCCAGTGAGAATTGAACTCACAACCCCTGGTTTACTAGACCAGTGCTCTAACCACTGAGCTATGGAACCCTGTTTTTCTACTGTCTCTCTCTGGAATTGAACTGAGCTATGGAACCCTGTTTATACCGTGTCTCTCTGGAATTGAACTCAGCTATGGAACCCTGTTCTTCCTGAAGTCTCTCTTCCCAATGTCTCTTTTCTCTCTGCCTGGTATCTCCTTTCTCTCTTTCTGGTATCTCCTTTCTCTCTTTCTTCAAATACGCTAAAGGGTTCAGGGTCCAGTGAGAATTTTACTCAGAATTGAACTAAGGACCCCTTGTTTACTAGACTCTTTCTCTTTCTTCAAATACACTAAAGACAAAGATTTCAGGTTCCAGTGAGAATTTAACTCACAACCTGTGGTTTACTAGACCAGTGCTCTAACCACTGAGCTATGGAACCCTGTTCTTCTGAAAGTCTCCGTCTCTCTTCCCAATGTCTCTTTTATCTCTGTTTGGTAACACTGTTATAGTCTGTAACTGTCAAGAAGATCTACAGGACATGATGAATAAGCTGAATGTCGAATGCAAAAACTATGGAATGTCGCTAAACACAAAGAAAACTAAAGTAATGATCATTGAAAAAACACCAGGAACTGTTTGTAAAATACAGGTGGATGGAGAAAAACTTGAACAAGTGAAGGAGTACATGTACCTTGGAAGCTGGATCAGTGAAGGTGGAAGAGATAACATGGACATTAAGAGAAGAACCGGAATTGCAAAGGGCGCATTCTGGAACCATAAAGAATTATTGAGAGGAAACATAAGTTGGAAAACGAAGACCAGGATTTTGGAAACGTATGTTATGTCAGTCTTTTCATACGGAGCAGAAGCATGGACGCTGAATGAAGAGGCAAAGAGGATGATAGACTCTTTTGAAATGTGGACGCTGAGGAAGATGCTGAAGATAACATGGAAGGATAAGATCAAGAATGAGGAGGTACTGAGAAGAGCGGATATGCAAGGAGGACAGCTGCTGGAGAGGTTGAAAAAGAGAAAGATGGAGTTGTGCGGGCATGTTCTGAGAGGATCCAGCGGGGAGATGTTCAAGAAGGTGGTGATGGGGAAGGTGGATGGAAAGAGAGGAAGTGGAAGACCAAGAAGAGGCTGGGTAGATAACGTCTGTGATTGGAGCGGAGTGAGAGGCGGAGTCACGGAGTTGGAGAGAAGAAGTGGGGAGAGAATGGGTTGGAGAGTGATAGGCAACCTTCGGAACGAAGAAGCCACCTAATGATGATGGTATCTCCTTTGTCTCTATCTGGTATCTCCTTTCACTCTTTCTTCAAATATGCTAAAGGATTCAGGCTCCAGTGAGAATTTAACTCAGGACCCTGGTTTACTAGACTCTTTCTGGTATCTATTTTCTCTCTTTCTGGTATCTATTTTCTCTCTTTGGTATCTGAAGTGTTATCGAGACAATGAAGACAACGAGTTGCAGACTGGACTCAAGTTTACTTGGTTGACATAGCGACGCTCATACATACTGGTGCACTCTTATATATTGTCCGGGTTGCACACCGGCATTATATGGTACCTACTGCATATTTTACATTTACATTTACATTTAGTCATTTAGCTGACGCTTTTATCCAAAGCGACTTACAAGTTCTGTACGACAAGCCATCAGGAAGGGCACAACTCTATCAGCTGAGCAACAATGTTCATCAAAGTGTTGAGTGCTACAGTGTAGGTTAGTTTATTAGGACAAGTGCATGACAGTACGGTTAGTTAGGGTTAGATTTTTTTTTTATTGTTTTTAAAAAAAATTCAGATAATGGTTGAAGAAGTGCGTCTTTAGTCGACGGCGAAAGATTGGACGTGATTCGGCTGTCCTAACTGGGGTGGGTAGTTCATTCCACCATTGTGGGGCAAGGACTGAGAATAGGCGACTTCTCTTTGATGACCCTCCCGGAGCTTGGATAGGAGTAGGTCTGAGACGGCCAGAAGATGCAGAGCGTAGGGGTCTTGAGGGTGTGTAGTTAGAGACCATTGACCGGAGGTAGGCGGGAGCGGTTCCCTTTGCCGCACGGTATGCTAGGTTGAGGGCCTTGAAGCGGATTCGTGCAGCAATGGGGAGCCAGTGCAGGTCCCTAAGAAGTGGGGTGACATGGGCCGACTTCGGTAGGTTTGAGATCAGGCGGGCCGCTGCGTTCTGAATGAGTTGAAGAGGCTTAGTGGCAGTGGCCGGGAGGCCAGCGAGCAGTGCATTGCAGTAGTCGAGGCGGGAGATGACTGTTGATTGGACGAGGAGTTGGGTGGCTTCTTTTGTCAGGAAGGGGCGGATCCTTCTGACGTTGCTCAGGAGGAATCGGCAGGTTCTGGTCGTCGCTGCGATGTGAGCAGAGAAGTTCAACTGGTCGTCAAGGACAACACCAAGGTTCTTGGCGGTCGGGGACGCAGTCACAGCTGCATTCTCGACTGTGATTGAAAGGTCGGTTAGGGGGGAGGATTTGGCCGGCAGGTGGAGCAATTCTGTTTTGCTTAGGTTCAGTTTGAGGTGGTTGGACGTCATCCAGGCTGAGATGTCGGACAGACAGGCCGAGATCCGCTCAGAGACGTGGATATCTGAGGGAGGGAAGGAGAGGAAGAGTTGAGTATCGTCGGCATAACAATGGTAGGAGAAGCCATGAGACGTGATAATGTTACCCAGTGATTTAGTGTAGAGGGAGAAGAGAAGGGGTCCTAAAACCGAGCCCTGGGGGACATATCACTACATCCCCCCTGTTTAGCAGCATCGCCCCATATAATTAGCGGAACACTCTTATGTCAATAGTCCACTGAAATCACATCACCAAGTGCAAATCCTCCCCCTTATTTAGGTTTACATTCACCCCCCAAGACCATAATGATAACAAAGCACCAGAGTCCCCATGATGACCCAGCCTTGTGCTCCTGGTGTTGTTCTAGCCCTCTGTAGTGGGCATCTTCCGTGCAATAATGTGTGCTCAGGTCACATAGTCTTTGTAAAAATCTGGTCTGTTCACAACCCTCCCACATCTTGTGCGTCTTGGTCCTGGGCTATTGGGCACCTGTGTAGTACAGGGTGACATCGTAGGTGTTTCCGGTGGGTCACTCTGCATCGTAGGTGTTTCCGGTGGGCCCTCGTGGGTGTCCTCTTGAAGCTGTGGCACAGCAAAGTGTGTCTGTGTTGGACTTCTCTGCATATGTGGGATGTATAGCTCACGCAGGTGGCTCCTGCACCGCCTGACCTGGTTGCCATTTGGTGTTTGTACAACATAGCTTCTTGGCTCAATGCATTTTTGTACAATGATAGCTGGGTGCCATGTTCCTCTATCCTTGTTCAGCACAGTCACATGCTGTCCGGGGCGGAGTGGGGGTAATTCTCTGCGGCAGCTGCGGTCGTGATGCTCTTTTAGGTCCGCTGTTCTCTGTTCCATGTGAACCCTATGCTCCTCCCTGCCTGGCTCTGCCCGACTTGGCAGCAGGGTGGTGACAGGTCTCCCAAATATCAATTCTGCTGGTGATGGCAGTTTACTGTCGATGGGCGTCGCTCTGACCTGTAGTAATGCCATCTGTAGATTGCCTCCCTGTTCCAGAGTTTTGGTCACAATTGATTTGATGTGTCTCACGTGCCTTTCAATGAACCCATTGCTCTTTGGGTAATGGGGAGAGCTTGTGATGTGTTTGACTCCCCAGTCTGTTACAAACCTTTGGAAGGCCTGCCCTGTGTACTGTGGCCCATTATCTGTTAGGATCTCGTCTACTCGGCCAAACAGTGACAGGTACATCTGCATTTTTTGTGCGACTGCATGGCTAGGCATTAGGCATTTCATCCACCAGTGGATATTTGGAATACCTGTCCACAGTCAGAAGGAACTGGCGACCTTTGACCTCAAATAGGTCAGAAGCGATAGACTGCCATGGTTTGGATGGTATGTGGTGTGGGTGGAGAGGTTCTTTTGGGTTTGCATCTTGATGTTCCACACACACTCTGCAGGATCTGCACACCCTTTCGATGTCATCATTCATTTTGATCCAATAGACACTTTATCTGGCAAGGCGACGCGTTTTCTCAATCCCTTGGTGGCCCACATGTAACTGTTTCAGGATGTCCTCAGTCATGGAGTCTGGGATGAGTACCTGTCTACCTTTGAATATGACTCCTGCTTCCATTGCGAGCTCATCCCTGAAGGACCAGTAAGCACGCAGGTCCTTCGGCAGGTCTTTGATGTGCTCTGGCCATCCTAGGTGAATGACTTCTTTGAGGGCATTAAGTTTGAGATCCCTCACTGTTTCTGTACGGAGAGCGTCCTGTTTCTCAGGGGAGAAGTTTATTAATGCAATGGCATATTGCTTCTGATCCTCGATCTCCATATCAACTCCATCAATGCGCTCATCTAGCTCTATGTCCCCATGGTTTTCTGGGTTTGGCAACCGGCTGAGGGTGTCTGCCAGGATCATTTGAGTACCGGGTCGGTACATGACTTCATAATTGTACCCTTGTGTCTTTATCAGCATGCGCTGGAGTCGTGGTGGTGCAGCATGCAGTGGTTTTGCACATATGGTCACGAGTGGTTTGTGGTCTGTTACCACGAGAAACGATTTCCCATATAGGTACGTGTGGTATTGCTGCATCCCATATACAATGGCTAGCATCTCTCGCTCTATATTGCTGTATCTTGACTGGCAGTCAGTCAGTGTCTTTGAGCCAAAGGCGATGGGCCTGTTGTTCTGCACCAAAGCAATGCCCAATCCCTTCTGTGATGCATCCACTTCAAGGGTTAAAGGTGTGTTTGGGTCATAGTACTTCAGACATGCATGCTCGGTGACCGTAGACTTCAGGTCCTCGAAGCATTTCTGGTGGTCAGTGTCCCATATCCATGGAGCTTCGTTTTTTAGCAGCCCCCTCAAGGTGTGAGCCTTATCTGCAAACTTTGGTATATAGGGGGACAGGTATGTTAGCATTCCCATGAATCTGTGCAGATCATCTTTGTTTTGGGGTGTTGGCATGTGTTGTATGTCCCTGATCTTATCTGGGTCTGGCATGATGCCCTTGCCTGTGTACAGGTTGCCGAAGAAGGAAATGCTGCTTTGTTTTATGGTGCACTTGTCGCTGTTGAAAACAACACCTGCCTCGCCAGCTCGTTGCATCAGGTTGGTCAGGTTCTTGTCATGCTCTTCCTCGTTTGCTCCATATACTGCTATGTCATCAGCTATGCTGACCACACCTTGGAGCCCCTCTAGGATCTGGTCCATCTTGGCCTGGAAGAGGTCTTGAGACACACTCAGACCGAAGGGTAAGCGCTTCCAGCAGTACCGGCCAAATGGAGTCCGGAAAGTTGTTAGGAGTTGTGAGTCTTTATCCAGGTGTATAGACCAATACCCTGCTTTTGCGTCAAGCTTGCTAAATATTTTGGCATTAGCAAATTCTGGGTTTAATTCCTCCACAGTTGGAATTTTGTGTGGGCATCTCCTAAGGCTGGCATTCAGTTTTTGAGGATCTAGGCATAGCCTAAGGGAGCCGTCTTTTTTCGTGCCGTACGTCAGACTGGAGCACCAGTCTGTGTGTTCTTCCACCTTTCTTATTACACCTTGCTCCACCATTTTATCCAGCTCTGATTTTAGCTTGTCTTTGATGTGGATACTGCATTTCCGTGGTGGGTCAATGAAAGGTTCAGCATCCTTTTTCAAGAAGACCTTAGCGGTTCCACTAAAATTGCCTAATTTATCAAACTGGTCTGGGTAAGCTTTCTTTAGTTCCGCAATGTTTGATATCCTCTTCAGTGGTTTCTGGCTGTTGTTAACCTTCTTGTTTACTGCATCAACATTGACAGTTACCAGGTTTAACAGCTCACTGGTTGGCAGTCCAACTACAGCTGGACCTGGCACATCCACAACATAGAACCTGGCATTGATCCATTGTGAGTCTTTGTACTGGCATGGAATGTCGATAGTACCCATACAGGGAATCTGATGACCACTGTATGCCGATACCCTCCTATAATTTTTCCTCAGCTTTGCCTGATGCCCCTGTGTCTATTTTTAGACGGAGTGTATGTCTGTGGCCTGGTAGGTCAGGTGGTCTCACGTTCAGTGTTGTGTATGCCTCTTCTCTGGGTGGCTTGCTCTCAATGCTGTGCATGCACTTCTCACTGATGGTGATTGAGTAGAATTTTGTTTGGTACTCCCCTTCTTCATCAGCCTCTGTGCTGTCTATAGCATTGATATGGGACTCACCCCGCTGTCTGTGGTAACTCCTGGAGGCCTGTTGTCTGTCCTGTCTTTGCGGTGGTGGTGGAGACTTGCTTCTTTGGCTTTGACCGAAGCGTTGTTGTCCCTGCCGCCTGCTTTTCCTGCAGCACTTCGCCCAGTGGCCTCTGGTACCACAGGCAGAGCATTCATCGTTGAATGCAGGACATTGACAGGATTTATGGCTCCTGCCACAGTTTTGGCATATTCGCCCTCTGTCCACTGCATGTATTTTCTCACCATGTGACATACCCAGTTGGTGTAACTGTTCATTGCCTGCTGATAGGGCTTCATATTTCCGCCCCTCTTGTAGCACCTCTTGTAGAGGATGGCCTTTGGGTTTGCTGTACAGGTCATTCCTCAGAGCATCGTGGGGTGTGCTGGCAATGATCAGCTCCATTAAACGTTCATTGAGCTCTTCATCAATAAACTGGCATTTTTGAGCTAATGTTCTGGCTCTGGTCACAAAATCATCAATGCTTTCGTCTGTTTTTTGTCTATATTGCATTAATTGGAGCCTATGGATTCTAAAGTTAACATTCAATTTTAACTGACCTTCATAGAATTCCCATAGTTTGGCTGGCTTTTTTTTGTCAGCCTCACTGAGTCCACTAGCATTCAGCCGTTTCAGTCCTTCATCTCCAATGCCACGACATATTTTTCGTGCCTGTTTAGCATCGTCCTCTATTTCCTCATCTTCCAGGTAAAGAGAAATGTTTTGTTTAAACAATGAAATAGCCTCACCCTGATCCGGGTCGGCCCAATTCATTGTTGGCAAATGTGATGCCATGACGTCTTCTCATTCGGGTTGCGCTTCCAGCGTGTGGACTGCTGCTGTCAGTTGTCAGCTGTCAGATTGCTTCATTAGCGCCGAGTTAGCGCTGACGGAGTGACGGGTTTCCTACTGCCGATGCATAATTATCCTCAGACAATCTCCCGTCCTGCTTGTAGCAATCCACTACTGTTACCGCTGTCACCATGAAGTGTTATCGAGACAATGAAGACAACGAGTTGCAGACTGGACTCAAGTTTACTTGGTTGACATAGCGACGCTCATACATACTGGTGCACTCTTATATATTGTCCGGGTTGCACACCGGCATTATATGGTACCTACTGCATATCACTACAGTATCTACTGTCTCTCTTTCTGGTATCTCCTTTCTCTCCTTCTTCAAATACGCTAAAGACAAAGCTTTCAGGTTCCAGTGAGAATTGAACTCACGACCCCTGGTTTACTAGACCAGTGCTCTAACCACTGAGCTATGGAACCCTGTTTTTCTACTGTCTCTCTCTGGAATTGAACTAAGGACCCCTGGTTTACTAGACTCTTTCTTCAAAATCTCCTTAAAGTCGTTCTGGTATTTCCTTTCTCAATTTCTTCAAATACACTAAAGACAAAGATTTCAGGTTCCAGTGAGAATTGAACTCACGACCCCTGGTTTACTAGACCAGTGCTCTAACCACTGAGCTATGGAACCCTGTTATTCCTGAAGTCTCTGTCTCTTTTCCCAATGTCTCTTTTCTCTCTGCCTGGTATCTCTTTCTCTCTTTCTGGTATCTCCTTTCTCTCTTTCTTCAAATACGCTAAAGGGTTCAGGCTCCAGTGAGAATCTAACTCAGGACCCCTGGTTTACTAGACTCTTTCTGGTATCTATTTTCTCTCTTTGGTATCTCCTTTCTCTCTTTCTGCTATTTCCTTTCTCTCTTTCTTCAAATACCTAAAGGCAAAGATTTCCGGCCCCAGTGAGAATTGAACTCATGACCCCTGGTTTACAAGACCAGTGCTCTAACCACTGAGCTATGGAGCCCTGTACTTTCAAAAATCTCTGTCTCTCAATGTCTCTTTTCTCTCTGTCTGGTATCTCCTTTCTCTCTTTCTGGTATCTCCTTTCTATTTTTCTTCAAATACGCTAAAGGGTTCAGGCTCCAGTGAGAATTTTACTCAGAATTGAACTAAGGACCCCTTGTTTCCTAGACTCTTTCTCTTTCTTCAAAATCTCCTTATAGTATTTCTGGTATTTCCTTTCTCTCTTTCTTTATAAACACTAAAGACAAAGATTTCTGGCCCCAGTGAGAATTGAACTCACGACCCCTGGTTTACAAGACCAGTGCTCTAACCACTGAGCTATGGAGCCCTGTACTTTGAAAGATCTCTGTCTCTCTTCCCAATGTCTCTTTTCTCTCTGTCTGGTATCTCCTTTCTCTCTTTCTGGTATCTCCTTTCTATTTTTCTTCAAATACGCGAAAGACAAAGATTTCAGGTTCCAGTGAGAATTGAACTCACGACCCCTGGTTTACTAGACCAGGGGTTCCCAAACTTTTCAGGCCGGGGCCCAGAAAATGAGGCGTCAGAGAGCCGCGGCCCAATGCACATCGTCTAGCTTTTTTTTTTTTTTTTTTTGCCAGGTGACCGATTTTTTAAGCCAAATCCTATTAAGTTAGTTCAAGTTAGTTATTCATTTATATGTGCTATTTATGAGAGGGCTAACTTGTTGCAAAATAATAATGATAATAATAATAGCCTCATTAAAATACTATTGTTGCTTCGGTTGTTTTCAGCGTTTTATGTGCATAATCTGTTATTTAGTTTGAAATGTTCGTTGAAATAAGTAGATTTTTCGTTTTTGTTTATTTATTAAGTTAATATAAAACCATATAGTCACATTTTAGAATACAATAGAATACAATTTTAGAATACAACTAGAAACACTGTCCTGGCCTGCTTCTAAGTTCAGTGGCCTGACAAAAAAAATTAAAATAAAAAAATAAAAAATAAAAAATAAAAAATAAAAAATAAAATCTTTTAAAAAAAAATTTAAATTTTTTTTTAAATTTTTTTAAATTTTTTTTTAAATCATCTCGCGGCCCACCCGTGGCTAATCGCGGCCCACCTTTGGGTCGCGACCCCGACTTTGGGAACCACTGTACTAGACCAGTGCTCTAACCACTGAGCTATGGAACCCTGTTTATACCGTGTCTCTCTGGAATTGAACTCATCTATGGAACCCTGTTCTTCCTGAAGTCTCTCTTCCCAATGTCTCTTTTCTCTCTGCCTGGTATCTCCTTTCTCTCTTTCTGGTATCTCCTTTCTCTCTTTCTTCAAATACGCTAAAGGGTTCAGGCTCCAGTGAGAATTTTACTCAGAATTGAAATAAGGACCCCTTGTTTACTAGACGCTTTCTCTTTCTTCAAATACACTAAAGACAAAGATTTCAGGTTCCAGTGAGAATTGAACTCACAACCCCTGGTTTACTAGACCAGTGCTCTAACCGCTGAGCTATGGAACCCTGTACTTTGAAAGATCTCTGTCTCTCTTCCCAATGTCTCTTTTATCTCTGTCTGGTATCTCCTTTATCTCTTTCTGGTATCTCCTTTCTATTTTTCTTCAAATACGCTAAAGATTTCAGGCTCCAGTGAGAATTGAACTCAGGACCCCTGGTTTACTAGACTCTTTCTGGAATCTATTTCTCTCTTGCTGGTATCTATTTTCTCTCTTTGGTGTCTACTGTCTCTCTTTCTGGTATCTCCTTTCTCTCCTTCCTCAAATACGCTAAAGACAAAGATTTCAGGTTCCAGTGAGAATTGAACTCACAACCCCTGGTTTACTAGACCAGTGCTCTAAACACTGAGCTATGGAACCCAATTGTTCTACTGTCTCTCTCTGGAATTGAACTGAGCTACTGTGTTTCTCTGGAATTGAACTCAGGACCCCTGGTTTCCTAGACTCTTTCTCTTTCTTCAAAATCTCTCTATAATATTTCTGGTATTTCCTTTCTCTCTTTCTTCATAAACAATAAAGACAAAGATTTCAGGCCCCAGTGAGAATTGAACTCACGACCCCTGGTTTACAAGACCAGTGCTCTAACCACTGAGCTATGGAGCCCTGTACTTTGAAAGATCTCTGTCTCTCTTCCCAATGTCTCTTTTCTCTCTGCCTGGTATCTCCTTTCTCTCTTTCTGGTATCTCCTTTCTCTCTTTCTTCAAATACGCTAAAGGGTTCAGGCTCCAGTGAGAATTTTACTCAGAATTGAACTAAGGACCCCTTGTTTACTAGACTCTTTCTCTTTCTTCAAATACACTAAAGACAAAGATTTCAGGTTCCAGTGAGAATTGAACTCACGACCCCTGGTTTACTAGACCAGTGCTCTAACCACTGAGCTATGGAACCCTGTTTATACTGTGTTTCTCTGGAATTGAACTCAGGACCCCTGGTTTCCTAGACTCTTTCTCTTTCTACAAAATCTCTTTATAATATTTCTGGTATTTCCTTTCTCTCCTTCTTCAAATACGCTAAAGACAAAGATTTCAGGTTCCAGTGAGAATTGAACTCACGACCCCTGGTTTACTAGACCAGTGCTCTAACCACTGAGCTATGGAACCCTGTACTTTGAAAGATCTCTGTCTCTCTTCCCAATGTCTCTTTTATCTCTGTCTGGTATCTCCTTTATCTCTTTCTGGTATCTCCTTTCTATTTTTCTTCAAATACGCTAAAGGGTTCAGGCTCCAGTGAGAATTTTACTCAGAATTGAACTAAGGACCCCTTGTTTACTAGACTCTTTCTCTTTCTTCAAATACACTAAAGACAAAGATTTCAGGTTCCAGTGAGAATTGAACTCACAACCCCTGGTTTACTAGACCAGTGCTCTAACCACTGAGCTATGGAACACTGTTCTTCTGAAAGTCTCCATCTCTCTTCCCAATGTCTCTTTTATCTCTGTCTGGTATCTCCTTTGTCTCTTTCTGGTATCTCCTTTCACTCTTTCATCAAATATGCTAAAGAGTTCAGGCTCCAGTGAGAATTTAACTCAGGACCCTGGTTTAATAGACTCTTTCTGGTATCTATTTTCTCTCTTTCTGGTATCTATTTTCTCTCTTTGGTATCTACTGTCTCTCTTTCTGGTATCTCCTTTCTCTCCTTCTTCAAATACGCTAAAGACAAAGGTTTCTGGTTCCAGTGAGAATTGAACTCACGACCCCTGGTTTACTAGACCAGTGCTCTAACCACTGAGCTATGGAACCCTGTTATTCCTGAAGTCTCTGTCTCTTTTCCCAATGTCTCTTTTCTCTCTGCCTGGTATCTCCTTTCTCTCTTTCTGGTATCTCCTTTCTCTCTTTCTTCAAATACGCTAAAGGGTTCAGGCTCCAGTGAGAATCTAACTCAGGTTTACTAGACTCTTTCTGGTATCTATTTTCAAAAATCTCTGTCTCTCAATGTCTCTTTTCTCTCTGTCTGGTATCTCCTTTCTCTCTTTCTGGTATCTCCTTTCTATTTGTCTTCAAATACGCTAAAGATTTCAGGCTCCAGTGAGAATTGAACTCAGGACCCCTGGTTTACTAGACTCTTTCTGGTATCTATTTTTTGTCTTTGGTATCTACTGTCTCTCTTTCTGGTATCTCCTTTCTCTCCTTCTTCAAATATGCTAAAGACAAAGATATCAGGTTCCAGTGAGAATTGAACTCACGACCCCTGGTTTACTAGACCAGTGCTCTAACCACTGAGCTATGGAACCCTGTTTTTCTACTGTCTCTCTCTGGAATTGAACTGTGCTATGGAACCATGTTCTTCCTGAAGTCTCTCTTCCCAATGTCTCTTTTCTCTCTGCCTGGTATCTCCTTTCTCTCTTTCTGGTATCTCCTTTCTCTCTTTCTTCAAATACGCTAAAGGGTTCAGGCTCCAGTGAGAATTTTACTCAGAATTGAACTAAGGACCCCTTGTTTACTAGACGCTTTCTCTTTCTTCAAATACACTAAAGACAAAGATTTCAGGTTCCAGTGAGAATTGAACTCACGACCCCTGGTTTACTAGACCAGTGCTCTAACCGCTGAGCTATGGAACCCTGTACTTTGAAAGAACTCTGTCTCTCTTCCCAATGTCTCTTTTATCTCTGTCTGGTATCTCCTTTATCTCTTTCTGGTATCTCCTTTCTATTTTTCTTCAAATACGCTAAAGATTTCAGGCTCCAGTGAGAATTGAACTCAGGACCCCTGGTTTACTAGACTCTTTCTGGAATCTATTTCTCTCTTGCTGGTATCTATTTTCTCTCTTTGGTGTCTACTGTCTCTCTTTCTGGTATCTCCTTTCTCTCCTTCCTCAAATACGCTAAAGACAAATATTTCAGGTTCCAGTGAGAATTGAACTCACAACCCCTGGTTTACTAGACCAGTGCTCTAAACAATGAGCTATGGAACCCAATTGTTCTACTGTCTCTCTCTGGAATTGAACTGAGCTACTGTGTTTCTCTGGAATTGAACTCAGGACCCCTGGTTTCCTAGACTCTTTCTCTTTCTTCAAAATCTCTCTATAATATTTCTGGTATTTCCTTTCTCTCTTTCTTCATAAACAATAAAGACAAAGATTTCAGGCCCCAGTGAGAATTGAACTCACGACCCCTGGTTTACAAGACCAGTGCTCTAACCACTGAGCTATGGAGCCCTGTACTTTGAAAGATCTCTGTCTCTCTTCCCAATGTCTCTTTTCTCTCTGCCTGGTATCTCCTTTCTCTCTTTCTGGTATCTCCTTTCTCTCTTTCTTCAAATACGCTAAAGGGTTCAGGCTCCAGTGAGAATTTTACTCAGAATTGAACTAAGGACCCCTTGTTTACTAGACTCTTTCTCTTTCTTCAAATACACTAAAGACAAAGATTTCAGGTTCCAGTGAGAATTGAACTCACGACCCCTGGTTTACTAGACCAGTGCTCTAACCACTGAGCTATGGAACCCTGTTCTTCTGAAAGTCTCCATCTCTCTTCCCAATGTCTCTTTTATCTCTGTCTGGTATCTCCTTTGTCTCTTTCTGGTATCTCCTTTCACTCTTTCTTCAAATATGCTAAAGAGTTCAGGTTCCAGTGAGAATTGAACTCACGACCCCTGGTTTACTAGACCAGTGCTCTAACCGCTGAGCTATGGAACCCTGTACTTTGAAAGAACTCTGTCTCTCTTCCCAATGTCTCTTTTATCTCTGTCTGGTATCTCCTTTATCTCTTTCTGGTATCTCCTTTCGATTTTTCTTCAAATACGCTAAAGATTTCAGGCTCCAGTGAGAATTGAACTCAGGACCCCTGGTTTACTAGACTCTTTCTGGAATCTATTTCTCTCTTGCTGGTATCTATTTTCTCTCTTTGGTGTCTACTGTCTCTCTTTCTGGTATCTCCTTTCTCTCCTTCCTCAAATACGCTAAAGACACATATTTCAGGTTCCAGTGAGAATTGAACTCACAACCCCTGGTTTACTAGACCAGTGCTCTAAACAATGAGCTATGGAACCCAATTGTTCTACTGTCTCTCTCTGGAATTGAACTGAGCTACTGTGTTTCTCTGGAATTGAACTCAGGACCCCTGGTTTCCTAGACTCTTTCTCTTTCTTCAAAATCTCTCTATAATATTTCTGGTATTTCCTTTCTCTCTTTCTTCATAAACAATAAAGACAAAGATTTCAGGCCCCAGTGAGAATTGAACTCACGACCCCTGGTTTACAAGACCAGTGCTCTAACCACTGAGCTATGGAGCCCTGTACTTTGAAAGATCTCTGTCTCTCTTCCCAATGTCTCTTTTCTCTCTGCCTGGTATCTCCTTTCTCTCTTTCTGGTATCTCCTTTCTCTCTTTCTTCAAATACGCTAAAGGGTTCAGGCTCCAGTGAGAATTTTACTCAGAATTGAACTAAGGACCCCTTGTTTACTAGACTCTTTCTCTTTCTTCAAATACACTAAAGACAAAGATTTCAGGTTCCAGTGAGAATTGAACTCACGACCCCTGGTTTACTAGACCAGTGCTCTAACCACTGAGCTATGGAACCCTGTTCTTCTGAAAGTCTCCATCTCTCTTCCCAATGTCTCTTTTATCTCTGTCTGGTATCTCCTTTGTCTCTTTCTGGTATCTCCTTTCACTCTTTCTTCAAATATGCTAAAGAGTTCAGGTTCCAGTGAGAATTGAACTCACGACCCCTGGTTTACTAGACCAGTGCTCTAACCACTGAGCTATGGAACCCTGTTTTTCTACTGTGAGAATTGAACTCACGACCCCTGGTTTACTAGACCAGTGCTCTAACCACTGAGCTATGGAACCCTGTTTTTCTACTGTCTCTCTCTGGAATTTAACTGAGCTATGGAACCCTGTTTATACTGTGTCTCTCTGGAATTGAACTAAGGACGCCTGGTTTACTAGACTCTTTCTTCTAAATCTCCTTAAAGTCTTTCTGGTATTTCCTTTCTCTCTTTCTTCAAATACACTAAATACAAAGATTTCAGGTTCCAGTGAGAATTGAACTCACTACCCCTGGTTTCTCCACTGAGCTATGGAACCCTGTTATTCCTGAAGTCTCTTTTCCCAATGTCTCTTTTCTCTCTGCCTGGTATCTCCTTTCTCTCTTTCTGGTACCTCCTTTCTCTCTTTCTTCAAATACGCTAAAGGGTTCAGGCTCCAGTGAGAATCTAACTCAGGACCCCTGGTTTACTAGACTCTTTCTGGTATCTATTTTCAAAAATCTCTGTCTCTCAATGTCTCTTTTCTCTCTGTCTGGTATCACCTTTCTCTCTTTCTGGTATCTCCTTTCTATTTGTCTTCAAATACGCTAAAGACAAAGATTTCAGGTTCCAGTGAGAATTGAACTCACGACCCCTGGTTTACTAGACCAGTGCTCTAACCACTGAGCTATGGAACCCTGTTATTCCTGAAGTCTCTTTTCCCAATGTCTCTTTTCTCTCTGCCTGGTATCTCCTTTCTCTCTTTCTGGTATCTCCTTTCTATCTTTCTTCAAATACGCTAAAGGGTTCAGGCTCCAGTGAGAATCTAACTCAGGACCCCTGGTTTACTAGACTCTTTCTGGTATCTATTTTCAAAAATCTCTGTCTCTCAATGTCTCTCTTTCTCTCTGTCTGGTATCTCCTTTCTCTCTTTCTGGTATCTCCTTTCTATTTGTCTTCAAATACGCTAAAAATGTCAGGCTCCAGTGAGAATTGAACTCAGGACCCCTGGTTTACTAGACTCTTTCTGGTATCTATTTTTTGTCTTTGGTATCTACTGTCTCTCTTTCTGGTATCTCCTTTCTCTCCTTCTTCAAATATGCTAAAGACAAAGATATCAGGTTCCAGTGAGAATTGAACTCACGACCCCTGGTTTACTAGACCAGTGCTCTAACCACTGAGCTATGGAACCCTGTTTTTCTACTGTCTCTCTCTGGAATTGAACTGTGCTATGGAACCATGTTCTTCCTGAAGTCTCTCTTCCCAATGTCTCTTTTCTCTCTGCCTGGTATCTCCTTTCTCTCTTTCTGGTATCTCCTTTCTCTCTTTCTTCAAATACGCTAAAGGGTTCAGGCTCCAGTGAGAATTTTACTCAGAATTGAACTAAGGACCCCTTGTTTACTAGACGCTTTCTCTTTCTTCAAATACACTAAATACAAAGATTTCAGGTTCCAGTGAGAATTGAACTCACGACCCCTGGTTTACTAGACCAGTGCTCTAACCGCTGAGCTATGGAACCCTGTACTTTTAAAGATCTCTGTCTCTCTTCCCAATGTCTCTTTTATCTCTGTCTGGTATCTCCTTTATCTCTTTCTGGTATCTCCTTTCTATTTTTCTTCAAATACGCTAAAGATTTCAGGCTCCAGTGAGAATTGAACTCAGGACCCCTGGTTTACTAGACTCTTTCTGGAATCTATTTCTCTCTTGCTGGTATCTATTTTCTCTCTTTGGTGTCTACTGTCTCTCTTTCTGGTATCTCCTTTCTCTCCTTCCTCAAATACGCTAAAGACAAAGATTTCAGGTTCCAGTGAGAATTGAACTCACAACCCCTGGTTTACTAGACCAGTGCTCTAAACACTGAGCTATGGAACCCAATTGTTCTACTGTCTCTCTCTGGAATTGAACTGAGCTACTGTGTTTCTCTGGAATTGAACTCAGGACCCCTGGTTTCCTAGACTCTTTCTCTTTCTTCAAAATCTCTCTATAATATTTCTGGTATTTCCTTTCTCTCTTTCTTCATAAACAATAAAGACAAAGATTTCAGGCCCCAGTGAGAATTGAACTCACGACCCCTGGTTTACAAGACCAGTGCTCTAACCACTGAGCTATGGAGCCCTGTACTTTGAAAGATCTCTGTCTCTCTTCCCAATGTCTCTTTTCTCTCTGCCTGGTATCTCCTTTCTCTCTTTCTGGTATCTCCTTTCTCTCTTTCTTCAAATACGCTAAAGGGTTCAGGCTCCAGTGAGAATTTTACTCAGAATTGAACTAAGGACCCCTTGTTTACTAGACTCTTTCTCTTTCTTCAAATACACTAAAGACAAAGATTTCAGGTTCCAGTGAGAATTGAACTCACGACCCCTGGTTTACTAGACCAGTGCTCTAACCACTGAGCTATGGAACCCTGTTCTTTTGAAAGTCTCCATCTCTCTTCCCAATGTCTCTTTTATCTCTGTCTGGTATCTCCTTTGTCTCTTTCTGGTATCTCCTTTCACTCTTTCTTCAAATATGCTAAAGAGTTCAGGTTCCAGTGAGAATTGAACTCACGACCCCTGGTTTACTAGACCAGTGCTCTAACCACTGAGCTATGGAACCCTGTTTTTCTACTGTCTCTCTCTGGAATTTAACTGAGCTATGGAACCCTGTTTATACTGTGTCTCTCTGGAATTGAACTAAGGACGCCTGGTTTACTAGACTCTTTCTTCAAAATCTCCTTAAAGTCGTTCTGGTATTTCCTTTCTCTCTTTCTTCAAATACACTAAATACAAAGATTTCAGGTTCCAGTGAGAATTGAACTCACGACCCCTGGTTTCTCCACTGAGCTATGGAACCCTGTTATTCCTGAAGTCTCTTTTCCCAATGTCTCTTTTCTCTCTGCCTGGTATCTCCTTTCTCTCTTTCTGGTACCTCCTTTCTCTCTTTCTTCAAATACGCTAAAGGGTTCAGGCTCCAGTGAGAATCTAACTCAGGACCCCTGGTTTACTAGACTCTTTCTGGTATCTATTTTCAAAAATCTCTGTCTCTCAATGTCTCTTTTCTCTCTGTCTGGTATCGCCTTTCTCTCTTTCTGGTATCTCCTTTCTATTTGTCTTCAAATACGCTAAAGACAAAGATTTCAGGTTCCAGTGAGAATTGAACTCACGACCCCTGGTTTACTAGACCAGTGCTCTAACCACTGAGCTATGGAACCCTGCTTTTCTACTGTCTCTCTCTGGAATTGAACTGTGCTATGGAACCCTGTTTATACCGTGTCTCTCTGGAATTGAACTCAGCTATGGAACCCTGTTTTTCCTGAAGTCTCTCTTCCCAATGTCTCTTTTCTCTCTGCCTGGTATCTCCTTTCTCTCTTTCTGGTATCTCCTTTCTCTCTTTCTTCAAATACGCTAAAGGGTTCAGGCTCCAATGAGAATTTTACTCAGAATTGAACTAAGGACCCCTTGTTTACTAGACTCTTTCTCTTTCTTCAAATACACTAAAGACAAAGATTTCAGGTTCCAGTGAGAATTGAACTCTTGACCCCTGGTTTACTAGACCAGTGCTCTAACCACTGAGCTATGGAACCCTGTTTATCCTGTGTTTCTCTGAAATTGAACTCAGGACCCCTGGTTTCCTAGACTCTTTCTCTTTCTACAAAATCTCTTTATAATATTTCTGGTATTTCCTTTCACTCTTTCTTCATAAACACTAAAGACAAAGATTTCAGGCCCCAGTGAGAATTGAACTCACGACCCCTGGTTTACAAGACCAGTGCTCTAACCACTGAGCTATGGAGCCCTGTACTTTGAAAGATCTCTGTCTCTCTTCCAGATGTCTCTTTTCTCTCTGCCTGGTATCTCCTTTCTCTCTTTCTGGTATCTCCTTTCTCTCTTTCTTCAAATACGCTAAAGGGTTCAGGTTCCAGTGAGAATTTTACTCAGAATTGAACTAAGGACCCCTTGTTTACTAGACTCTTTCTCTTTCTTCAAATACACTAAAGACAAAGATTTCAGGTTCCAGTGAGAATTGAACTCACGACCCCTGGTTTACTAGACCAGTGCTCTAACCACTGAGCTATGGAACACTGTTCTTCTGAAAGTCTCCATCTCTCTTCCCAATGTCTCTTTTATCTCTGTCTGGTATCTCCTTTCTATCTTTCTGGTATCTCCTTTCTCTCCTTCTTCAAATACGCTAAAGACAATGATTTCAGGTTCCAGTGAGAATTGAACTCACGACCCCTGGTTTACTAGACCAGTGCTCTAACCACTGAGCTATGGAACCCTGTTCTTCTGAAAGTATTTGTCTCTCTTCCCAATGTCTATTTTATCTCTGTCTGGTATCTCCGTTGTCTCTGTCTGGTATCTCATTTCACTCTTTCTTCAAATACACTAAAGGGTTCAGGCTCCAGTGAGAATTGAACTCAGGACCCTGGCTTACTAGACTCTTTCTGGTATCTATTTTATCTATTTGGTATCTCCTTTCTCCCTTTCTGGTATTTCCTTTCTCTCTTTCTTCAAATACACTAAAGACAAAGATTTCAGGCCCCAGTGAGAATTGAACTCACGACCCCTGGTTTACAAGACCAGTGCTCTAACCACTGAGCTATGGAGCCCTGTAGTTTCAAAAATCTCTGTCTCTCAATGTCTCTTTTCTCTCTGTCTTGTATCTCCTTTCTCTCTTTCTGGTATCTGCTTTCTATTTATCTTCAAATACGCTAAAGATTTCAGGCTACAGTTAGAATTGAACTCAGGACCTTGGTTTAATAGACTCTTTCTGGTATCTATTTTCTCTCTTTCTGGTATCTATTTTCTCTCTTTGGTGTCTACTGTCTCTCTTTCTGGTATCTCCTTTCTCTCCTTCCTCAAATACGCTAAAGACAAAGATTTCAGGTTCCAGTGTGAATTGAACTCACAACCCCTGGTTTACTAGACCAGTGCTCTAAACACTGAGCTATGGAACCCAATTGTTCTACTGTCTCTCTCTGGAATTGAACTGAGCTACTGTGTTTCTCTGGAATTGAACTCAGGACCCCTGGTTTCCTAGACTCTTTCTCTTTCTTCAAAATCTCTCTATAATATTTCTGGTATTTCCTTTCTCTCTTTCTTCATAAACAATAAAGACAAAGATTGCAGGCCCCAGTGAGAATTGAACTCACGACCCCTGGTTTACTAGACCAGTGCTCTAACCACTGAGCTATGGAACCCTGTTCTTATGAAAGTCTCCATCTCTCTTCCCAATGTCTCTTTTATCTCTGTCTGGTATCTCCTTTGTCTCTTTCTGGTATCTCCTTTCACTCTTTCTTCAAATATGCTAAAGAGTTCAGGTTCCAGTGAGAATTGAACTCACGACCCCTGGTTTACTAGACCAGTGCTCTAACCACTGAGCTATGGAACCCTGTTTTTCTACTGTGAGAATTGAACTCACGACCCCTGGTTTACTAGACCAGTGCTCTAACCACTGAGCTATGGAACCCTGTTTTTCTACTGTCTCTCTCTGGAATTTAACTGAGCTATGGAACCCTGTTTATACTGTGTCTCTCTGGAATTGAACTAAGGACGCCTGGTTTACTAGACTCTTTCTTCTAAATCTCCTTAAAGTCGTTCTGGTATTTCCTTTCTCTCTTTCTTCAAATACACTAAATACAAAGATTTCAGGTTCCAGTGAGAATTGAACTCACGACCCCTGGTTTCTCCACTGAGCTATGGAACCCTGTTATTCCTGAAGTCTCTTTTCCCAATGTCTCTTTCCTCTCTGCCTGGTATCTCCTTTCTCTCTTTCTGGTACCTCCTTTCTCTCTTTCTTCAAATACGCTAAAGGGTTCAGGCTCCAGTGAGAATCTAACTCAGGACCCCTGGTTTACTAGACTCTTTCTGGTATCTATTTTCAAAAATCTCTGTCTCTCAATGTCTCTTTTCTCTCTGTCTGGTATCACCTTTCTCTCTTTCTGGTATCTCCTTTCTATTTGTCTTCAAATACGCTAAAGACAAAGATTTCAGGTTCCAGTGAGAATTGAACTCACGACCCCTGGTTTACTAGACCAGTGCTCTAACCACTGAGCTATGGAACCCTGTTTTTCTACTGTGAGAATTGAACTCACGACCCCTGGTTTACTAGACCAGTGCTCTAACCACTGAGCTATGGAACCCTGTTTTTCTACTGTCTCTCTCTGGAATTTAACTGAGCTATGGAACCCTGTTTATACTGTGTCTCTCTGGAATTGAACTAAGGACGCCTGGTTTACTAGACTCTTTCTTCTAAATCTCCTTAAAGTCGTTCTGGTATTTCCTTTCTCTCTTTCTTCAAATACACTAAATACAAAGATTTCAGGTTCCAGTGAGAATTGAACTCACGACCCCTGGTTTCTCCACTGAGCTATGGAACCCTGTTATTCCTGAAGTCTCTTTTCCCAATGTCTCTTTCCTCTCTGCCTGGTATCTCCTTTCTCTCTTTCTGGTACCTCCTTTCTCTCTTTCTTCAAATACGCTAAAGGGTTCAGGCTCCAGTGAGAATCTAACTCAGGACCCCTGGTTTACTAGACTCTTTCTGGTATCTATTTTCAAAAATCTCTGTCTCTCAATGTCTCTTTTCTCTCTGTCTGGTATCACCTTTCTCTCTTTCTGGTATCTCCTTTCTATTTGTCTTCAAATACGCTAAAGACAAAGATTTCAGGCCCCAGTGAGAATTGAACTCACGACCCCTGGTTTACAAGACCAGTGCTCTAACCACTGAGCTATGGAGCCCTGTAGTTTCAAAAATCTCTGTCTCTCAATGTCTCTTTTCTCTCTGTCTTGTATCTCCTTTCTCTCTTTCTGGTATCTGCTTTCTATTTATCTTCAAATACGCTAAAGATTTCAGGCTACAGTTAGAATTGAACTCAGGACCTTGGTTTAATAGACTCTTTCTGGTATCTATTTTCTCTCTTTCTGGTATCTATTTTCTCTCTTTGGTGTCTACTGTCTCTCTTTCTGGTATCTCCTTTCTCTCCTTCCTCAAATACGCTAAAGACAAAGATTTCAGGTTCCAGTGTGAATTGAACTCACAACCCCTGGTTTACTAGACCAGTGCTCTAAACACTGAGCTATGGAACCAAATTGTTCTACTGTCTCTCTCTGGAATTGAACTGAGCTACTGTGTTTCTCTGGAATTGAACTCAGGACCCCTGGTTTCCTAGACTCTTTCTCTTTCTTCAAAATCTCTCTATAATATTTCTGGTATTTCCTTTCTCTCTTTCTTCATAAACAATAAAGACAAAGATTGCAGGCCCCAGTGAGAATTGAACTCACGACCCCTGGTTTACAAGACCAGTGCTCTAACCACTGAGCTATGGAGCCCTGTACTTTGAAAGATCTCTGTCTCTCTTCCCAATGTCTCTTTTCTCTCTGCCTGGTATCTCCTTTCTCTCTTTCTGGTATCTCCTTTCTCTCTTTCTTCAAATACGCTAAAGGGTTCAGGCTCCAGTGAGAATTTTACTCAGAATTGAACTAAGGACCCCTTGTTTACTAGACTCTTTCTCTTTCTTCAAATACACTAAAGACAAAGATTTCAGGTTCCAGTGAGAATTGAACTCACGACCCCTGGTTTACTAGACCAGTGCTCTAACCACTGAGCTATGGAACCCTGTTCTTATGAAAGTCTCCATCTCTCTTCCCAATGTCTCTTTTATCTCTGTCTGGTATCTCCTTTGTCTCTTTCTGGTATCTCCTTTCACTCTTTCTTCAAATATGCTAAAGAGTTCAGGTTCCAGTGAGAATTGAACTCACGACCCCTGGTTTACTAGACCAGTGCTCTAACCACTGAGCTATGGAACCCTGTTTTTCTACTGTGAGAATTGAACTCACGACCCCTGGTTTACTAGACCAGTGCTCTAACCACTGAGCTATGGAACCCTGTTTTTCTACTGTCTCTCTCTGGAATTTAACTGAGCTATGGAACCCTGTTTATACTGTGTCTCTCTGGAATTGAACTAAGGACGCCTGGTTTACTAGACTCTTTCTTCTAAATCTCCTTAAAGTCGTTCTGGTATTTCCTTTCTCTCTTTCTTCAAATACACTAAATACAAAGATTTCAGGTTCCAGTGAGAATTGAACTCACGACCCCTGGTTTCTCCACTGAGCTATGGAACCCTGTTATTCATGAAGTCTCTTTTCCCAATGTCTCTTTCCTCTCTGCCTGGTATCTCCTTTCTCTCTTTCTGGTACCTCCTTTCTCTCTTTCTTCAAATACGCTAAAGGGTTCAGGCTCCAGTGAGAATCTAACTCAGGACCCCTGGTTT
The DNA here is from genome assembly GCF_963971535.1 of Notolepis coatsorum. Classification (NCBI taxonomy): domain Eukaryota; kingdom Metazoa; phylum Chordata; class Actinopteri; order Aulopiformes; family Paralepididae; genus Notolepis; species Notolepis coatsorum. The sequence continues at coordinate 64,319,155 of NC_140183.1, forward strand.
ACTAGACTCTTTCTGGTATCTATTTTCAAAAATCTCTGTCTCTCAATGTCTCTTTTCTCTCTGTCTGGTATCACCTTTCTCTCTTTCTGGTATCTCCTTTCTATTTGTCTTCAAATACGCTAAAGACAAAGATTTCAGGTTCCAGTGAGAATTGAACTCACGACCCCTGGTTTACTAGACCAGTGCTCTAACCACTGAGCTATGGAACCCTGTTATTCCTGAAGTCTCTGTCTCTTTTCCCAATGTCTCTTTTCTCTCTGCCTGGTATCTCCTTTCTCTCTTTCTGGTATCTCCTTTCTATCTTTCTTCAAATACGCTAAAGGGTTCAGGCTCCAGTGAGAATCTAACTCAGGACCCCTGGTTTACTAGACTCTTTCTGGTATCTATTTTCAAAAATCTCTGTCTCTCAATGTCTCTCTTTCTCTCTGTCTGGTATCTCCTTTCTCTCTTTCTGGTATCTCCTTTCTATTTGTCTTCAAATACGCTAAAAATTTCAGGCTCCAGTGAGAATTGAACTCAGGACCCCTGGTTTACTAGACTCTTTCTGGTATCTATTTTTTGTCTTTGGTATCTACTGTCTCTCTTTCTGGTATCTCCTTTCTCTCCTTCTTCAAATATGCTAAAGACAAAGATATCAGGTTCCAGTGAGAATTGAACTCACGACCCCTGGTTTACTAGACCAGTGCTCTAACCACTGAGCTATGGAACCCTGTTTTTCTACTGTCTCTCTCTGGAATTGAACTGTGCTATGGAACCATGTTCTTCCTGAAGTCTCTCTTCCCAATGTCTCTTTTCTCTCTGCCTGGTATCTCCTTTCTCTCTTTCTGGTATCTCCTTTCTCTCTTTCTTCAAATACGCTAAAGGGTTCAGGCTCCAGTGAGAATTTTACTCAGAATTGAACTAAGGACCCCTTGTTTACTAGATGCTTTCTCTTTCTTCAAATACACTAAATACAAAGATTTCAGGTTCCAGTGAGAATTGAACTCACGACCCCTGGATTACTAGACCAGTGCTCTAACCGCTGAGCTATGGAACCCTGTACTTTTAAAGATCTCTGTCTCTCTTCCCAATGTCTCTTTTATCTCTGTCTGGTATCTCCTTTATCTCTTTCTGGTATCTCCTTTCTATTTTTCTTCAAATACGCTAAAGATTTCAGGCTCCAGTGAGAATTGAACTCAGGACCCCTGGTTTACTAGACTCTTTCTGGAATCTATTTCTCTCTTGCTGGTATCTATTTTATCTCTTTGGTGTCTACTGTCTCTCTTTCTGGTATCTCCTTTCTCTCCTTCCTCAAATACGCTAAAGACAAAGATTTCAGGTTCCAGTGAGAATTGAACTCACAACCCCTGGTTTACTAGACCAGTGCTCTAAACACTGAGCTATGGAACCCAATTGTTCTACTGTCTCTCTCTGGAATTGAACTGAGCTACTGTGTTTCTCTGGAATTGAACTCAGGACCCCTGGTTTCCTAGACTCTTTCTCTTTCTTCAAAATCTCTCTATAATATTTCTGGTATTTCCTTTCTCTCTTTCTTCATAAACAATAAAGACAAAGATTTCAGGCCCCAGTGAGAATTGAACTCACGACCCCTGGTTTACAAGACCAGTGCTCTAACCACTGAGCTATGGAGCCCTGTACTTTGAAAGATCTCTGTCTCTCTTCCCAATGTCTCTTTTCTCTCTGCCTGGTATCTCCTTTCTCTCTTTCTGGTATCTCCTTTCTCTCTTTCTTCAAATACGCTAAAGGGTTCAGGCTCCAGTGAGAATTTTACTCAGAATTGAACTAAGGACCCCTTGTTTACTAGACTCTTTCTCTTTCTTCAAATACACTAAAGACAAAGATTTCAGGTTCCAGTGAGAATTGAACTCACGACCCCTGGTTTACTAGACCAGTGCTCTAACCACTGAGCTATGGAACCCTGTTCTTCTGAAAGTCTCCATCTCTCTTCCCAATGTCTCTTTTATCTCTGTCTGGTATCTCCTTTGTCTCTTTCTGGTATCTCCTTTCACTCTTTCTTCAAATATGCTAAAGAGTTCAGGTTCCAGTGAGAATTGAACTCACGACCCCTGGTTTACTAGACCAGTGCTCTAACCACTGAGCTATGGAACCCTGTTTTTCTACTGTCTCTCTCTGGAATTTAACTGAGCTATGGAACCCTGTTTATACTGTGTCTCTCTGGAATTGAACTAAGGACGCCTGGTTTACTAGACTCTTTCTTCAAAATCTCCTTAAAGTCGTTCTGGTATTTCCTTTCTCTCTTTCTTCAAATACACTAAATACAAAGATTTCAGGTTCCAGTGAGAATTGAACTCACGACCCCTGGTTTCTCCACTGAGCTATGGAACCCTGTTATTCCTGAAGTCTCTTTTCCCAATGTCTCTTTTCTCTCTGCCTGGTATCTCCTTTCTCTCTTTCTGGTACCTCCTTTCTCTCTTTCTTCAAATACGCTAAAGGGTTCAGGCTCCAGTGAGAATCTAACTCAGGACCCCTGGTTTACTAGACTCTTTCTGGTATCTATTTTCAAAAATCTCTGTCTCTCAATGTCTCTTTTCTCTCTGTCTGGTATCGCCTTTCTCTCTTTCTGGTATCTCCTTTCTATTTGTCTTCAAATACGCTAAAGACAAAGATTTCAGGTTCCAGTGAGAATTGAACTCACGACCCCTGGTTTACTAGACCAGTGCTCTAACCACTGAGCTATGGAACCCTGCTTTTCTACTGTCTCTCTCTGGAATTGAGCTGTGCTATGGAACCCTGTTTATACCGTGTCTCTCTGGAATTGAACTCAGCTATGGAACCCTGTTTTTCCTGAAGTCTCTCTTCCCAATGTCTCTTTTCTCTCTGCCTGGTATCTCCTTTCTCTCTTTCTGGTATCTCCTTTCTCTCTTTCTTCAAATACGCTAAAGGGTTCAGGCTCCAATGAGAATTTTACTCAGAATTGAACTAAGGACCCCTTGTTTACTAGACTCTTTCTCTTTCTTCAAATACACTAAAGACAAAGATTTCAGGTTCCAGTGAGAATTGAACTCTTGACCCCTGGTTTACTAGACCAGTGCTCTAACCACTGAGCTATGGAACCCTGTTTATCCTGTGTTTCTCTGGAATTGAACTCAGGACCCCTGGTTTCCTAGACTCTTTCTCTTTCTACAAAATCTCTTTATAATATTTCTGGTATTTCCTTTCTCTCTTTCTTCATAAACACTAAAGACAAAGATTTCAGGCCCCAGTGAGAATTGAACTCACGACCCCTGGTTTACAAGACCAGTGCTCTAACCACTGAGCTATGGAGCCCTGTACTTTGAAAGATCTCTGTCTCTCTTCCAGATGTCTCTTTTCTCTCTGCCTGGTATCTCCTTTCTCTCTTTCTGGTATCTCCTTTCTCTCTTTCTTCAAATACGCTAAAGGGTTCAGGTTCCAGTGAGAATTTTACTCAGAATTGAACTAAGGACCCCTTGTTTACTAGACTCTTTCTCTTTCTTCAAATACACTAAAGACAAAGATTTCAGGTTCCAGTGAGAATTGAACTCACGACCCCTGGTTTACTAGACCAGTGCTCTAACCACTGAGCTATGGAACCCTGTTCTTCTGAAAGTCTCCATCTCTCTTCCCAATGTCTCTTTTATCTCTGTCTGGTATCTCCTTTGTCTCTTTCTGGTATCTCCTTTCACTCTTTCTTTAAATATGCTAAAGAGTTCAGGTTCCAGTGAGAATTGAACTCACGACCCCTGGTTTACTAGACCAGTGCTCTAACCACTGAGCTATGGAACCCTGTTTTTCTACTGTCTCTCTCTGGAATTTAACTGAGCTATGGAACCCTGTTTATACTGTGTCTCTCTGGAATTGAACTAAGGACGCCTGGTTTACTAGACTCTTTCTTCAAAATCTCCTTAAAGTCGTTCTGGTATTTCCTTTCTCTCTTTCTTCAAATACACTAAATACAAAGATTTCAGGTTCCAGTGAGAATTGAACTCACGACCCCTGGTTTCTCCACTGAGCTATGGAACCCTGTTATTCCTGAAGTCTCTTTTCCTAATGTCTCTTTTCTCTCTGCCTGGTATCTCCTTTCTCTCTTTCTGGTACCTCCTTTCTCTCTTTCTTCAAATACGCTAAAGGGTTCAGGCTCCAGTGAGAATTGAACTCAGGACCCCTGGTTAACTAGACTCTTTCTGGTATCTATTTTCTGTCTTTGGTATCTACTGTCTCTCTTTCTGGTATCTCCTTTCTCTCCTTCTTCAAATACGCTAAAGACAAAGATTTCAGGTTCCAGTGAGAATTGAACTCACGACCCCTGGTTTACTAGACCAGTGCTCTAACCACTGAGCTATGGAACACTGTTCTTCTGAAAGTCTCCATCTCTCTTCCCAATGTCTCTTTTATCTCTGTCTGGTATCTCCTTTGTCTCTTTCTGGTATCTCCTTTCACTCTTTCTTCAAATATGCTAAAGAGTTCAGGCTCCAGTGAGAATTTAACTCAGGACCCTGGTTTAATAGACTCTTTCTGGTATCTATTTTCTCTCTTTCTGGTATCTATTTTCTCTCTTTGGTATCTACTGTCTCTCTTTCTGGTATCTCCTTTCTCTCCTTCTTCAAATACGCTAAAGACAAAGGTTTCAGGTTTCAGGTTCCAGTGAGAATTGAACTCACAACCCCTGGTTTACTAGACCAGTGCTCTAACCACTGAGCTATGGAACCCTGTTTTTTCTACTGTCTCTCTCTGGAATTGAACTGAGCTATGGAACCCTGTTTATACTGTGTCTCTCTGGAATTGAACTAAGGACGCCTGGTTTACTAGACTCTTTCTTCAAAATCTCCTTAAAGTCGTTCTGGTATTTCCTTTCTCTCTTTCTTCAAATACACTAAATACAAAGATTTCAGGTTCCAGTGAGAATTGAACTCACGACCCCTGGTTTCTCCACTGAGCTATGGAACCCTGTTATTCCTGAAGTCTCTTTTCCTAATGTCTCTTTTCTCTCTGCCTGGTATCTCCTTTCTCTCTTTCTGGTACCTCCTTTCTCTCTTTCTTCAAATACGCTAAAGGGTTCAGGCTCCAGTGAGAATTGAACTCAGGACCCCTGGTTAACTAGACTCTTTCTGGTATCTATTTTCTGTCTTTGGTATCTACTGTCTCTCTTTCTGGTATCTCCTTTCTCTCCTTCTTCAAATACGCTAAAGACAAAGATTTCAGGTTCCAGTGAGAATTGAACTCACGACCCCTGGTTTACTAGACCAGTGCTCTAACCACTGAGCTATGGAACACTGTTCTTCTGAAAGTCTCCATCTCTCTTCCCAATGTCTCTTTTATCTCTGTCTGGTATCTCCTTTGTCTCTTTCTGGTATCTCCTTTCACTCTTTCTTCAAATATGCTAAAGAGTTCAGGCTCCAGTGAGAATTTAACTCAGGACCCTGGTTTAATAGACTCTTTCTGGTATCTATTTTCTCTCTTTCTGGTATCTATTTTCTCTCTTTGGTATGTACTGTCTCTCTTTCTGGTATCTCCTTTCTCTCCTTCTTCAAATACGCTAAAGACAAAGGTTTCAGGTTTCAGGTTCCAGTGAGAATTGAACTCACGACCCCTGGTTTACTAGACCAGTGCTCTAACCACTGAGCTATGGAACCCTGTTTTTTCTACTGTCTCTCTCTGGAATTGAACTGAGCTATGGAACCCTGTTTATACTGTGTCTCTCTGGAATTGAACTAAGGACGCCTGGTTTACTAGACTCTTTCTTCAAAATCTCCTTAAAGTCGTTCTGGTATTTCCTTTCTCTCTTTCTTCAAATACACTAAAGACAAACATTTCAGGTTCCAGTGAGAATTGAACTCACGACCCCTGGTTTACTAGACCAGTGCTCTAACCACTGAGCTATGGAACCCTGTTATTCTGAAATTCTCCATCTCTCTTCCAAATGTCTCTTTTATCTCTGTCTGGTATCTCCTTTGTCTCTTTCTGGTATCTCCTTTCACTCTTTCTTCAAATATGCTAAAGAGTTCAGGCTCCAGTGAGAATTTAACTCAGGACCCTGGTTTAATAGACTATTTCTGGTATCCATTTTCTCTCTTTCTGGTATCTATTTTCTCTCTTTGGTATCTACTGTCTCTCTTTCTGGTATCTCCTTTCTCTCCTTCTTCAAATACGCTAAAGACAAAGGTTTCAGGTTCCAGTGAGAATTGAACTCACAACCCCTGGTTTACTAGACCAGTGGTCTAACCACTGAGCTATGGAACCCTGTTCTTCCTGAAGTCTCTGTATCTCTTCCCAATGTCTCTTTTCTCTCTGCCTGGTATCTCCTTTCTCTCCTTCTGGTATCTCCTTTCTATTTATCTTCAAATACACTAAAGATTTCAGGCTCCAGTTAGAATTGAACTCAGGACCCTGGTTTACTAGACTCTTTCTGGTATCTATTTACTCTCTTTGGTATCTCCTTTCTATCTTTCTGGTATCTCCTTTCTCTCCTTCTTCAAATACGCTAAAGACAAAGATTTCAGGTTCCAGTGAGAATTGAACTCACAACCCCTGGTTTACTAGACTCTAACCCTGTTCTTCTGAAAGTCTCTGTCTCTCTTCCCAATGTCTATTTTATCTCTGTCTGGTATCTCCGTTGTCTCTGTCTGGTATCTCATTTCACTCTTTCTTCAAATATACTAAAGGGTTCAGGCTCCAGTGAGAATTGAACTCAGGACCCTGGCTTACTAGACTCTTTCTGGTATCTATTTTCTCTCTTTGGTATCTCCTTTCTTTTTTTCTGGTATCTCCTTTCTCTCCTTCTTCAAATACGCTAAAGACAAAGATTTCAGGCTCCAGTGAGAATTTTACTCAGAAATCCTGGTTTCCTAGACTCTTTATGGTATCTATTTACTCTATTTGGTATCTCCTTTCTATCTTTCTGGTATCTCCTTTCTCTCCTTCAAATACGCTAAAGACAAAGATTTCAGGTTCCAGTGAGAATTGAACTCACGACCCCTGGTTTACTAGACCAGTGCTCTAACCACTGAGCTATGGAACCCTGTTCTTCCTGAAGTCTCTGTCTCTCTTCCCAATGTCTCTTTTCTCTCTGCCTGGTATCTCCGTTGTCTCTGTCTGGTATCTCATTTCACTCTTTCTTCAAATATACTAAAGGGTTCAGGCTCCAGTGAGAATTGAACTCAGGACCCTGGCTTACTAGACTCTTTCTGGTATCTATTTTCTCTCTTTGGTATCTCCTTTCTTTTTTTCTGGTATCTCCTTTCTCTCCTTCTTCAAATACGCTAAAGACAAAGATTTCAGGCTCCAGTGAGAATTTTACTCAGAAATCCTGGTTTCCTAGACTCTTTATGGTATCTATTTACTCTATTTGGTATCTCCTTTCTATCTTTCTGGTATCTCCTTTCTCTCCTTCAAATACGCTAAAGACAAAGATTTCAGGTTCCAGTGAGAATTGAACTCACGACCCCTGGTTTACTAGACCAGTGCTCTAACCACTGAGCTATGGAACCCTGTTCTTCCTGAAGTCTCTGTCTCTCTTCCCAATGTCTCTTTTCTCTCTGCCTGGTATCTCCTTTCTCTCCTTCTGGTATCTCCTTTCTCTCTTTCTCCAAATACGCTAAAGGGTTCAGGCTCCAGTGAGAATTGAACTCAGGACCCCTGGTTTACTAGACTGTTTCTGGTATCTATTTTCTGTCTTTGGTATCTACTGTCTCTCTTTCTGGTATCTCCTTTCTCTCCTTCTTCAAATACGCTAAAGACAAAGATTTCAGGTTCCAGTAAGAATTGAACTCACGACCCCTGGTTTACTAGACCAGTGCTCTAACCACTGAGCTATGGAACCCTGTTCTTCCTGAAGTCTCTGTCTCTCTTCCCAATGTCTCTTTTCTCTCTGCCTGGTATCTCCTTTCTCTCCTTCTGGTATCTCCTTTCTCTCTTTCTCCAAATACGCTAAAGGGTTCAGGCTCCAGTGAGAATTTAACTCAGAAACCCTGTTTTCCTAGACTCTTTATGGTATCTATTTTCTCTCTTTGGTATCTCCTTTCTCCCTTTCCGGTATTTCCTTTCTCTCTTTCTTCAAATACACTAAAGACAAATATTTCAGGCCCCAGTGAGAATTGAACTCACGACCCCTGGTTTACAAGACCAGTGCACTGAGCTATGGAGCCCTGTAGTTTCAAAAATCTCTGTCTCTCAATGTCTCTTTTCTCTCTGTCTTGTATCTCCTTTCTCTCTTTCTGGTATCTCCTTTCTATTTTTCTTCAATTACGCTAAAGATTTCAGGCTCCAGTGATAATTGAACTCAGGACCCCTGGTTTACTAGACTGTTTCTGGTATCTATTTTCTGTCTTTGGTATCTACTGTCTCTCTTTCTGGTATCTCCTTTCTCTCCTTCTTCAAATACGCTAAAGACAATGATTTCAGGTTCCAGTGAGAATTGAACTCACGACCCCTGGTTTACTAGACCAGTGCTCTAACCACTGAGCTATGGAGCCCTGTAATTTCAAAAATCTCTGTTTCTCAATGTCTCTTTTCTCTCTGTCTGGTATCTCCTTTCTCTCTTTCTGGTATCTGCTTTCTATTTATCTTCAAATACGCTAAAGATTTCAGGCTACAGTTAGAATTGAACTCAGGACCTTGGTTTAATAGACTCTTTCTGGTATCTATTTTATCTCTTTCTGGTATCTATTTTCTCTCTTTGGTATCTCCTTTCTATCTTTCTGGTATCTCCTTTCTCTCCTTCTTCAAATACGCTAAAGACAATGATTTCAGGTTCCAGTGAGAATTGAACTCACGACCCCTGGTTTACTAGACCAGTGCTCTAACCACTGAGCTATGGAACCCTGTTCTTCTGAAAGTATTTGTCTCTCTTCCCAATGTCTATTTTATCTCTGTCTGGTATCTCCGTTGTCTCTGTCTGGTATCTCATTTCACTCTTTCTTCAAATACACTAAAGGGTTCAGGCTCCAGTGAGAATTGAACTCAGGACCCTGGCTTACTAGACTCTTTCTGGTATCTATTTTATCTATTTGGTATCTCCTTTCTCCCTTTCTGGTATTTCCTTTCTCTCTTTCTTCAAATACACTAAAGACAAAGATTTCAGGCCCCAGTGAGAATTGAACTCACGACCCCTGGTTTACAAGACCAGTGCTCTAACCACTGAGCTATGGAGCCCTGTAGTTTCAAAAATCTCTGTCTCTCAATGTCTCTTTTCTCTCTGTCTTGTATCTCCTTTCTCTCTTTCTGGTATCTGCTTTCTATTTATCTTCAAATACGCTAAAGATTTCAGGCTACAGTTAGAATTGAACTCAGGACCTTGGTTTAATAGACTCTTTCTGGTATCTATTTTCTCTCTATCTGGTATCTATTTTCTCTCTTTGGTGTCTACTGTCTCTCTTTCTGGTATCTCCTTTCTCTCCTTCCTCAAATACGCTAAAGACAAAGATTTCAGGTTCCAGTGAGAATTGAACTCACAACCCCTGGTTTACTAGACCAGTGCTCTAAACACTGAGCTATGGAACCCAATTGTTCTACTGTCTCTCTCTGGAATTGAACTGAGCTACTGTGTTTCTCTGGAATTGAACTCAGGACCCCTGGTTTCCTAGACTCTTTCTCTTTCTTCAAAATCTCTCTATAATATTTCTGGTATTTCCTTTCTCTCTTTCTTCATAAACAATAAAGACAAAGATTGCAGGCCCCAGTGAGAATTGAACTCACGACCCCTGGTTTACAAGACCAGTGCTCTAACCACTGAGCTATGGAGCCCTGTACTTTGAAAGATCTCTGTCTCTCTTCCCAATGTCTCTTTTCTCTCTGCCTGGTATCTCCTTTCTCTCTTTCTGGTATCTCCTTTCTCTCTTTCTTCAAATACGCTAAAGGGTTCAGGCTCCAGTGAGAATTTTACTCAGAATTGAACTAAGGACCCCTTGTTTACTAGACTCTTTCTCTTTCTTCAAATACACTAAAGACAAAGATTTCAGGTTCCAGTGAGAATTGAACTCACGACCCCTGGTTTACTAGACCAGTGCTCTAACCACTGAGCTATGGAACCCTGTTTTTCTACTGTGAGAATTGAACTCACGACCCCTGGTTTCCTAGACCAGTGCTCTAACCACTGAGCTATGGAACCCTGTTTTTCTACTGTCTCTCTCTGGAATTTAACTGAGCTATGGAACCCTGTTTATACTGTGTCTCTCTGGAATTGAACTAAGGACGCCTGGTTTACTAGACTCTTTCTTCTAAATCTCCTTAAAGTCGTTCTGGTATTTCCTTTCTCTCTTTCTTCAAATACACTAAATACAAAGATTTCAGGTTCCAGTGAGAATTGAACTCACGACCCCTGGTTTCTCCACTGAGCTATGGAACCCTGTTATTCCTGAAGTCTCTTTTCCCAATGTCTCTTTTCTCTCTGCCTGGTATCTCCTTTCTCTCTTTCTGGTACCTCCTTTCTCTCTTTCTTCAAATACGCTAAAGGGTTCAGGCTCCAGTGAGAATCTAACTCAGGACCCCTGGTTTACTAGACTCTTTCTGGTATCTATTTTCAAAAATCTCTGTCTCTCAATGTCTCTTTTCTCTCTGTCTGGTATCACCTTTCTCTCTTTCTGGTATCTCCTTTCTATTTGTCTTCAAATACGCTAAAGACAAAGATTTCAGGTTCCAGTGAGAATTGAACTCACAACCCCTGGTTTACTAGACCAGTGCTCTAACCACTGAGCTATGGAACCCTGTTTTTCCTGAAGTCTCTGTCTCTTTTCCCAATGTCTCTTTTCTCTCTGCCTGGTATCTCCTTTCTCTCTTTCTGGTATCTCCTTTCTCTCTTTCTTCAAATACGCTAAAGGGTTCAGGCTCCAGTGAGAATCTAACTCAGGACCCCTGGTTTACTAGACTCTTTCTGGTATCTATTTTCAAAAATCTCTGTCTCTCAATGTCTCTCTTTCTCTCTGTCTGGTATCTCCTTTCTCTCTTTCTGGTATCTCCTTTCTATTTGTCTTCAAATACGCTAAAGATTTCAGGCTCCAGTGAGAATTGAACTCAGGACCCCTGGTTTACTAGACTCTTTCTGGTATCTATTTTTTTTCTTTGGTATCTACTGTCTCTCTTTCTGGTATCTCCTTTCTCTCTTTCTTCAAATACGCTAAAGGGTTCAGGCTCCAGTGAGAATTTTACTCAGAATTGAACTAAGGACCCCTTGTTTACTAGACTCTTTCTCTTTCTTCAAATACACTAAAGACAAAGATTTCAGGTTCCAGTGAGAATTGAACTCACGATCCCTGGTTTACTAGACCAGTGCTCTAACCAATGAGCTATGGAACCCTGTTCTTCTGAAAGTCTCCATCTCTCTTCCCAATGTCTCTTTTATCTCTGTCTGGTATCTCCTTTGTCTCTTTCTGGTATCTCCTTTCACTCTTTCTTCAAATATGCTAAAGAGTTCAGGTTCCTGTGAGAATTGAACTCACGACCCCTGGTTTACTAGACCAGTGCTCTAACCACTGAGCTATGGAACCCTGTTTTTCTACTGTCTCTCTCTGGAATTTAACTGAGCTATGGAACCCTGTTTATACTGTGTCTCTCTGGAATTGAACTAAGGACGCCTGGTTTACTAGACTCTTTCTTCAAAATCTCCTTAAAGTCGTTCTGGTATTTCCTTTCTCTCTTTCTTCAAATACACTAAATACAAAGATTTCAGGTTCCAGTGAGAATTGAACTCACGACCCCTGGTTTCTCCACTGAGCTATGGAACCCTGTTATTCCTGAAGTCTCTTTTCCCAATGTCTCTTTTCTCTCTGCCTGGTATCTCCTTTCTCTCTTTCTGGTACCTCCTTTCTCTCTTTCTTCAAATACGCTAAAGGGTTCAGGCTCCAGTGAGAATCTAACTCAGGACCCCTGGTTTACTAGACTCTTTCTGGTATCTATTTTCAAAAATCTCTGTCTCTCAATGTCTCTTTTCTCTCTGTCTGGTATCGCCTTTCTCTCTTTCTGGTATCTCCTTTCTATTTGTCTTCAAATACGCTAAAGACAAAGATTTCAGGTTCCAGTGAGAATTGAACTCACGACCCCTGGTTTACTAGACCAGTGCTCTAACCACTGAGCTATGGAACCCTGCTTTTCTACTGTCTCTCTCTGGAATTGAACTGTGCTATGGAACCCTGTTTATACCGTGTCTCTCTGGAATTGAACTCAGCTATGGAACCCTGTTTTTCCTGAAGTCTCTCTTCCCAATGTCTCTTTTCTCTCTGCCTGGTATCTCCTTTCTCTCTTTCTGGTATCTCCTTTCTCTCTTTCTTCAAATACGCTAAAGGGTTCAGGCTCCAATGAGAATTTTACTCAGAATTGAACTAAGGACCCCTTGTTTACTAGACTCTTTCTCTTTCTTCAAATACACTAAAGACAAAGATTTCAGGTTCCAGTGAGAATTGAACTCTTGACCCCTGGTTTACTAGACCAGTGCTCTAACCACTGAGCTATGGAACCCTGTTTATCCTGTGTTTCTCTGGAATTGAACTCAGGACCCCTGGTTTCCTAGACTCTTTCTCTTTCTACAAAATCTCTTTATAATATTTCTGGTATTTCCTTTCTCTCTTTCTTCATAAACACTAAAGACAAAGATTTCAGGCCCCAGTGAGAATTGAACTCACGACCCCTGGTTTACAATACCAGTGCTCTAACCACTGAGCTATGGAGCCCTGTACTTTGAAAGTTCTCTGTCTCTCTTCCAGATGTCTCTTTTCTCTCTGCCTGGTATCTCCTTTCTCTCTTTCTGGTATCTCCTTTCTCTCTTTCTTCAAATACGCTAAAGGGTTCAGGTTCCAGTGAGAATTTTACTCAGAATTGAACTAAGGACCCCTTGTTTACTAGACTCTTTCTCTTTCTTCAAATACACTAAAGACAAAGATTTCAGGTTCCAGTGAGAATTGAACTCACGACCCCTGGTTTACTAGACCAGTGCTCTAACCACTGAGCTATGGAACCCTGTTCTTCTGAAAGTCTCCATCTCTCTTCCCAATGTCTCTTTTATCTCTGTCTGGTATCTCCTTTGTCTCTTTCTGGTATCTCCTTTCACTCTTTCTTCAAATATGCTAAAGAGTTCAGGTTCCAGTGAGAATTGAACTCACGACCCCTGGTTTACTAGACCAGTGCTCTAACCACTGAGCTATGGAACCCTGTTTTTCTACTGTCTCTCTCTGGAATTTAACTGAGCTATGGAACCCTGTTTTTCCTGAAGTCTCTCTTCCCAATGTCTCTTTTCTCTCTGCCTGGTATCTCCTTTCTCTCTTTCTGGTATCTCCTTTCTCTCTTTCTTCAAATACGCTAAAGGGTTCAGGCTCCAATGAGAATTTTACTCAGAATTGAACTAAGGACCCCTTGTTTACTAGACTCTTTCTCTTTCTTCAAATACACTAAAGACAAAGATTTCAGGTTCCAGTGAGAATTGAACTCTTGACCCCTGGTTTACTAGACCAGTGCTCTAACCACTGAGCTATGGAACCCTGTTTATCCTGTGTTTCTCTGGAATTGAACTCAGGACCTCTGGTTTCCTAGACTCTTTCTCTTTCTACAAAATCTCTTTATAATATTTCTGGTATTTCCTTTCTCTCTTTCTTCATAAACACTAAAGACAAAGATTTCAGGCCCCAGTGAGAATTGAACTCACAACCCCTGGTTTACAAGACCAGTGCTCTAACCACTGAGCTATGGAGCCCTGTACTTTGAAAGATCTCTGTCTCTCTTCCAGATGTCTCTTTTCTCTCTGCCTGGTATCTCCTTTCTCTCTTTCTGGTATCTCCTTTCTCTCTTTCTTCAAATACGCTAAAGGGTTCAGGTTCCAGTGAGAATTTTACTCAGAATTGAACTAAGGACCCCTTGTTTACTAGACTCTTTCTCTTTCTTCAAATACACTAAAGACAAAGATTTCAGGTTCCAGTGAGAATTGAACTCACGACCCCTGGTTTACTAGACCAGTGCTCTAACCACTGAGCTATGGAACCCTGTTCTTCTGAAAGTCTCCATCTCTCTTCCCAATGTCTCTTTTATCTCTGTCTGGTATCTCCTTTGTCTCTTTCTGGTATCTCCTTTCACTCTTTCTTCAAATATGCTAAAGAGTTCAGGTTCCAGTGAGAATTGAACTCACGACCCCTGGTTTACTAGACCAGTGCTCTAACCACTGAGCTATGGAACCCTGTTTTTCTACTGTCTCTCTCTGGAATTTAACTGAGCTATGGAACCCTGTTTTTCCTGAAGTCTCTCTTCCCAATGTCTCTTTTCTCTCTGCCTGGTATCTCCTTTCTCTCTTTCTGGTATCTCCTTTCTCTCTTTCTTCAAATACGCTAAAGGGTTCAGGCTCCAATGAGAATTTTACTCAGAATTGAACTAAGGACCCCTTGTTTACTAGACTCTTTCTCTTTCTTCAAATACACTAAAGACAAAGATTTCAGGTTCCAGTGAGAATTGAACTCACGACCCCTGGTTTACTAGACCAGTGCTCTAACCACTGAGCTATGGAACCCTGTTCTTCTGAAAGTCTCCATCTCTCTTCCCAATGTCTCTTTTATCTCTGTCTGGTATCTCCTTTGTCTCTTTCTGGTATCTCCTTTCACTCTTTCTTCAAATATGCTAAAGAGTTCAGGTTCCAGTGAGAATTGAACTCACGACCCCTGGTTTACTAGACCAGTGCTCTAACCACTGAGCTATGGAACCCTGTTTTTCTACTGTCTCTCTCTGGAATTTAACTGAGCTATGGAACCCTGTTTTTCCTGAAGTCTCTCTTCCCAATGTCTCTTTTCTCTCTGCCTGGTATCTCCTTTCTCTCTTTCTGGTATCTCCTTTCTCTCTTTCTTCAAATACGCTAAAGGGTTCAGGCTCCAATGAGAATTTTACTCAGAATTGAACTAAGGACCCCTTGTTTACTAGACTCTTTCTCTTTCTTCAAATACACTAAAGACAAAGATTTCAGGTTCCAGTGAGAATTGAACTCTTGACCCCTGGTTTACTAGACCAGTGCTCTAACCACTGAGCTATGGAACCCTGTTTATCCTGTGTTTCTCTGGAATTGAACTCAGGACCTCTGGTTTCCTAGACTCTTTCTCTTTCTACAAAATCTCTTTATAATATTTCTGGTATTTCCTTTCTCTCTTTCTTCATAAACACTAAAGACAAAGATTTCAGGCCCCAGTGAGAATTGAACTCACAACCCCTGGTTTACAAGACCAGTGCTCTAACCACTGAGCTATGGAGCCCTGTACTTTGAAAGATCTCTGTCTCTCTTCCAGATGTCTCTTTTCTCTCTGCCTGGTATCTCCTTTCTCTCTTTCTGGTATCTCCTTTCTCTCTTTCTTCAAATACGCTAAAGGGTTCAGGTTCCAGTGAGAATTTTACTCAGAATTGAACTAAGGACCCCTTGTTTACTAGACTCTTTCTCTTTCTTCAAATACACTAAAGACAAAGATTTCAGGTTCCAGTGAGAATTGAACTCACGACCCCTGGTTTACTAGACCAGTGCTCTAACCACTGAGCTATGGAACCCTGTTCTTCTGAAAGTCTCCATCTCTCTTCCCAATGTCTCTTTTATCTCTGTCTGGTATCTCCTTTGTCTCTTTCTGGTATCTCCTTTCACTCTTTCTTCAAATATGCTAAAGAGTTCAGGTTCCAGTGAGAATTGAACTCACGACCCCTGGTTTACTAGACCAGTGCTCTAACCACTGAGCTATGGAACCCTGTTTTTCTACTGTCTCTCTCTGGAATTTAACTGAGCTATGGAACCCTGTTTTTCCTGAAGTCTCTCTTCCCAATGTCTCTTTTCTCTCTGCCTGGTATCTCCTTTCTCTCTTTCTGGTATCTCCTTTCTCTCTTTCTTCAAATACGCTAAAGGGTTCAGGCTCCAATGAGAATTTTACTCAGAATTGAACTAAGGACCCCTTGTTTACTAGACTCTTTCTCTTTCTTCAAATACACTAAAGACAAAGATTTCAGGTTCCAGTGAGAATTGAACTCTTGACCCCTGGTTTACTAGACCAGTGCTCTAACCACTGAGCTATGGAACCCTGTTTATCCTGTGTTTCTCTGGAATTGAACTCAGGACCTCTGGTTTCCTAGACTCTTTCTCTTTCTACAAAATCTCTTTATAATATTTCTGGTATTTCCTTTCTCTCTTTCTTCATAAACACTAAAGACAAAGATTTCAGGCCCCAGTGAGAATTGAACTCACGAACCCTGGTTTACAAGACCAGTGCTCTAACCACTGAGCTATGGAGCCCTGTACTTTGAAAGATCTCTGTCTCTCTTCCAGATGTCTCTTTTCTCTCTGCCTGGTATCTCCTTTCTCTCTTTCTGGTATCTCCTTTCTCTCTTTCTTCAAATACGCTAAAGGGTTCAGGTTCCAGTGAGAATTTTACTCAGAATTGAACTAAGGACCCCTTGTTTACTAGACTCTTTCTCTTTCTTCAAATACACTAAAGACAAAGATTTCAGGTTCCAGTGAGAATTGAACTCACGACCCCTGGTTTACTAGACCAGTGCTCTAACCACTGAGCTATGGAACCCTGTTCTTCTGAAAGTCTCCATCTCTCTTCCCAATGTCTCTTTTATCTCTGTCTGGTATCTCCTTTGTCTCTTTCTGGTATCTCCTTTCACTCTTTCTTCAAATATGCTAAAGAGTTCAGGTTCCAGTGAGAATTGAACTCACGACCCCTGGTTTACTAGACCAGTGCTCTAACCACTGAGCTATGGAACCCTGTTTTTCTACTGTCTCTCTCTGGAATTTAACTGAGCTATGGAACCCTGTTTATACTGTGTCTCTCTGGAATTGAACTAAGGACGCCTGGTTTACTAGACTCTTTCTTAAAAATCTCCTTAAAGTCGTTCTGGTATTTCCTTTCTCTCTTTCTTCAAATACACTAAATACAAAGATTTCAGGTTCCAGTGAGAATTGAACTCACAACCCCTGGTTTCTCCACTGAGCTATGGAACCCTGTTATTCCTGAAGTCTCTTTTCCTAATGTCTCTTTTCTCTCTGCCTGGTATCTCCTTTCTCTCTTTCTGGTACCTCCTTTCTCTCTTTCTTCAAATACGCTAAAGGGTTCAGGCTCCAGTGAGAATTGAACTCAGGACCCCTGGTTAACTAGACTCTTTCTGGTATCTATTTTCTGTCTTTGGTATCTACTGTCTCTCTTTCTGGTATCTCCTTTCTCTCCTTCTTCAAATACGCTAAAGACAAAGATTTCAGGTTCCAGTGAGAATTGAACTCACGACCCCTGGTTTACTAGACCAGTGCTCTAACCACTGAGCTATAGAACACTGTTCTTCTGAAAGTCTCCATCTCTCTTCCCAATGTCTCTTTTATCTCTGTCTGGTATCTCCTTTGTCTCTTTCTGGTATCTCCTTTCACTCTTTCTTCAAATATGCTAAAGAGTTCAGGCTCCAGTGAGAATTTAACTCAGGACCCTGGTTTAATAGACTCTTTCTGGTATCTATTTTCTCTCTTTCTGGTATCTATTTTCTCTCTTTGGTATCTACTGTCTCTCTTTCTGGTATCTCCTTTCTCTCCTTCTTCAAATACACTAAAGACAAAGGTTTCAGGTTTCAGGTTCCAGTGAGAATTGAACTCACGACCCCTGGTTTACTAGACCAGTGCTCTAACCACTGAGCTATGGAACCCTGTTTTTTCTACTGTCTCTCTCTGGAATTGAACTGAGCTATGGAACCCTGTTTATACTGTGTCTCTCTGGAATTGAACTAAGGACGCCTGGTTTACTAGACTCTTTCTTCAAAATCTCCTTAAAGTCGTTCTGGTATTTCCTTTCTCTCTTTCTTCAAATACACTAAAGACAAAGATTTCAGGTTCCAGTGAGAATTGAACTCACGACCCCTGGTTTACTAGACCAGTGCTCTAACCACTGAGCTACGAAACCCTGTTATTCCTGAAGTCTCTGTCTCTTTTCCCAATGTCTATTTTCTCTCTGCCTGGTATCTCCTTTCTCTCTTTCTGGTATCTCCTTTCTCTCTTTCTTCAAATACGCTAAAGGGTTCAGGCTCCAGTGAGAATCTAACTCAGGACCCCTGGTTTACTAGACTCTTTCTGGTATCTATTTTCAAAAATCTCTGTCTCTCAATGTCTCTTTTCTCTCTGTCTGGTATCTCCTTTCTCTCTTTCTGGTATCTCCTTTCTATTTGTCTTCAAATACGCTAAAGATTTCAGGCTCCAGTGAGAATTGAACTCAGGACCCCTGGTTTACTAGACTCTTTCTGGTATCTATTTTCTGTCTTTGGTATCTACTGTCTCTCTTTCTGGTATCTCCTTTCTCTCCTTCTTCAAATACGATAAAGACAAAGATTTCAGGTTCCAGTCAGAATTGAACTCACAACCCCTGGTTTACTAGACCAGTGCTCTAACCACTGAGCTATGGAACCCTGCTTTTCTACTGTCTCTCTCTGGAATTGAACTGTGCTATGGAACCCTGTTTATACCGTGTCTCTCTGGAATTGAACTCAGCTATGGAACCCTGTTCTTCCTGAAGTCTCTCTTCCCAATGTCTCTTTTCTCTCTGCCTGGTATCTCCTTTCTCTCTTTCTGGTATCTCCTTTCTCTCTTTCTTCAAATACGCTAAAGGGTTCAGGCTCCAGTGAGAATTTTACTCAGAATTGAACTAAGGACCCCTTGTTTACTAGACTCTTTCTCTTTCTTCAAATACACTAAAGACAAAGATTTCAGGTTCCAGTGAGAATTGAACTCTCGACCCCTGGATTACTAGACCAGTGCTCTAACCACTGAGCTATGGAACCCTGTTCTTCTGAAAGTCTCCGTATCTCTTCCCAATGTCTCTTTTATCTCTGTCTGGTATCTCCTTTGTCTCTTTCTGGTATCTCCTTTCACTCTTTCTTCAAATATGCTAAAGGGTTCAGGCTCCAGTGAGAATTGAACTCAGGACCCTGGTTTACTAGACTCTTTCTGGTATCTATTTTCTCTCTTTCTGGTATCTATTTTCTATCTTTGGTATCTACTGTCTCTCTTTCTGGTATCTCCTTTCTCTCCTTCTTCAAATACGCTAAAGACAAAGATTTCAGGTTCCAGTGAGAATTGAACTCACGACCCCTGGTTTACTAGACCAGTGCTCTAACCACTGAGCTATGGAACCCTGTTCTTCTGAAAGTCTCTGTCTCTCTTCCCAATGTCTCTTTTCTCTCTGCCTGGTATCTCCTTTCTCTCCTTCTGGTATCTCCTTTCTCTCTTTCTCCAAATACGCTAAAGGGTTCAGGCTCCAGTGAGAATTTAACTCAGAAACCCTGGTTTACAAGACCAGTGCTCTAACCACTGAGCTATGGAGCCCTGTAGTTTCAAAAATCTGTCTCTCAATGTCTCTTTTCTCTCTGTCTTGTATCTCCTTTCTCTCTTTCTGGTATCTCCTTTCTATTTTTCTTCAATTACGCTAAAGATTTCAGGCTCCAGTGAGAATTGAACTCAGGACCCTGGCTTACTAGACTCTTTCTGGTATCTATTTTATCTCTTTGGTATCTCCTTTCTCCCTTTCTGGTATTTCCTTTCTCTCTTTCTTCAAATACACTAAAGACAAAGATTTCAGGCCCCAGTGAGAATTGAACTCACGACCCCTGGTTTACAAGACCAGTGCTCTAACTACTGAGCTATGGAGCCCTGTACTTTCAAAAATCTCTGTCTCTCAATGTCTCTTTTCTCTCTGTCTTCAAATACACTAAAGGGTTCAGGCTCCAGTGAGAATTGAACTCAGGACCCTGGCTTACTAGACTCTTTCTGGTATCTATTTTATCTCTTTGGTATCTCCTTTCTCCCTTTCTGGTATTTCCTTTCTCTCTTTCTTCAAATACACTAAAGACAAAGATTTCAGGCCCCAGTGAGAATTGAACTCACGACCCCTGGTTTACAAGACCAGTGCTCTAACTACTGAGCTATGGAGCCTTGTACTTTCAAAAATCTCTGTATCTCAATGTCTCTTTTCTCTCTGTCTGGTATCTCCTTTCTCTCTTTCTGGTATCTCCTTTCTATTTATCTTCAAATACGCTAAAGATTTCAGGCTCCAGTTAGAATTGAACTCAGGACCCTGGTTTACTAGACTCTTTCTGGTATCTATTTTCTCTCTTTGGTATCTCCTTTCTATCTTTCTGGTATCTCCTTTCTCTCCTTCTTCAAATACGCTAAAGACAAAGATTTCAGGTTCCAGTGAGAATTGAACTCACGACCCTGGTTTACTAGACTCTTTCTGGTATCTATTTACTCTCTTTGGTATCTCCTTTCTATCTTTCTGGTATCTCCTTTCTCTCCTTCAAATACGCTAAAGACAAAGATTTCAGGTTCCAGTGAGAATTGAACTCACGACCCCTGGTTTACTAGACCAGTGCTCTAACCACTGAGCTATGGAACCCTGTTCTTCCAATGTCTCTTTTCTCTCTGCCTGGTATCTCCTTTCTCTCCTTCTGGTATCTCCTTTCTCTCTTTCTCCAAATACGCTAAAGGGTTCAGGCTCCAGTGAGAATTTAACTCAGAAACCCTGGTTTCCTAGACTCTTTATGGTATCTATTTTCTCTCTTTGGTATCTCCTTTCTCCCTTTCCGGTATTTCCTTTCTCTCTTTCTTCAAATACACTAAAGACAAATCTTTCAGGCCCCAGTGAGAATTGAACTCACGACCCCTGGTTTACAAGACCAGTGCACTGAGCTATGGAGCCCTGTAGTTTCAAAAATCTGTCTCTCAATGTCTCTTTTCTCTCTGTCTTGTATCTCCTTTCTCTCTTTCTGGTATCTTCTTTCTCTCCTTCTTCAAATACGCTAAAGACAAAGATTTCAGGTTCCAGTGAGATTTGAACTCACGACCCCTGGTTTACTAGACCAGTGCTCTAACCACTGAGCTATGGAACCCTGTTCTTCTGAAAGTATCTGTCTCTCTTCCCAATGTCTATTTTATCTCTGTCTGGTATCTCCGTTGTCTCTGTCTGGTATCTCATTTCACTCTTTCTTCAAATACACTAAAGGGTTCAGGCTCCAGTGAGAATTGAACTCAGGACCCTGGCTTACTAGACTCTTTCTCGTATCTATTTTATCTATTTGGTATCTCCTTTCTCCCTTTCTGGTATTTCCTTTCTCTCTTTCTTCAAATACACTAAAGACAAAGATTTCAGGCCCCAGTGAGAATTGAACTCACGACCCCTGGTTTACAAGACCAGTGCTCTAACCACTGAGGTATGGAGCCCTGTACTTTCAAAAATCTCTGTTTCTCAATGTCTCTTTTCTCTCTGTCTGGTATCTCCTTTCTCTCTTTCTGGTATCTGCTTTCTATTTATCTTCAAATACGCTAAAGATTTCAGGCTACAGTTAGAATTGAACTCAGGACCTTGGTTTAATAGACTCTTTCTGGTATCTATTTTATCTCTTTCTGGTATCTATTTTCTCTCTTTGGTATCTCCTTTCTATCTTTCTGGTATCTCCTTTCTCTCCTTCTTCAAATACGCTAAAGACAAAGATTTCAGGTTCCAGTGAGAATTGAACTCACGACCCTGGTTTACTAGACTCTTTCTGGTATCTATTTACTCTCTTTGGTATCTCCTTTCTATCTTTCTGGTATCTCCTCTCTCTCCTTCAAATACGCTAAAGACAAAGATTTCAGGTTCCAGTGAGAATTGAACTCACGACCCCTGGTTTACTAGACCAGTGCTCTAACCACTGAGCTATGGAACCATGTTCTTCTGAAAGTATCTGTCTCTCTTCCCAATGTCTATTTTATCTCTGTCTGGTATCTCCGTTGTCTCTGTCTGGTATCTCATTTCACTCTTTCTTCAAATACACTAAAGGGTTCAGGCTCCAGTGAGAATTGAACTCAGGACCCTGGCTTACTAGACTCTTTCTGGTATCTATTTTCTCTCTTTGGTATCTCCTTTCTATCTTTCTGGTATCTCCTTTCTCTCCTTCAAATACGCTAAAGACAAAGATTTCAGGTTCCAGTGAGAATTGAACTCACGACCCCTGGTTTACTAGACCAGTGCTCTAACCACTGAGCTATGGAACCCTGTTCTTCCAATGTCTCTTTTCTCTCTGCCTGGTATCTCCTTTCTCTCCTTCTGGTATCTCCTTTCTCTCTTTCTCCAAATACGCTAAAGGGTTCAGGCTCCAGTGAGAATTTAACTCAGAAACCCTGGTTTCCTAGACTCTTTATGGTATCTATTTTCTCTCTTTGGTATCTCCTTTCTCCCTTTCCGGTATTTCCTTTCTCTCTTTCTTCAAATACACTAAAGACAAATCTTTCAGGCCCCAGTGAGAATTGAACTCACGACCCCTGGTTTACAAGACCAGTGCACTGAGCTATGGAGCCCTGTAGTTTCAAAAATCTGTCTCTCAATGTCTCTTTTCTCTCTGTCTTGTATCTCCTTTCTCTCTTTCTGGTATCTTCTTTCTCTCCTTCTTCAAATACGCTAAAGACAAAGATTTCAGGTTCCAGTGAGAATTGAACTCACGACCCCTGGTTTACTAGACCAGTGCTCTAACCACTGAGCTATGGAACCCTGTTCTTCTGAAAGTATCTGTCTCTCTTCCCAATGTCTATTTTATCTCTGTCTGGTATCTCCGTTGTCTCTGTCTGGTATCTCATTTCACTCTTTCTTCAAATACACTAAAGGGTTCAGGCTCCAGTGAGAATTGAACTCAGGACCCTGGCTTACTAGACTCTTTCTGGTATCTATTTTCTCTCTTTGGTATCTCCTTTCTTTCTTTCTGGTATCTCCTTTCTCTCCTTCAAATACGCTAAAGACAAAGATTTCAGGTTCCAGTGAGAATTGAACTCACAACCCCTGGTTTACTAGACCAGTGGTCTAACCACTGAGCTATGGAACCCTGTTCTTCCTGAAGTCTCTGTATCTCTTCCCAATGTCTCTTTTCTCTCTGCCTGGTATCTCCTTTCTCTCCTTCTGGTATCTCCTTTCTATTTATCTTCAAATACACTAAAGATTTCAGGCTCCAGTTAGAATTGAACTCAGGACCCTGGTTTACTAGACTCTTTCTGGTATCTATTTACTCTCTTTGGTATCTCCTTTCTATCTTTCTGGTATCTCCTTTCTCTCCTTCTTCAAATACGCTAAAGACAAAGATTTCAGGTTCCAGTGAGAATTGAACTCACAACCCCTGGTTTACTAGACTCTAACCCTGTTCTTCTGAAAGTCTCTGTCTCTCTTCCCAATGTCTATTTTATCTCTGTCTGGTATCTCCGTTGTCTCTGTCTGGTATCTCATTTCACTCTTTCTTCAAATATACTAAAGGGTTCAGGCTCCAGTGAGAATTGAACTCAGGACCCTGGCTTACTAGACTCTTTCTGGTATCTATTTTCTCTCTTTGGTATCTCCTTTCTTTTTTTCTGGTATCTCCTTTCTCTCCTTCTTCAAATACGCTAAAGACAAAGATTTCAGGCTCCAGTGAGAATTTTACTCAGAAATCCTGGTTTCCTAGACTCTTTATGGTATATATTTACTCTATTTGGTATCTCCTTTCTATCTTTCTGGTATCTCCTTTCTCTCCTTCAAATACGCTAAAGACAAAGATTTCAGGTTCCAGTGAGAATTGAACTCACGACCCCTGGTTTACTAGACCAGTGCTCTAACCACTGAGCTATGGAACCCTGTTCTTCCTGATGTCTCTGTCTCTCTTCCCAATGTCTCTTTTCTCTCTGCCTGGTATCTCCTTTCTCTCCTTCTGGTATCTCCTTTCTCTCTTTCTCCAAATATGCTAAAGGGTTCAGGCTCCAGTGAGAATTGAACTCAGGACCCCTGGTTTACTAGACTGTTTCTGGTATCTATTTTCTGTCTTTGGTATCTACTGTCTCTCTTTCTGGTATCTCCTTTCTCTCCTTCTTCAAATACGCTAAAGACAAAGATTTCAGGTTCCAGTGAGAATTGAACTCACGACCCCTGGTTTACTAGACCAGTGCTCTAACCACTGAGCTATGGAACCCTGTTCTTCTGAAAGTATCTGTCTCTCTTCCCAATGTCTATTTTATCTCTGTCTGGTATCTCCGTTGTCTCTGTCTGGTATCTCATTTCACTCTTTCTTCAAATACACTAAAGGGTTCAGGCTCCAGTGAGAATTGAACTCAGGACCCTGGCTTACTAGACTCTTTCTCGTATCTATTTTATCTATTTGGTATCTCCTTTCTCCCTTTCTGGTATTTCCTTTCTCTCTTTCTTCAAATACACTAAAGACAAAGATTTCAGGCCCCAGTGAGAATTGAACTCACGACCCCTGGTTTACAAGACCAGTGCTCTAACCACTGAGGTATGGAGCCCTGTACTTTCAAAAATCTCTGTTTCTCAATGTCTCTTTTCTCTCTGTCTGGTATCTCCTTTCTCTCTTTCTGGTATCTGCTTAATATTTATCTTCAAATACGCTAAAGATTTCAGGCTACAGTTAGAATTGAACTCAGGACCTTGGTTTAATAGACTCTTTCTGGTATCTATTTTATCTCTTTCTGGTATCTATTTTCTCTCTTTGGTATCTCCTTTCTATCTTTCTGGTATCTCCTTTCTCTCCTTCTTCAAATACGCTAAAGACAAAGATTTCAGGTTCCAGTGAGAATTGAACTCACGACCCTGGTTTACTAGACTCTTTCTGGTATCTATTTACTCTCTTTGGTATCTCCTTTCTATCTTTCTGGTATCTCCTCTCTCTCCTTCAAATACGCTAAAGACAAAGATTTCAGGTTCCAGTGAGAATTGAACTCACGACCCCTGGTTTACTAGACCAGTGCTCTAACCACTGAGCTATGGAACCCTGTTCTTCTGAAAGTATCTGTCTCTCTTCCCAATGTCTATTTTATCTCTGTCTGGTATCTCCGTTGTCTCTGTCTGGTATCTCATTTCACTCTTTCTTCAAATACACTAAAGGGTTCAGGCTCCAGTGAGAATTGAACTCAGGACCCTGGCTTACTAGACTCTTTCTGGTATCTATTTTCTCTCTTTGGTATATCCTTTCTTTCTGGTATCTCCTTTCTCTCCTTCTTCAAATACGCTAAAGACAAAGATTTCAGGTTCCAGTGAGAATTGAACTCACGACCCCTGGTTTACTAGACCAGTGCTCTAACCACTGAGCTTTGGAACCCTGTTCTTCCAATGTCTCTTTTCTCTCTGCCTGGTATCTCCTTTCTCTCCTTCTGGTATCTCCTTTCTCTCTTTCTCCAAATACGCTAAAGGGTTCAGGCTCCAGTGAGAATTTAACTCAGAAACCCTGGTTTCCTAGACTCTTTATGGTATCTATTTTCTCTCTTTGGTATCTCCTTTCTCCCTTTCCGGTATTTCCTTTCTCTCTTTCTTCAAATACACTAAAGACAAATCTTTCAGGCCCCAGTGAGAATTGAACTCACGACCCCTGGTTTACAAGACCAGTGCACTGAGCTATGGAGCCCTGTAGTTTCAAAAATCTGTCTCTCAATGTCTCTTTTCTCTCTGTCTTGTATCTCCTTTCTCTCTTTCTGGTATCTTCTTTCTCTCCTTCTTCAAATACGCTAAAGACAAAGATTTCAGGTTCCAGTGAGAATTGAACTCACGACCCCTGGTTTACTAGACCAGTGCTCTAACCACTGAGCTATGGAACCCTGTTCTTCTGAAAGTATCTGTCTCTCTTCCCAATGTCTATTTTATCTCTGTCTGGTATCTCCGTTGTCTCTGTCTGGTATCTCATTTCACTCTTTCTTCAAATACACTAAAGGGTTCAGGCTCCAGTGAGAATTGAACTCAGGACCCTGGCTTACTAGACTCTTTCTGGTATCTATTTTCTCTCTTTGGTATCTCCTTTCTTTCTTTCTTTCTGGTATCTCCTTTCTCTCCTTCAAATACGCTAAAGACAAAGATTTCAGGTTCCAGTGAGAATTGAACTCACAACCCCTGGTTTACTAGACCAGTGGTCTAACCACTGAGCTATGGAACCCTGTTCTTCCTGAAGTCTCTGTATCTCTTCCCAATGTCTCTTTTCTCTCTGCCTGGTATCTCCTTTCTCTCCTTCTGGTATCTCCTTTCTATTTATCTTCAAATACACTAAAGATTTCAGGCTCCAGTTAGAATTGAACTCAGGACCCTGGTTTACTAGACTCTTTCTGGTATCTATTTACTCTCTTTGGTATCTCCTTTCTATC
Organism: Notolepis coatsorum; assembly: GCF_963971535.1. Classification (NCBI taxonomy): domain Eukaryota; kingdom Metazoa; phylum Chordata; class Actinopteri; order Aulopiformes; family Paralepididae; genus Notolepis; species Notolepis coatsorum. Next base: position 64,345,238 of record NC_140183.1, read on the forward strand.
TTTCTGGTATCTCCTTTCTCTCCTTCTTCAAATACGCTAAAGACAAAGATTTCAGGTTCCAGTGAGAATTGAACTCACAACCCCTGGTTTACTAGACTCTAACCCTGTTCTTCTGAAAGTCTCTGTCTCTCTTCCCAATGTCTATTTTATCTCTGTCTGGTATCTCCGTTGTCTCTGTCTGGTATCTCATTTCACTCTTTCTTCAAATATACTAAAGGGTTCAGGCTCCAGTGAGAATTGAACTCAGGACCCTGGCTTACTAGACTCTTTCTGGTATCTATTTTCTCTCTTTGGTATCTCCTTTCTTTTTTTCTGGTATCTCCTTTCTCTCCTTCTTCAAATACGCTAAAGACAAAGATTTCAGGCTCCAGTGAGAATTTTACTCAGAAATCCTGGTTTCCTAGACTCTTTATGGTATCTATTTACTCTATTTGGTATCTCCTTTCTATCTTTCTGGTATCTCCTTTCTCTCCTTCAAATACGCTAAAGACAAAGATTTCAGGTTCCAGTGAGAATTGAACTCACGACCCCTGGTTTACTAGACCAGTGCTCTAACCACTGAGCTATGGAACCCTGTTCTTCCTGATGTCTCTGTCTCTCTTCCCAATGTCTCTTTTCTCTCTGCCTGGTATCTCCTTTCTCTCCTTCTGGTATCTCCTTTCTCTCTTTCTCCAAATATGCTAAAGGGTTCAGGCTCCAGTGAGAATTGAACTCAGGACCCCTGGTTTACTAGACTGTTTCTGGTATCTATTTTCTGTCTTTGGTATCTACTGTCTCTCTTTCTGGTATCTCCTTTCTCTCCTTCTTCAAATACGCTAAAGACAAAGATTTCAGGTTCCAGTGAGAATTGAACTCACGACCCCTGGTTTACTAGACCAGTGCTCTAACCACTGAGCTATGGAACCCTGTTCTTCTGAAAGTATCTGTCTCTCTTCCCAATGTCTATTTTATCTCTGTCTGGTATCTCCGTTGTCTCTGTCTGGTATCTCATTTCACTCTTTCTTCAAATACACTAAAGGGTTCAGGCTCCAGTGAGAATTGAACTCAGGACCCTGGCTTACTAGACTCTTTCTCGTATCTATTTTATCTATTTGGTATCTCCTTTCTCCCTTTCTGGTATTTCCTTTCTCTCTTTCTTCAAATACACTAAAGACAAAGATTTCAGGCCCCAGTGAGAATTGAACTCACGACCCCTGGTTTACAAGACCAGTGCTCTAACCACTGAGGTATGGAGCCCTGTACTTTCAAAAATCTCTGTTTCTCAATGTCTCTTTTCTCTCTGTCTGGTATCTCCTTTCTCTCTTTCTGGTATCTGCTTAATATTTATCTTCAAATACGCTAAAGATTTCAGGCTACAGTTAGAATTGAACTCAGGACCTTGGTTTAATAGACTCTTTCTGGTATCTATTTTATCTCTTTCTGGTATCTATTTTCTCTCTTTGGTATCTCCTTTCTATCTTTCTGGTATCTCCTTTCTCTCCTTCTTCAAATACGCTAAAGACAAAGATTTCAGGTTCCAGTGAGAATTGAACTCACGACCCTGGTTTACTAGACTCTTTCTGGTATCTATTTACTCTCTTTGGTATCTCCTTTCTATCTTTCTGGTATCTCCTCTCTCTCCTTCAAATACGCTAAAGACAAAGATTTCAGGTTCCAGTGAGAATTGAACTCACGACCCCTGGTTTACTAGACCAGTGCTCTAACCACTGAGCTATGGAACCCTGTTCTTCTGAAAGTATCTGTCTCTCTTCCCAATGTCTATTTTATCTCTGTCTGGTATCTCCGTTGTCTCTGTCTGGTATCTCATTTCACTCTTTCTTCAAATACACTAAAGGGTTCAGGCTCCAGTGAGAATTGAACTCAGGACCCTGGCTTACTAGACTCTTTCTGGTATCTATTTTCTCTCTTTGGTATATCCTTTCTTTCTGGTATCTCCTTTCTCTCCTTCTTCAAATACGCTAAAGACAAAGATTTCAGGTTCCAGTGAGAATTGAACTCACGACCCCTGGTTTACTAGACCAGTGCTCTAACCACTGAGCTTTGGAACCCTGTTCTTCCAATGTCTCTTTTCTCTCTGCCTGGTATCTCCTTTCTCTCCTTCTGGTATCTCCTTTCTCTCTTTCTCCAAATACGCTAAAGGGTTCAGGCTCCAGTGAGAATTTAACTCAGAAACCCTGGTTTCCTAGACTCTTTATGGTATCTATTTTCTCTCTTTGGTATCTCCTTTCTCCCTTTCCGGTATTTCCTTTCTCTCTTTCTTCAAATACACTAAAGACAAATCTTTCAGGCCCCAGTGAGAATTGAACTCACGACCCCTGGTTTACAAGACCAGTGCACTGAGCTATGGAGCCCTGTAGTTTCAAAAATCTGTCTCTCAATGTCTCTTTTCTCTCTGTCTTGTATCTCCTTTCTCTCTTTCTGGTATCTTCTTTCTCTCCTTCTTCAAATACGCTAAAGACAAAGATTTCAGGTTCCAGTGAGAATTGAACTCACGACCCCTGGTTTACTAGACCAGTGCTCTAACCACTGAGCTATGGAACCCTGTTCTTCTGAAAGTATCTGTCTCTCTTCCCAATGTCTATTTTATCTCTGTCTGGTATCTCCGTTGTCTCTGTCTGGTATCTCATTTCACTCTTTCTTCAAATACACTAAAGGGTTCAGGCTCCAGTGAGAATTGAACTCAGGACCCTGGCTTACTAGACTCTTTCTGGTATCTATTTTCTCTCTTTGGTATCTCCTTTCTTTCTTTCTTTCTGGTATCTCCTTTCTCTCCTTCAAATACGCTAAAGACAAAGATTTCAGGTTCCAGTGAGAATTGAACTCACAACCCCTGGTTTACTAGACCAGTGGTCTAACCACTGAGCTATGGAACCCTGTTCTTCCTGAAGTCTCTGTATCTCTTCCCAATGTCTCTTTTCTCTCTGCCTGGTATCTCCTTTCTCTCCTTCTGGTATCTCCTTTCTATTTATCTTCAAATACACTAAAGATTTCAGGCTCCAGTTAGAATTGAACTCAGGACCCTGGTTTACTAGACTCTTTCTGGTATCTATTTACTCTCTTTGGTATCTCCTTTCTATCTTTCTGGTATCTCCTTTCTCTCCTTCTTCAAATACGCTAAAGACAAAGATTTCAGGTTCCAGTGAGAATTGAACTCACAACCCCTGGTTTACTAGACTCTAACCCTGTTCTTCTGAAAGTCTCTGTCTCTCTTCCCAATGTCTATTTTATCTCTGTCTGGTATCTCCGTTGTCTCTGTCTGGTATCTCATTTCACTCTTTCTTCAAATATACTAAAGGGTTCAGGCTCCAGTGAGAATTGAACTCAGGACCCTGGCTTACTAGACTCTTTCTGGTATCTATTTTCTCTCTTTGGTATCTCCTTTCTTTTTTTCTGGTATCTCCTTTCTCTCCTTCTTCAAATACGCTAAAGACAAAGATTTCAGGCTCCAGTGAGAATTTTACTCAGAAATCCTGGTTTCCTAGACTCTTTATGGTATCTATTTACTCTATTTGGTATCTCCTTTCTATCTTTCTGGTATCTCCTTTCTCTCCTTCAAATACGCTAAAGACAAAGATTTCAGGTTCCAGTGAGAATTGAACTCACGACCCCTGGTTTACTAGACCAGTGCTCTAACCACTGAGCTATGGAACCCTGTTCTTCCTGATGTCTCTGTCTCTCTTCCCAATGTCTCTTTTCTCTCTGCCTGGTATCTCCTTTCTCTCCTTCTGGTATCTCCTTTCTCTCTTTCTCCAAATACGCTAAAGGGTTCAGGCTCCAGTGAGAATTGAACTCAGGACCCCTGGTTTACTAGACTGTTTCTGGTATCTATTTTCTGTCTTTGGTATCTACTGTCTCTCTTTCTGGTATCTCCTTTCTCTCCTTCTTCAAATACGCTAAAGACAAAGATTTCAGGTTCCAGTGAGAATTGAACTCACGACCCCTGGTTTACTAGACCAGTGCTCTAACCACTGAGCTATGGAACCCTGTTCTTCTGAAAGTATCTGTCTCTCTTCCCAATGTCTATTTTATCTCTGTCTGGTATCTCCGTTGTCTCTGTCTGGTATCTCATTTCACTCTTTCTTCAAATACACTAAAGGGTTCAGGCTCCAGTGAGAATTGAACTCAGGACCCTGGCTTACTAGACTCTTTCTGGTATCTATTTTATCTATTTGGTATCTCCTTTCTCCCTTTCTGGTATTTCCTTTCTCTCTTTCTTCAAATACACTAAAGACAAAGATTTCAGGCCCCAGTGAGAATTGAACTCACGAGCCCTGGTTTACAAGACCAGTGCTCTAACCACTGAGCTATGGAGCCCTGTACTTTCAAAAATCTCTGTTTCTCAATGTCTCTTTTCTCTCTGTCTGGTATCTCCTTTCTCTCTTTCTGGTATCTGCTTTCTATTTATCTTCAAATACGCTAAAGATTTCAGGCTACAGTTAGAATTGAACTCAGGACCTTGGTTTAATAGACTCTTTCTGGTATCTATTTTATCTCTTTCTGGTATCTATTTTCTCTCTTTGGTATCTCCTTTCTATCTTTCTGGTATCTCCTTTCTCTCCTTCTTCAAATACGCTAAAGACAATGATTTCAGGTTCCAGTGAGAATTGAACTCACGACCCCTGGTTTACTAGACCAGTGCTCTAACCACTGAGCTATGGAACCCTGTTCTTCCTGAAGTCTCTGTCTCTCTTCTCAATGTCTCTTTTCTCTCTGCCTGGTATCTCCTTTCTCTCCTTCTGGTATCTCCTTTCTCTCTTTCTTCAAATACACTAAAGGGTTCAGGCTCCAGTGAGAATTGAACTCAGGACCCTGGCTTACTAGACTCTTTCTGGTATCTATTTTATCTCTTTGGTATCTCCTTTCTCCCTTTCTGGTATTTCCTTTCTCTCTTTCTTCAAATACACTAAAGACAAAGATTTCAGGCCCCAGTGAGAATTGAACTCACGACCCCTGGTTTACAAGACCAGTGCTCTAACCACTGAGCTATGGAGCCCTGTAGTTTCAAAAATCTCTGTCTCTCAATGTCTCTTTTCTCTCTGTCTTGTATCTCCTTTCTCTCTTTCTGGTATCTGCTTTCTATTTATCTTCAAATACGCTAAAGATTTCAGGCTACAGTTAGAATTGAACTCAGGACCTTGGTTTAATAGACTCTTTCTGGTATCTATTTTATCTCTTTCTGGTATCTATTTTCTCTCTTTGGTATCTCCTTTCTATCTTTCTGGTATCTCCTTTCTCTCCTTCTTCAAATACGCTAAAGACAAAGATTTCAGGTTCCAGTGAGAATTGAACTCACGACCCCTGGTTTACTAGACCAGTGCTCTAACCACTGAGCTATGGAACCCTGTTCTTCCTGAAGTCTCTGTCTCTCTTCTCAATGTCTCTTTTCTCTCTGCCTGGTATCTCCTTTCTCTCCTTCTGGTATCTCCTTTCTCTCTTTCTCCAAATACGCTAAAGGGTTCAGGCTCCAGTGAGAATTTAACTCAGAAACCCTGGTTTCCTAGACTCTTTATGGTATCTATTTTCTCTCTTTGGTATCTCCTTTCTCTCTTTCTGGTATCTCCTTTATCTCCTTCTTTAAATACGCTAAAGACAAAGATTTCCGGTTCCAGTGAGAATTGAACTCACAACCTCTGGTTTACTAGACCAGTGCTCTAACCACTGAGCTATGGAACCCTGTTCTTCTGAAAGTCTCTGTCTCTCTTCCCAATGTCTATTTTATCTCTGTCTGGTATCTCCGTTGTCTCTTTCTGGTATCTCATTTCACTCTTTCTTCAAATACACTAAAGGGTTCAGGCTCCAGTGAGAATTGAACTCAGGACCCTGGCTTACTAGACTCTTTCTGGTATCTATTTTATCTCTTTGGTATCTCCTTTCTCTCTTTCCGGTATTTCCTTTCTCTCTTTCTTCAAATACACGAAAGACAAATATTTCAGGCCCCAGTGAGAATTGAACTAACGACCCCTGGTTTACAAGACCAGTGCTCTAACCACTGAGCTATGGAGCCCTGTAGTTTCAAAAATCTCTGTCTCTCAATGTCTCTTTTCTCTCTGTCTTGTATCTCCTTTCTCTCTTTGGTATCTCCTTTCTTTCTTTCTGGTATCTCCTTTCTCTCCTTCTTCAAATACGCTAAAGACAACGTTTTCAGGTTCCAGTGAGAATTGAACTCACGACCCCTGGTTTACTAGACCAGTGCTCTAACCACTGAGCTATGGAACCCTGTTCTTCCTGAAGTCTCCTGGTTTACTAGACCAGTGCTCTAACCGCGTGTGGCTTTATGACAGGTCATGAGTGCAAGAATGTGACAATTTGACCATGTGACCGCGGCAACGCGGGAGAGCGGCAGTGTGGAAATAGGCTGTCTCTAAGACAAACTCTAACCTTAACCAGCTCCTTAACAGCGCCTAAACTTAACCGTTCTAACCTTAACCAACTCCGAAACAATGCCTAACCTTAACCTTAACCTTAACCATGCCTAACCTTAACCATAGAAAGAATGTTGCCATTCTCTTTGACAAACTCTAACCTTAACCAGCTCCTTAACAGCGCCTAAACTTAACCGTTCTAACCTTAACCAACTCCGAAACAATGCCTAACCTTAACCTTAACCTTAACCATGCCTAACCTTAACCGGCGAAAGAATACACGTTAAAAAAAAAATCACGTTAAAAAAAAAAAATCATGGGATTCGAACTCGTCGTCAACAACAAACCGCAGGACCGCGGACCGCTGCTATGCCAGGTGAGCTGAAGCGCCGAATGAAAACCATGGCGGATTCCTGCGGCGGTTACCTAATTCCGCTCGCGCTCTGCCGCTCCGCCGCTCCGCCGCTCTGCTCTGCGGTTGCCGCGCCTGCCGCGGGGCATGGCGCAGCCAATCAGGGAAAACGCGGAAGCAAAAGCAGCACTCATGACCTGTCATTAAGGAATAGGCGATCTAACCACTGAGCTATGGAACCCTGTTCTTCCTGAAGTCTCTGTATCTCTTCCCAATGTCTCTTTTCTCTCTGCCTGGTATCTCCTTTCTCTCCTTCTGGTATCTCCTTTCTCTCTTTCTCCAAATACGCTAAAGGGTTCAGGCTCCAGTGAGAATTTAACTCAGAAACCCTGGTTTCCTAGACTCTTTATGGTATCTATTTTCTCTCTTTGGTATCTCCTTTCTCCCTTTCCGGTATTTCATTTCTTTCTTTCTTCAAATACACTAAAGACAAAGATTTCAGGTTGCAGCGAGAATTGAACTAACGACCCCTGGTTTACTAGACCAGTGCTCTAACCACTGAGCTATGGAACCCTGTTCTTCTGAAAGTATCTGTCTCTCTTCCCAATGTCTATTTTATCTCTGTCTGGTATCTCCATTGTCTCTTTCTGGTATCTCATTTCACTCTTTCTTCAAATACACTAAAGGGTTCAGGCTCCAGTGAGAATTGAACTCAGGACCCTGGCTTACTAGACTGTTTCTGGTATCTATTTTATCTATTTGGTATCTCCTTTCACCCTTTCCGGTATTTCCTTTCTCTCTTTCTTCAAATACACTAAAGACAAAGATTTCAGGCCCCAGTGAGAATTGAACTCACGACCCCTGGTTTACAAGACCAGTGCTCTAACCACTGAGCTATGGAGCCCTGTACTTTCAAAAATCTCTGTCTCTCAATGCCTCTTTTCTCTCTTTCTGGTATCTGCTTTCTATTTATCTTCAAATACGCTAAAGATTTCAGGCTACAGTTAGAATTGAACTCAGGACCTTGGTTTAATAGACTCTTTCTGGTATCTATTTTATCTCTTTCTGGTATCTATTTTCTCTATTTGGTATCTCCTTTCTATCTTTCTGGTATCTCCTTTCTCTCCTTCTTCAAATACGCTAAAGACAAAGATTTCAGGTTCCAGTGAGAATTGAACTCACGACCCCTGGTTTACTAGACCAGTGCTCTAACCACTGAGCTATGGAACCCTGTTCTTCCTGAAGTCTCTGTCTCTCTTCTCAATGTCTCTTTTCTCTCTGCCTGGTATCTCCTTTCTCTCCTTCTGGTATCTCCTTTCTCTCTTTCTCCAAATACGCTAAAGGGTTCAGGCTCCAGTGAGAATTTAACTCAGAAACCCTGGTTTCCTAGACTCTTTATGGTATCTATTTTCTCTCTTTGGTATCTCCTTTCTCTCTTTCTGGTATCTCCTTTATCTCCTTCTTTAAATACGCTAAAGACAAAGATTTCAGGTTCCAGTGAGAATTGAACTCACGACCCCTGGTTTACTAGACCAGTGCTCTAACCACTGAGCTATGGAACCCTGTTCTTCTGAAAGTCTCTGTCTCTCTTCCCAATGTCTATTTTATCTCTGTCTGGTATCTCCGTTGTCTCTTTCTGGTATCTCATTTCACTCTTTCTTCAAATACACTAAAGGGTTCAGGCTCCAGTGAGAATTGAACTCAGGACCCTGGCTTACTAGACTCTTTCTGGTATCTATTTTATCTCTTTGGTATCTCCTTTCTCCCTTTCTGGTATTTCCTTTCTCTCTTTCTTCAAATACACTAAAGACAAAGATTTCAGGCCCCAGTGAGAATTGAACTCACGACCCCTGGTTTACAAGACCAGTGCTCTAACCACTGAGCTATGGAGCCCTGTAGTTTCAAAAATCTCTGTCTCTCAATGTCTCTTTTCTCTCTGTCTTGTATCTCCTTTCTCTCTTTCCGGTATTTCCTTTCTCTCTTTCTTCAAATACACGAAAGACAAATATTTCAGGCCCCAGTGAGAATTGAACTAACGACCCCTGGTTTACAAGACCAGTGCTCTAACCACTGAGCTATGGAGCCCTGTAGTTTCAAAAATCTCTGTCTCTCAATGTCACTTTTCTCTCTGTCTTGTATCTCCTTTCTCTCTTTGGTATCTCCTTTGTTTCTTTCTGGTATCTCCTTTCTCTCCTTCTTCAAATACGCTAAAGACAAAGATTTCAGGTTCCAGTGAGAATTGAACTCACGACCCCTGGTTTACTAGACCAGTGCTCTAACCACTGAGCTATGGAACCCTGTTCTTCCTGAAGTCTCTGTCTCTCTTCCCAATGTCTCTATTCTCTCTGCCTGGTATCTCCTTTCTCTCCTTCTGGTATCTCCTTTCTCTCTTTCTCCAAATACGCTAAAGGGTTCAGGCTCCAGTGAGAATTTAACTCAGAAACCCTGGTTTCCTAGACTCTTTATGGTATCTATTTTCTCTCTTTGGTATCTCCTTTCTCCCTTTCCGGTATTTCCTTTCTCTCTTTCTTCAAATACACTAAAGACAAATATTTCAGGCCCCAGTGAGAATTGAACTCACGACCCCTGGTTTACAAGACCAGTGCTCTAACCACTGAGCTATGGAGCCCTGTAGTTTCAAAAATCTCTGTCTCTCAATGTCTCTTTTCTCTCTGTCTTGTATCTCCTTTCTCTCTTTCTGGTATCTCCTTTCTATTTATCTTCAAATACACTAAAGATTTCAGGCTCCAGTTAGAATTGAACTCAGGACCCTGGTTTACTAGACTATTTCTGGTATCTATTTACTCTATTTGGTATCTCCTTTCTATCTATCTGGTATCTCCTTTCTCTCCTTCTTCAAATACGCTAAAGACAAAGAATTCAGGTTCCAGTGAGAATTGAACTCACGACCCCTGGTTTACTAGACCAGTGCTCTAACCACTGAGCTATGGAACCCTGTTCTTCCTGAAGTCTCTGTCTCTCTTCCCAATGTCTCTTTTCTCTCTGCCTGGTATCTCCTTTCTCTCCTTCTCGTATCTCCTTTCTCTCTTTCTCCAAATACGCTAAAGGGTTCAGGCTCCAGTGAGAATTTAACTCAGAAACCCTGGTTTCCTAGACTCTTTATGGTATCTATTTTATCTCTTTGGTATCTCCTTTCTCCCTTTCTGGTATTTCCTTTCTCTCTTTTTTCAAATACACTAAAGACAAAGATTTAAGGCCCCAGTGAGAATTGAACTCACGACCCCTGGTTTACAAGACCAGTGCTCTAACCACTGAGCTATGGAGCCCTGTAGTTTCAAAAATCTCTGTCTCGCAATGTCTCTTTTCTCTCTGTCTTGTATCTCCTTTCTCTCTTTCTGGTATCTCCTTTCTATTTATCTTCAAATACGCTGAAGATTTCAGGCTCCAGTTAGAATTGAACTCAGGACCCTGGTTTACTAGACTCTTTCTGGTATCTATTTTATCTCTTTGGTATCTCCTTTCTCCCTTTCTGGTATTTCCTTTCTCTCTTTCTTCAAATACACTAAAGACAAAAATGTCAGGCCCCAGTGAGAATTGAACTCACGACCCCTGGTTTACAAGACCAGTGCTCTAACCACTGAGCTATGGAGCCCTGTAGTTTCAAAAATCTCTGTCTCTCAATGTCTCTTTTCTCTCTGTCTTGTATCTCCTTTCTCTCTTTGGTATCTCCTTTCTTTCTTTCTGGTATCTCCTTTCTCTCCTTCTTCAAATACGCTAAAGACAAACATTTCAGGTTCCAGTGAGAATTGAACTCACGACCCCTGGTTTACTAGACCAGTGCTCTAACCACTGAGCTATGGAGCCCTGTAGTTTCAAAAATCTCTGTCTCTCAATGTCTCTTTTCTCTCTGTCTTGTATCTCCTTTCTCTCTTTGGTATCTCCTTTCTTTCTTTCCTGAAGTCTCTGTCTCTCTTCCCAATGTCTCTTTTCTCTCTGCCTGGTATCTCCTTTCTCTCCTTCTGGTATCTCCTTTCTATTTATCTTCAAATACGCTAAAGATTTCAGGCTCCAGTTAGAATTGAACTCAGGACCCTGGTTTACTAGACTGTTTCTGGTATCTACTTACTCTCTTTGGTATCTCCTTTCTATCTTTCTGGTATCTCCTTTCTCTCCTTCTTCAAATACGCTAAAGACAAAGATTTCAGGTTCCAGTGAGAATTGAACTCACGACCCCTGGTTTACTAGACCAGTGCTCTAACCACTGAGCTATGGAACCCTGTTCTTCTTGAAGTCTCTGTCTCTCTTCCCAATGTCTCTTTTCTCTCTGCCTGGTATCTCCTTTCTCTCCTTCTGGTATCTCCTTTCTCTCTTTCTCCAAATACGCTAAAGGGTTCAGGCTCCAGTGAGAATTTAACTCAGAAACCCTGGTTTCCTAGACTCTTTATGGTATCTATTTTCTCTCTTTGGTATCTCCTTTCTCCCTTTCCGGTATTTCCTTTCTCTCTTTCTTCAAATACACTAAAGACAAATATTTCAGGCCCCAGTGAGAATTGAACTCACGACCCCTGGTTTACAAGACCAGTGCTCTAACCACTGAGCTATGGAGCCCTGTAGTTTCAAAAATCTCTGTCTCTCAATGTCTCTTTTCTCTCTGTCTTGTATCTCCTTTCTCTCTTTCTGGTATCTCCTTTCTATTTATCTTCAAATACACTAAAGATTTCAGGCTCCAGTTAGAATTGAACTCAGGACCCTGGTTTACTAGACTATTTCTGGTATCTATTTACTCTATTTGGTATCTCCTTTCTATCTATCTGGTATCTCCTTTCTCTCCTTCTTCAAATACGCTAAAGACAAAGAATTCAGGTTCCAGTGAGAATTGAACTCACGACCCCTGGTTTACTAGACCAGTGCTCTAACCACTGAGCTATGGAACCCTGTTCTTCCTGAAGTCTCTGTCTCTCTTCCCAATGTCTCTTTTCTCTCTGCCTGGTATCTCCTTTCTCTCCTTCTCGTATCTCCTTTCTCTCTTTCTCCAAATACGCTAAAGGGTTCAGGCTCCAGTGAGAATTTAACTCAGAAACCCTGGTTTCCTAGACTCTTTATGGTATCTATTTTATCTCTTTGGTATCTCCTTTCTCCCTTTCTGGTATTTCCTTTCTCTCTTTTTTCAAATACACTAAAGACAAAGATTTAAGGCCCCAGTGAGAATTGAACTCACGACCCCTGGTTTACAAGACCAGTGCTCTAACCACTGAGCTATGGAGCCCTGTAGTTTCAAAAATCTCTGTCTCGCAATGTCTCTTTTCTCTCTGTCTTGTATCTCCTTTCTCTCTTTCTGGTATCTCCTTTCTATTTATCTTCAAATACGCTGAAGATTTCAGGCTCCAGTTAGAATTGAACTCAGGACCCTGGTTTACTAGACTCTTTCTGGTATCTATTTTATCTCTTTGGTATCTCCTTTCTCCCTTTCTGGTATTTCCTTTCTCTCTTTCTTCAAATACACTAAAGACAAAAATGTCAGGCCCCAGTGAGAATTGAACTCACGACCCCTGGTTTACAAGACCAGTGCTCTAACCACTGAGCTATGGAGCCCTGTAGTTTCAAAAATCTCTGTCTCTCAATGTCTCTTTTCTCTCTGTCTTGTATCTCCTTTCTCTCTTTGGTATCTCCTTTCTTTCTTTCTGGTATCTCCTTTCTCTCCTTCTTCAAATACGCTAAAGACAAACATTTCAGGTTCCAGTGAGAATTGAACTCACGACCCCTGGTTTACTAGACCAGTGCTCTAACCACTGAGCTATGGAGCCCTGTAGTTTCAAAAATCTCTGTCTCTCAATGTCTCTTTTCTCTCTGTCTTGTATCTCCTTTCTCTCTTTGGTATCTCCTTTCTTTCTTTCCTGAAGTCTCTGTCTCTCTTCCCAATGTCTCTTTTCTCTCTGCCTGGTATCTCCTTTCTCTCCTTCTGGTATCTCCTTTCTATTTATCTTCAAATACGCTAAAGATTTCAGGCTCCAGTTAGAATTGAACTCAGGACCCTGGTTTACTAGACTGTTTCTGGTATCTACTTACTCTCTTTGGTATCTCCTTTCTATCTTTCTGGTATCTCCTTTCTCTCCTTCTTCAAATACGCTAAAGACAAAGATTTCAGGTTCCAGTGAGAATTGAACTCACGACCCCTGGTTTACTAGACCAGTGCTCTAACCACTGAGCTATGGAACCCTGTTCTTCTTGAAGTCTCTGTCTCTCTTCCCAATGTCTCTTTTCTCTCTGCCTGGTATCTCCTTTCTCTCCTTCTCGTATCTCCTTTCTCTCTTTCTCCAAATACGCTAAAGGGTTCAGGCTCCAGTGAGAATTTAACTCAGAAACCCTGGTTTCCTAGACTCTTTATGGTATCTATTTTATCTCTTTGGTATCTCCTTTCTCCCTTTCTGGTATTTCCTTTCTCTCTTTTTTCAAATACACTAAAGACAAAGATTTAAGGCCCCAGTGAGAATTGAACTCACGACCCCTGGTTTACAAGACCAGTGCTCTAACCACTGAGCTATGGAGCCCTGTAGTTTCAAAAATCTCTGTCTCGCAATGTCTCTTTTCTCTCTGTCTTGTATCTCCTTTCTCTCTTTCTGGTATCTCCTTTCTATTTATCTTCAAATACGCTGAAGATTTCAGGCTCCAGTTAGAATTGAACTCAGGACCCTGGTTTACTAGACTCTTTCTGGTATCTATTTTATCTCTTTGGTATCTCCTTTCTCCCTTTCTGGTATTTCCTTTCTCTCTTTCTTCAAATACACTAAAGACAAAAATGTCAGGCCCCAGTGAGAATTGAACTCACGACCCCTGGTTTACAAGACCAGTGCTCTAACCACTGAGCTATGGAGCCCTGTAGTTTCAAAAATCTCTGTCTCTCAATGTCTCTTTTCTCTCTGTCTTGTATCTCCTTTCTCTCTTTGGTATCTCCTTTCTTTCTTTCTGGTATCTCCTTTCTCTCCTTCTTCAAATACGCTAAAGACAAACATTTCAGGTTCCAGTGAGAATTGAACTCACGACCCCTGGTTTACTAGACCAGTGCTCTAACCACTGAGCTATGGAGCCCTGTAGTTTCAAAAATCTCTGTCTCTCAATGTCTCTTTTCTCTCTGTCTTGTATCTCCTTTCTCTCTTTGGTATCTCCTTTCTTTCTTTCCTGAAGTCTCTGTCTCTCTTCCCAATGTCTCTTTTCTCTCTGCCTGGTATCTCCTTTCTCTCCTTCTGGTATCTCCTTTCTATTTATCTTCAAATACGCTAAAGATTTCAGGCTCCAGTTAGAATTGAACTCAGGACCCTGGTTTACTAGACTGTTTCTGGTATCTACTTACTCTCTTTGGTATCTCCTTTCTATCTTTCTGGTATCTCCTTTCTCTCCTTCTTCAAATACGCTAAAGACAAAGATTTCAGGTTCCAGTGAGAATTGAACTCACGACCCCTGGTTTACTAGACCAGTGCTCTAACCACTGAGCTATGGAACCCTGTTCTTCTTGAAGTCTCTGTCTCTCTTCCCAATGTCTCTTTTCTCTCTGCCTGGTATCTCCTTTCTCTCCTTCTGGTATCTCCTTTCTCTCTTTCTCCAAATACGCTAAAGGGTTCAGGCTCCAGTGAGAATTTAACTCAGAAACCCTGGTTTCCTAGACTCTTTATGGTATCTATTTTCTCTCTTTGGTATCTCCTTTCTCCCTTTCCGGTATTTCCTTTCTCTCTTTCTTCAAATACACTAAAGACAAATATTTCAGGCCCCAGTGAGAATTGAACTCACGACCCCTGGTTTACAAGACCAGTGCTCTAACCACTGAGCTATGGAGCCCTGTAGTTTCAAAAATCTCTGTCTCTCAATGTCTCTTTTCTCTCTGTCTTGTATCTCCTTTCTCTCTTTCTGGTATCTCCTTTCTATTTATCTTCAAATACACTAAAGATTTCAGGCTCCAGTTAGAATTGAACTCAGGACCCTGGTTTACTAGACTATTTCTGGTATCTATTTACTCTATTTGGTATCTCCTTTCTATCTATCTGGTATCTCCTTTCTCTCCTTCTTCAAATACGCTAAAGACAAAGAATTCAGGTTCCAGTGAGAATTGAACTCACGACCCCTGGTTTACTAGACCAGTGCTCTAACCACTGAGCTATGGAACCCTGTTCTTCCTGAAGTCTCTGTCTCTCTTCCCAATGTCTCTTTTCTCTCTGCCTGGTATCTCCTTTCTCTCCTTCTCGTATCTCCTTTCTCTCTTTCTCCAAATACGCTAAAGGGTTCAGGCTCCAGTGAGAATTTAACTCAGAAACCCTGGTTTCCTAGACTCTTTATGGTATCTATTTTATCTCTTTGGTATCTCCTTTCTCCCTTTCTGGTATTTCCTTTCTCTCTTTTTTCAAATACACTAAAGACAAAGATTTAAGGCCCCAGTGAGAATTGAACTCACGACCCCTGGTTTACAAGACCAGTGCTCTAACCACTGAGCTATGGAGCCCTGTAGTTTCAAAAATCTCTGTCTCGCAATGTCTCTTTTCTCTCTGTCTTGTATCTCCTTTCTCTCTTTCTGGTATCTCCTTTCTATTTATCTTCAAATACACTGAAGATTTCAGGCTCCAGTTAGAATTGAACTCAGGACCCTGGTTTACTAGACTCTTTCTGGTATCTATTTTATCTCTTTGGTATCTCCTTTCTCCCTTTCTGGTATTTCCTTTCTCTCTTTCTTCAAATACACTAAAGACAAAAATTTCAGGCCCCAGTGAGAATTGAACTCACGACCCCTGGTTTACAAGACCAGTGCTCTAACCACTGAGCTATGGAGCCCTGTAGTTTCAAAAATCTCTGTCTCTCAATGTCTCTTTTCTCTCTGTCTTGTATCTCCTTTCTCTCTTTCTTCAAATACACTAAAGACAAATATTTCAGGCCCCAGTGAGAATTGAACTAACGACCCCTGGTTTACAAGACCAGTGCTCTAACCACTGAGCTATGGAGCCCTGTAGTTTCAAAAATCTCTGTCTCTCAATGTCTCTTTTCTCTCTGTCTTGTATCTCCTTTCTCTCTTTGGTATCTCCTTTCTTTCTTTCTGGTATCTCCTTTCTCTCCTTCTTCAAATACGCTAAAGACAAACATTTCAGGTTCCAGTGAGAATTGAACTCACGACCCCTGGTTTACTAGACCAGTGCTCTAACCACTGAGCTATGGAGCCCTGTAGTTTCAAAAATCTCTGTCTCTCAATGTCTCTTTTCTCTCTGTCTTGTATCTCCTTTCTCTCTTTGGTATCTCCTTTCTTTCTTTCCTGAAGTCTCTGTCTCTCTTCCCAATGTCTCTTTTCTCTCTGCCTGGTATCTCCTTTCTCTCCTTCTGGTATCTCCTTTCTATTTATCTTCAAATACGCTAAAGATTTCAGGCTCCAGTTAGAATTGAACTCAGGACCCTGGTTTACTAGACTGTTTCTGGTATCTACTTACTCTCTTTGGTATCTCCTTTCTATCTTTCTGGTATCTCCTTTCTCTCCTTCTTCAAATACGCTAAACACAAAGATTTCAGGTTCCAGTGAGAATTGAACTCACGACCCCTGGTTTACTAGACCAGTGCTCTAACCACTGAGCTATGGAACCCTGTTCTTCTTGAAGTCTCTGTCTCTCTTCCCAATGTCTCTTTTCTCTCTGCCTGGTATCTCCTTTCTCTCCTTCTGGTATCTCCTTTCTCTCTTTCTCCAAATACGCTAAAGGGTTCAGGCTCCAGTGAGAATTTAACTCAGAAACCCTGGTTTCCTAGACTCTTTATGGTATCTATTTTCTCTCTTTGGTATCTCCTTTCTCCCTTTCCGGTATTTCCTTTCTCTCTTTCTTCAAATACACTAAAGACAAATATTTCAGGCCCCAGTGAGAATTGAACTCACGACCCCTGGTTTACAAGACCAGTGCTCTAACCACTGAGCTATGGAGCCCTGTAGTTTCAAAAATCTCTGTCTCTCAATGTCTCTTTTCTCTCTGTCTTGTATCTCCTTTCTCTCTTTCTGGTATCTCCTTTCTATTTATCTTCAAATACACTAAAGATTTCAGGCTCCAGTTAGAATTGAACTCAGGACCCTGGTTTACTAGACTATTTCTGGTATCTATTTACTCTATTTGGTATCTCCTTTCTATCTATCTGGTATCTCCTTTCTCTCCTTCTTCAAATACGCTAAAGACAAAGAATTCAGGTTCCAGTGAGAATTGAACTCACGACCCCTGGTTTACTAGACCAGTGCTCTAACCACTGAGCTATGGAACCCTGTTCTTCCTGAAGTCTCTGTCTCTCTTCCCAATGTCTCTTTTCTCTCTGCCTGGTATCTCCTTTCTCTCCTTCTCGTATCTCCTTTCTCTCTTTCTCCAAATACGCTAAAGGGTTCAGGCTCCAGTGAGAATTTAACTCAGAAACCCTGGTTTCCTAGACTCTTTATGGTATCTATTTTCTCTCTTTGGTATCTCCTTTCTCCCTTTCCGGTATTTCCTTTCTCTCTTTCTTCAAATACACTAAAGACAAATATTTCAGGCCCCAGTGAGAATTGAACTCACGACCCCTGGTTTACAAGACCAGTGCTCTAACCACTGAGCTATGGAGCCCTGTAGTTTCAAAAATCTCTGTCTCTCAATGTCTCTTTTCTCTCTGTCTTGTATCTCCTTTCTCTCTTTCTGGTATCTCCTTTCTATTTATCTTCAAATACACTAAAGATTTCAGGCTCCAGTTAGAATTGAACTCAGGACCCTGGTTTACTAGACTATTTCTGGTATCTATTTACTCTATTTGGTATCTCCTTTCTATCTATCTGGTATCTCCTTTCTCTCCTTCTTCAAATACGCTAAAGACAAAGAATTCAGGTTCCAGTGAGAATTGAACTCACGACCCCTGGTTTACTAGACCAGTGCTCTAACCACTGAGCTATGGAACCCTGTTCTTCCTGAAGTCTCTGTCTCTCTTCCCAATGTCTCTTTTCTCTCTGCCTGGTATCTCCTTTCTCTCCTTCTCGTATCTCCTTTCTCTCTTTCTCCAAATACGCTAAAGGGTTCAGGCTCCAGTGAGAATTTAACTCAGAAACCCTGGTTTCCTAGACTCTTTATGGTATCTATTTTATCTCTTTGGTATCTCCTTTCTCCCTTTCTGGTATTTCCTTTCTCTCTTTTTTCAAATACACTAAAGACAAAGATTTAAGGCCCCAGTGAGAATTGAACTCACGACCCCTGGTTTACAAGACCAGTGCTCTAACCACTGAGCTATGGAGCCCTGTAGTTTCAAAAATCTCTGTCTCGCAATGTCTCTTTTCTCTCTGTCTTGTATCTCCTTTCTCTCTTTCTGGTATCTCCTTTCTATTTATCTTCAAATACGCTGAAGATTTCAGGCTCCAGTTAGAATTGAACTCAGGACCCTGGTTTACTAGACTCTTTCTGGTATCTATTTTATCTCTTTGGTATCTCCTTTCTCCCTTTCTGGTATTTCCTTTCTCTCTTTCTTCAAATACACTAAAGACAAAAATGTCAGGCCCCAGTGAGAATTGAACTCACGACCCCTGGTTTACAAGACCAGTGCTCTAACCACTGAGCTATGGAGCCCTGTAGTTTCAAAAATCTCTGTCTCTCAATGTCTCTTTTCTCTCTGTCTTGTATCTCCTTTCTCTCTTTCTTCAAATACACTAAAGACAAATATTTCAGGCCCCAGTGAGAATTGAACTAACGACCCCTGGTTTACAAGACCAGTGCTCTAACCACTGAGCTATGGAGCCCTGTAGTTTCAAAAATCTCTGTCTCTCAATGTCTCTTTTCTCTCTGTCTTGTATCTCCTTTCTCTCTTTGGTATCTCCTTTCTTTCTTTCTGGTATCTCCTTTCTCTCCTTCTTCAAATACGCTAAAGACAAACATTTCAGGTTCCAGTGAGAATTGAACTCACGACCCCTGGTTTACTAGACCAGTGCTCTAACCACTGAGCTATGGAGCCCTGTAGTTTCAAAAATCTCTGTCTCTCAATGTCTCTTTTCTCTCTGTCTTGTATCTCCTTTCTCTCTTTGGTATCTCCTTTCTTTCTTTCCTGAAGTCTCTGTCTCTCTTCCCAATGTCTCTTTTCTCTCTGCCTGGTATCTCCTTTCTCTCCTTCTGGTATCTCCTTTCTATTTATCTTCAAATACGCTAAAGATTTCAGGCTCCAGTTAGAATTGAACTCAGGACCCTGGTTTACTAGACTGTTTCTGGTATCTACTTACTCTCTTTGGTATCTCCTTTCTATCTTTCTGGTATCTCCTTTCTCTCCTTCTTCAAATACGCTAAACACAAAGATTTCAGGTTCCAGTGAGAATTGAACTCACGACCCCTGGTTTACTAGACCAGTGCTCTAACCACTGAGCTATGGAACCCTGTTCTTCTTGAAGTCTCTGTCTCTCTTCCCAATGTCTCTTTTCTCTCTGTCTTGTATCTCCTTTCTCTCTTTCTGGTATCTCCTTTCTATTTATCTTCAAATACGCTGAAGATTTCAGGCTCCAGTTAGAATTGAACTCAGGACCCTGGTTTACTAGACTCTTTCTGGTATCTATTTTATCTCTTTGGTATCTCCTTTCTCCCTTTCTGGTATTTCCTTTCTCTCTTTCTTCAAATACACTAAAGACAAAAATGTCAGGCCCCAGTGAGAATTGAACTCACGACCCCTGGTTTACAAGACCAGTGCTCTAACCACTGAGCTATGGAGCCCTGTAGTTTCAAAAATCTCTGTCTCTCAATGTCTCTTTTCTCTCTGTCTTGTATCTCCTTTCTCTCTTTCTTCAAATACACTAAAGACAAATATTTCAGGCCCCAGTGAGAATTGAACTAACGACCCCTGGTTTACAAGACCAGTGCTCTAACCACTGAGCTATGGAGCCCTGTAGTTTCAAAAATCTCTGTCTCTCAATGTCTCTTTTCTCTCTGTCTTGTATCTCCTTTCTCTCTTTGGTATCTCCTTTCTTTCTTTCTGGTATCTCCTTTCTCTCCTTCTTCAAATACGCTAAAGACAAAGATTTCAGGTTCCAGTGAGAATTGAACTCACGACCCCTGGTTTACTAGACCAGTGCTCTAACCACTGAGCTATGGAACCCTGTTCTTCCTGAAGTCTCTGTCTCTCTTCCCAATGTCTCTTTTCTCTCTGCCTGGTATCTCCTTTCTCTCCTTCTCGTATCTCCTTTCTCTCTTTCTCCAAATACGCTAAAGGGTTCAGGCTCCAGTGAGAATTTAACTCAGAAACCCTGGTTTCCTAGACTCTTTATGGTATCTATTTTCTCTCTTTGGTATCTCCTTTCTCCCTTTCCGGTATTTCCTTTCTCTCTTTCTTCAAATACACTAAAGACAAATATTTCAGGCCCCAGTGAGAATTGAACTCACGACCCCTGGTTTACAAGACCAGTGCTCTAACCACTGAGCTATGGAGCCCTGTAGTTTCAAAAATCTCTGTCTCTCAATGTCTCTTTTCTCTCTGTCTTGTATCTCCTTTCTCTCTTTCTGGTATCTCCTTTCTATTTATCTTCAAATACACTAAAGATTTCAGGCTCCAGTTAGAATTGAACTCAGGACCCTGGTTTACTAGACTATTTCTGGTATCTATTTACTCTATTTGGTATCTCCTTTCTATCTATCTGGTATCTCCTTTCTCTCCTTCTTCAAATACGCTAAAGACAAAGAATTCAGGTTCCAGTGAGAATTGAACTCACGACCCCTGGTTTACTAGACCAGTGCTCTAACCACTGAGCTATGGAACCCTGTTCTTCCTGAAGTCTCTGTCTCTCTTCCCAATGTCTCTTTTCTCTCTGCCTGGTATCTCCTTTCTCTCCTTCTCGTATCTCCTTTCTCTCTTTCTCCAAATACGCTAAAGGGTTCAGGCTCCAGTGAGAATTTAACTCAGAAACCCTGGTTTCCTAGACTCTTTATGGTATCTATTTTATCTCTTTGGTATCTCCTTTCTCCCTTTCTGGTATTTCCTTTCTCTCTTTTTTCAAATACACTAAAGACAAAGATTTAAGGCCCCAGTGAGAATTGAACTCACGACCCCTGGTTTACAAGACCAGTGCTCTAACCACTGAGCTATGGAGCCCTGTAGTTTCAAAAATCTCTGTCTCGCAATGTCTCTTTTCTCTCTGTCTTGTATCTCCTTTCTCTCTTTCTGGTATCTCCTTTCTATTTATCTTCAAATACGCTGAAGATTTCAGGCTCCAGTTAGAATTGAACTCAGGACCCTGGTTTACTAGACTCTTTCTGGTATCTATTTTATCTCTTTGGTATCTCCTTTCTCCCTTTCTGGTATTTCCTTTCTCTCTTTCTTCAAATACACTAAAGACAAAAATGTCAGGCCCCAGTGAGAATTGAACTCACGACCCCTGGTTTACAAGACCAGTGCTCTAACCACTGAGCTATGGAGCCCTGTAGTTTCAAAAATCTCTGTCTCTCAATGTCTCTTTTCTCTCTGTCTTGTATCTCCTTTCTCTCTTTCTTCAAATACACTAAAGACAAATATTTCAGGCCCCAGTGAGAATTGAACTAACGACCCCTGGTTTACAAGACCAGTGCTCTAACCACTGAGCTATGGAGCCCTGTAGTTTCAAAAATCTCTGTCTCTCAATGTCTCTTTTCTCTCTGTCTTGTATCTCCTTTCTCTCTTTGGTATCTCCTTTCTTTCTTTCTGGTATCTCCTTTCTCTCCTTCTTCAAATACGCTAAAGACAAACATTTCAGGTTCCAGTGAGAATTGAACTCACGACCCCTGGTTTACTAGACCAGTGCTCTAACCACTGAGCTATGGAGCCCTGTAGTTTCAAAAATCTCTGTCTCTCAATGTCTCTTTTCTCTCTGTCTTGTATCTCCTTTCTCTCTTTGGTATCTCCTTTCTTTCTTTCCTGAAGTCTCTGTCTCTCTTCCCAATGTCTCTTTTCTCTCTGCCTGGTATCTCCTTTCTCTCCTTCTGGTATCTCCTTTCTATTTATCTTCAAATACGCTAAAGATTTCAGGCTCCAGTTAGAATTGAACTCAGGACCCTGGTTTACTAGACTGTTTCTGGTATCTACTTACTCTCTTTGGTATCTCCTTTCTATCTTTCTGGTATCTCCTTTCTCTCCTTCTTCAAATACGCTAAACACAAAGATTTCAGGTTCCAGTGAGAATTGAACTCACGACCCCTGGTTTACTAGACCAGTGCTCTAACCACTGAGCTATGGAACCCTGTTCTTCTTGAAGTCTCTGTCTCTCTTCCCAATGTCTCTTTTCTCTCTGTCTTGTATCTCCTTTCTCTCTTTCTGGTATCTCCTTTCTATTTATCTTCAAATACGCTGAAGATTTCAGGCTCCAGTTAGAATTGAACTCAGGACCCTGGTTTACTAGACTCTTTCTGGTATCTATTTTATCTCTTTGGTATCTCCTTTCTCCCTTTCTGGTATTTCCTTTCTCTCTTTCTTCAAATACACTAAAGACAAAAATGTCAGGCCCCAGTGAGAATTGAACTCACGACCCCTGGTTTACAAGACCAGTGCTCTAACCACTGAGCTATGGAGCCCTGTAGTTTCAAAAATCTCTGTCTCTCAATGTCTCTTTTCTCTCTGTCTTGTATCTCCTTTCTCTCTTTCTTCAAATACACTAAAGACAAATATTTCAGGCCCCAGTGAGAATTGAACTAACGACCCCTGGTTTACAAGACCAGTGCTCTAACCACTGAGCTATGGAGCCCTGTAGTTTCAAAAATCTCTGTCTCTCAATGTCTCTTTTCTCTCTGTCTTGTATCTCCTTTCTCTCTTTGGTATCTCCTTTCTTTCTTTCTGGTATCTCCTTTCTCTCCTTCTTCAAATACGCTAAAGACAAAGATTTCAGGTTCCAGTGAGAATTGAACTCACGACCCCTGGTTTACTAGACCAGTGCTCTAACCACTGAGCTATGGAACCCTGTTCTTCCTGAAGTCTCTGTCTCTCTTCCCAATGTCTCTTTTCTCTCTGCCTGGTATCTCCTTTCTCTCCTTCTCGTATCTCCTTTCTCTCTTTCTCCAAATACGCTAAAGGGTTCAGGCTCCAGTGAGAATTTAACTCAGAAACCCTGGTTTCCTAGACTCTTTATGGTATCTATTTTCTCTCTTTGGTATCTCCTTTCTCCCTTTCCGGTATTTCCTTTCTCTCTTTCTTCAAATACACTAAAGACAAATATTTCAGGCCCCAGTGAGAATTGAACTCACGACCCCTGGTTTACAAGACCAGTGCTCTAACCACTGAGCTATGGAGCCCTGTAGTTTCAAAAATCTCTGTCTCTCAATGTCTCTTTTCTCTCTGTCTTGTATCTCCTTTCTCTCTTTCTGGTATCTCCTTTCTATTTATCTTCAAATACACTAAAGATTTCAGGCTCCAGTTAGAATTGAACTCAGGACCCTGGTTTACTAGACTATTTCTGGTATCTATTTACTCTATTTGGTATCTCCTTTCTATCTATCTGGTATCTCCTTTCTCTCCTTCTTCAAATACGCTAAAGACAAAGAATTCAGGTTCCAGTGAGAATTGAACTCACGACCCCTGGTTTACTAGACCAGTGCTCTAACCACTGAGCTATGGAACCCTGTTCTTCCTGAAGTCTCTGTCTCTCTTCCCAATGTCTCTTTTCTCTCTGCCTGGTATCTCCTTTCTCTCCTTCTCGTATCTCCTTTCTCTCTTTCTCCAAATACGCTAAAGGGTTCAGGCTCCAGTGAGAATTTAACTCAGAAACCCTGGTTTCCTAGACTCTTTATGGTATCTATTTTATCTCTTTGGTATCTCCTTTCTCCCTTTCTGGTATTTCCTTTCTCTCTTTTTTCAAATACACTAAAGACAAAGATTTAAGGCCCCAGTGAGAATTGAACTCACGACCCCTGGTTTACAAGACCAGTGCTCTAACCACTGAGCTATGGAGCCCTGTAGTTTCAAAAATCTCTGTCTCGCAATGTCTCTTTTCTCTCTGTCTTGTATCTCCTTTCTCTCTTTCTGGTATCTCCTTTCTATTTATCTTCAAATACGCTGAAGATTTCAGGCTCCAGTTAGAATTGAACTCAGGACCCTGGTTTACTAGACTCTTTCTGGTATCTATTTTATCTCTTTGGTATCTCCTTTCTCCCTTTCTGGTATTTCCTTTCTCTCTTTCTTCAAATACACTAAAGACAAAAATGTCAGGCCCCAGTGAGAATTGAACTCACGACCCCTGGTTTACAAGACCAGTGCTCTAACCACTGAGCTATGGAGCCCTGTAGTTTCAAAAATCTCTGTCTCTCAATGTCTCTTTTCTCTCTGTCTTGTATCTCCTTTCTCTCTTTCTTCAAATACACTAAAGACAAATATTTCAGGCCCCAGTGAGAATTGAACTAACGACCCCTGGTTTACAAGACCAGTGCTCTAACCACTGAGCTATGGAGCCCTGTAGTTTCAAAAATCTCTGTCTCTCAATGTCTCTTTTCTCTCTGTCTTGTATCTCCTTTCTCTCTTTGGTATCTCCTTTCTTTCTTTCTGGTATCTCCTTTCTCTCCTTCTTCAAATACGCTAAAGACAAACATTTCAGGTTCCAGTGAGAATTGAACTCACGACCCCTGGTTTACTAGACCAGTGCTCTAACCACTGAGCTATGGAGCCCTGTAGTTTCAAAAATCTCTGTCTCTCAATGTCTCTTTTCTCTCTGTCTTGTATCTCCTTTCTCTCTTTGGTATCTCCTTTCTTTCTTTCCTGAAGTCTCTGTCTCTCTTCCCAATGTCTCTTTTCTCTCTGCCTGGTATCTCCTTTCTCTCCTTCTGGTATCTCCTTTCTATTTATCTTCAAATACGCTAAAGATTTCAGGCTCCAGTTAGAATTGAACTCAGGACCCTGGTTTACTAGACTGTTTCTGGTATCTACTTACTCTCTTTGGTATCTCCTTTCTATCTTTCTGGTATCTCCTTTCTCTCCTTCTTCAAATACGCTAAACACAAAGATTTCAGGTTCCAGTGAGAATTGAACTCACGACCCCTGGTTTACTAGACCAGTGCTCTAACCACTGAGCTATGGAACCCTGTTCTTCTTGAAGTCTCTGTCTCTCTTCCCAATGTCTCTTTTCTCTCTGTCTTGTATCTCCTTTCTCTCTTTCTGGTATCTCCTTTCTATTTATCTTCAAATACGCTGAAGATTTCAGGCTCCAGTTAGAATTGAACTCAGGACCCTGGTTTACTAGACTCTTTCTGGTATCTATTTTATCTCTTTGGTATCTCCTTTCTCCCTTTCTGGTATTTCCTTTCTCTCTTTCTTCAAATACACTAAAGACAAAAATGTCAGGCCCCAGTGAGAATTGAACTCACGACCCCTGGTTTACAAGACCAGTGCTCTAACCACTGAGCTATGGAGCCCTGTAGTTTCAAAAATCTCTGTCTCTCAATGTCTCTTTTCTCTCTGTCTTGTATCTCCTTTCTCTCTTTCTTCAAATACACTAAAGACAAATATTTCAGGCCCCAGTGAGAATTGAACTAACGACCCCTGGTTTACAAGACCAGTGCTCTAACCACTGAGCTATGGAGCCCTGTAGTTTCAAAAATCTCTGTCTCTCAATGTCTCTTTTCTCTCTGTCTTGTATCTCCTTTCTCTCTTTGGTATCTCCTTTCTTTCTTTCTGGTATCTCCTTTCTCTCCTTCTTCAAATACGCTAAAGACAAAGATTTCAGGTTCCAGTGAGAATTGAACTCACGACCCCTGGTTTACTAGACCAGTGCTCTAACCACTGAGCTATGGAACCCTGTTCTTCCTGAAGTCTCTGTCTCTCTTCCCAATGTCTCTTTTCTCTCTGCCTGGTATCTCCTTTCTCTCCTTCTGGTATCTCCTTTCTATTTATCTTCAAATATGCTAAAGATTTCAGGCTCCAGTTAGAATTGAACTCAGGACCCTGGTTTACTAGACTGTTTCTGGTATCTACTTACTCTCTTTGGTATCTCCTTTCTATCTTTCTGGTATCTCCTTTCTCTCCTTCTTCAAATACGCTAAAGACAAAGATTTCAAGTTCCAGTGAGAATTGAACTCACGACCCCTGGTTTACTAGACCAGTGCTCTAACCACTGAGCTATGGAACCCTGTTCTTCTGAAAGTCTCTGTCTCTCTTCCCAATGTCTATTTTATCTCTGCCTGGTATCTCCTTTCTCTCTTTCTCCAAATACGCTAAAGGGTTCAGGCTCCAGTGAGAATTTAACTCAGAAACCCTGGTTTCCTAGACTCTTTATGGTATCTATTTTCTCTCTTTGGTATCTCCTTTCTCTCTTTCTGGTATCTCCTTTATCTCCTTCTTTAAATACGCTAAAGACAAAGATTTCAGGTTCCAGTGAGAATTGAACTCACGACCCCTGGTTTACTAGACCAGTGCTCTAACCACTGAGCTATGGAACCCTGTTCTTCTGAAAGTCTCTGTCTCTCTTCCCAATGTCTATTTTATCTCTGTCTGGTATCTCCGTTGTCTCTTTCTGGTATCTCATTTCTCTCTTTCTTCAAATACACTAAAGACAAAGATTTCAGGTTCCAGTGAGAATTGAACTCACGACCCCTGGTTTACAAGACCAGTGCTCTAACCACTGAGCTATGGAGCCCTGTAGTTTCAAAAATCTCTGTCTCTCAATGTCTCTTTTCTCTCTGTCTTGTATCTCCTTTCTCTCTTTCCGGTATTTCCTTTCTCTCTTTCTTCAAATACACGAAAGACAAATATTTCAGGCCCCAGTGAGAATTGAACTAACGACCCCTGGTTTACAAGACCAGTGCTCTAACCACTGAGCTATGGAGCCCTGTAGTTTCAAAAATCTCTGTCTCTCAATGTCACTTTTCTCTCTGTCTTGTATCTCCTTTCTCTCTTTGGTATCTCCTTTCTTTCTTTCTGGTATCTCCTTTCTCTCCTTCTTCAAATACGCTAAAGACAAAGATTTCAGGTTCCAGTGAGAATTGAACTCACGACCCCTGGTTTACTAGACCAGTGCTCTAACCACTGAGCTATGGAACCCTGTTGTTCCTGAAGTCTCTGTCTCTCTTCCCAATGTCTCTTTTCTCTCTGCCTGGTATCTCCTTTCTCTCCTTCTGGTATCTCCTTTCTCTCTTTCTCCAAATACGCTAAAGGGTTCAGGCTCCAGTGAGAATTTAACTCAGAAACCCTGGTTTCCTAGACTCTTTATGGTATCTATTTTCTCTCTTTGGTATCTCCTTTCTCCCTTTCCGGTATTTCCTTTCTCTCTTTCTTCAAATACACTAAAGACAAATATTTCAGGCCCCAGTGAGAATTGAACTCACGACCCCTGGTTTACAAGACCAGTGCTCTAACCACTGAGCTATGGAGCCCTGTAGTTAAAAAAATCTCTGTCTCTCAATGTCTCTTTTCTCTCTGTCTTGTATCTCCTTTCTCTCTTTCTGGTATCTCCTTTCTATTTATCTTCAAATACACTAAAGATTTCAGGCTCCAGTTAGAATTGAACTCAGGACCCTGGTTTACTAGACTATTTCTGGTATCTATTTACTCTATTTGGTATCTCCTTTCTATCTATCTGGTATCTCCTTTCTCTCCTTCTTCAAATGCGCTAAAGACAAAGAATTCAGGTTCCAGTGAGAATTGAACTCACGACCCCTGGTTTACTAGACCAGTGCTCTAACCACTGAGCTATGGAACCCTGTTCTTCCTGAAGTCTCTGTCTCTCTTCCCAATGTCTCTTTTCTCTCTGCCTGGTATCTCCTTTCTCTCCTTCTCGTATCTCCTTTCTCTCTTTCTCCAAATACGCTAAAGGGTTCAGGCTCCAGTGAGAATTTATCTCAGAAACCCTGGTTTCCTAGACTCTTTATGGTATCTATTTTATCTCTTTGGTATCTCCTTTCTCCCTTTCTGGTATTTCCTTTCTCTCTTTTTTCAAATACACTAAAGACAAAGATTTCAGGCCCCAGTGAGAATTGAACTCACGACCCCTGGTTTACAAGACCAGTGCTCTAACCACTGAGCTATGGAGCCCTGTAGTTTCAAAAATCTCTGTCTCGCAATGTCTCTTTTCTCTCTGTCTTGTATCTCCTTTCTCTCTTTCTGGTATCTCCTTTCTATTTATCTTCAAATACGCTGAAGATTTCAGGCTCCAGTTAGAATTGAACTCAGGACCCTGGTTTACTAGACTCTTTCTGGTATCTATTTTATCTCTTTGGTATCTCCTTTCTCCCTTTCTGGTATTTCCTTTCTCTCTTTCTTCAAATACACTAAAGACAAAGATTTCAGGCCCCAGTGAGAATTGAACTCACGACCCCTGGTTTACAAGACCAGTGCTCTAACCACTGAGCTATGGAGCCCTGTAGTTTCAAAAATCTCTGTCTCTCAATGTCTCTTTTCTCTCTGTCTTGTATCTCCTTTCTCTCTTTCTTCAAATACACTAAAGACAAATATTTCAGGCCCCAGTGAGAATTGAACTAACGACCCCTGGTTTACAAGACCAGTGCTCTAACCACTGAGCTATGGAGCCCTGTAGTTTCAAAAATCTCTGTCTCTCAATGTCTCTTTTCTCTCTGTCTTGTATCTCCTTTCTCTCTTTGGTATCTCCTTTCTTTCTTTCTGGTATCTCCTTTCTCTCCTTCTTCAAATACGCTAAAGACAAAGATTTCAGGTTCCAGTGAAAATTGAACTCACGACCCCTGGTTTACTAGACCAGTGCTCTAACCACTGAGCTATGGAACCCTGTTCTTCCTGAAGTCTCTGTCTCTCTTCCCAATGTCTCTTTTCTCTCTGCCTGGTATCTCCTTTCTCTCCTTCTGGTATCTCCTTTCTATTTATCTTCAAATACGCTAAAGATTTCAGGCTCCAGTTAGAATTGAATTCAGGACCCTGGTTTACTAGACTGTTTCTGGTATCTACTTACTCTCTTTGGTATCTCCTTTCTATCTTTCTGGTATCTCCTTTCTCTCCTTCTTCAAATACGCTAAAGACAAAGATTTCAGGTTCCAGTGAGAATTGAACTCACGACCCCTGGTTTACTAGACCAGTGCTCTAACCACTGAGCTATGGAACCCTGTTCTTCTGAAAGTCTCTGTCTCTCTTCCCAATGTCCATTTTATCTCTGCCTGGTATCTCCTTTCTCTCTTTCTCCAAATACGCTAAAGGGTTCAGGCTCCAGTGAGAATTTAACTCAGAAACCCTGGTTTCCTAGACTCTTTATGGTATCTATTTTCTCTCTTTGGTATCTCCTTTCTCCCTTTCCGGTATTTCCTTTCTCTCTTTCTTCAAATACACTAAAGACAAATATTTCAGGCCCCAGTGAGAATTGAACTCACGACCCCTGGTTTACAAGACCAGTGCTCTAACCACTGAGCTATGGAGCCCTGTAGTTTCAAAAATCTCTGTCTCTCAATGTCTCTTTTCTCTCTGTCTTGTATCTCCTTTCTCTCTTTCTGGTATCTCCTTTCTATTTATCTTCAAATACACTAAAGATTTCAGGCTCCAGTTAGAATTGAACTCAGGACCCTGGTTTACTAGACTGTTTCTGGTATCTACTTACTCTCTTTGGTATCTCCTTTCTCCCTTTCTGGTATTTCCTTTCTCTCTTTTTTCAAATACACTAAAGACAAAGATTTCAGGCCCCAGTGAGAATTGAACTCACGACCCCTGGTTTACAAGACCAGTGCTCTAACCACTGAGCTATGGAGCCCTGTAGTTTCAAAAATCTCTGTCTCGCAATGTCTCTTTTCTCTCTGTCTTGTATCTCCTTTCTCTCTTTCTGGTATCTCCTTTCTATTTATCTTCAAATACGCTGAAGATTTCAGGCTCCAGTTAGAATTGAACTCAGGACCCTGGTTTACTAGACTCTTTCTGGTATCTATTTTATCTCTTTGGTATCTCCTTTCTCCCTTTCTGGTATTTCCTTTCTCTCTTTCTTCAAATACACTAAAGACAAAGATTTCAGGCCCCAGTGAGAATTGAACTCACGACCCCTGGTTTACAAGACCAGTGCTCTAACCACTGAGCTATGGAGCCCTGTAGTTTCAAAAATCTCTGTCTCTCAATGTCTCTTTTCTCTCTGTCTTGTATCTCCTTTCTCTCTTTCTTCAAATACACTAAAGACAAATATTTCAGGCCCCAGTGAGAATTGAACTAACGACCCCTGGTTTACAAGACCAGTGCTCTAACCACTGAGCTATGGAGCCCTGTAGTTTCAAAAATCTCTGTCTCTCAATGTCTCTTTTCTCTCTGTCTTGTATCTCCTTTCTCTCTTTGGTATCTCCTTTCTTTCTTTCTGGTATCTCCTTTCTCTCCTTCTTCAAATACGCTAAAGACAAAGATTTCAGGTTCCAGTGAAAATTGAACTCACGACCCCTGGTTTACTAGACCAGTGCTCTAACCACTGAGCTATGGAACCCTGTTCTTCCTGAAGTCTCTGTCTCTCTTCCCAATGTCTCTTTTCTCTCTGCCTGGTATCTCCTTTCTCTCCTTCTGGTATCTCCTTTCTATTTATCTTCAAATACGCTAAAGATTTCAGGCTCCAGTTAGAATTGAATTCAGGACCCTGGTTTACTAGACTGTTTCTGGTATCTACTTACTCTCTTTGGTATCTCCTTTCTATCTTTCTGGTATCTCCTTTCTCTCCTTCTTCAAATACGCTAAAGACAAAGATTTCAGGCTCCAGTTAGAATTGAACTCAGGACCCTGGTTTACTAGACTGTTTCTGGTATCTACTTACTCTCTTTGGTATCTCCTTTCTATCTTTCTGGTATCTCCTTTCTCTCCTTCTTCAAATACGCTAAAGACAAAGATTTCAGGTTCCAGTGAGAATTGAACTCACGACCCCTGGTTTACTAGACCAGTGCTCTAACCACTGAGCTATGGAACCCTGTTCTTCTTGAAGTCTCTGTCTCTCTTCCCAATGTCTCTTTTCTCTCTGCCTGGTATCTCCTTTCTCTCCTTCTGGTATCTCCTTTCTCTCTTTCTCCAAATACGCTAAAGGGTTCAGGCTCCAGTGAGAATTTAACTCAGAAACCCTGGTTTCCTAGACTCTTTATGGTATCTATTTTCTCTCTTTGGTATCTCCTTTCTCCCTTTCCGGTATTTCCTTTCTCTCTTTCTTCAAATACACTAAAGACAAATATTTCAGGCCCCAGTGAGAATTGAACTCACGACCCCTGGTTTACAAGACCAGTGCTCTAACCACTGAGCTATGGAGCCCTGTAGTTTCAAAAATCTCTGTCTCTCAATGTCTCTTTTCTCTCTGTCTTGTATCTCCTTTCTCTCTTTCTGGTATCTCCTTTCTATTTATCTTCAAATACACTAAAGATTTCAGGCTCCAGTTAGAATTGAACTCAGGACCCTGGTTTACTAGACTATTTCTGGTATCTATTTACTCTATTTGGTATCTCCTTTCTATCTATCTGGTATCTCCTTTCTCTCCTTCTTCAAATACGCTAAAGACAAAGAATTCAGGTTCCAGTGAGAATTGAACTCACGACCCCTGGTTTACTAGACCAGTGCTCTAACCACTGAGCTATGGAACCCTGTTCTTCCTGAAGTCTCTGTCTCTCTTCCCAATGTCTCTTTTCTCTCTGCCTGGTATCTCCTTTCTCTCCTTCTCGTATCTCCTTTCTCTCTTTCTCCAAATACGCTAAAGGGTTCAGGCTCCAGTGAGAATTTAACTCAGAAACCCTGGTTTCCTAGACTCTTTATGGTATCTATTTTATCTCTTTGGTATCTCCTTTCTCCCTTTCTGGTATTTCCTTTCTCTCTTTTTTCAAATACACTAAAGACAAAGATTTCAGGCCCCAGTGAGAATTGAACTCACGACCCCTGGTTTACAAGACCAGTGCTCTAACCACTGAGCTATGGAGCCCTGTAGTTTCAAAAATCTCTGTCTCGCAATGTCTCTTTTCTCTCTGTCTTGTATCTCCTTTCTCTCTTTCTGGTATCTCCTTTCTATTTATCTTCAAATACGCTGAAGATTTCAGGCTCCAGTTAGAATTGAACTCAGGACCCTGGTTTACTAGACTCTTTCTGGTATCTATTTTATCTCTTTGGTATCTCCTTTCTCCCTTTCTGGTATTTCCTTTCTCTCTTTCTTCAAATACACTAAAGACAAAAATGTCAGGCCCCAGTGAGAATTGAACTCACGACCCCTGGTTTACAAGACCAGTGCTCTAACCACTGAGCTATGGAGCCCTGTAGTTTCAAAAATCTCTGTCTCTCAATGTCTCTTTTCTCTCTGTCTTGTATCTCCTTTCTCTCTTTCTTCAAATACACTAAAGACAAATATTTCAGGCCCCAGTGAGAATTGAACTAACGACCCCTGGTTTACAAGACCAGTGCTCTAACCACTGAGCTATGGAGCCCTGTAGTTTCAAAAATCTCTGTCTCTCAATGTCTCTTTTCTCTCTGTCTTGTATCTCCTTTCTCTCTTTGGTATCTCCTTTCTTTCTTTCTGGTATCTCCTTTCTCTCCTTCTTCAAATACGCTAAAGACAAAGATTTCAGGTTCCAGTGAGAATTGAACTCACGACCCCTGGTTTACTAGACCAGTGCTCTAACCACTGAGCTATGGAACCCTGTTCTTCCTGAAGTCTCTGTCTCTCTTCCCAATGTCTCTTTTCTCTCTGCCTGGTATCTCCTTTCTCTCCTTCTGGTATCTCCTTTCTATTTATCTTCAAATATGCTAAAGATTTCAGGCTCCAGTTAGAATTGAACTCAGGACCCTGGTTTACTAGACTGTTTCTGGTATCTACTTACTCTCTTTGGTATCTCCTTTCTATCTTTCTGGTATCTCCTTTCTCTCCTTCTTCAAATACGCTAAAGACAAAGATTTCAAGTTCCAGTGAGAATTGAACTCACGACCCCTGGTTTACTAGACCAGTGCTCTAACCACTGAGCTATGGAACCCTGTTCTTCTGAAAGTCTCTGTCTCTCTTCCCAATGTCTATTTTATCTCTGCCTGGTATCTCCTTTCTCTCTTTCTCCAAATACGCTAAAGGGTTCAGGCTCCAGTGAGAATTTAACTCAGAAACCCTGGTTTCCTAGACTCTTTATGGTATCTATTTTCTCTCTTTGGTATCTCCTTTCTCTCTTTCTGGTATCTCCTTTATCTCCTTCTTTAAATACGCTAAAGACAAAGATTTCAGGTTCCAGTGAGAATTGAACTCACGACCCCTGGTTTACTAGACCAGTGCTCTAACCACTGAGCTATGGAACCCTGTTCTTCTGAAAGTCTCTGTCTCTCTTCCCAATGTCTATTTTATCTCTGTCTGGTATCTCCGTTGTCTCTTTCTGGTATCTCATTTCACTCTTTCTTCAAATACACTAAAGGGTTCAGGCTCCAGTGAGAATTGAACTCAGGACCCTGGCTTACTAGACTCTTTCTGGTATCTATTTTATCTCTTTGGTATCTCCTTTCTCCCTTTCTGGTATTTCCTTTCTCTCTTTCTTCAAATACACTAAAGACAAAGATTTCAGGCCCCAGTGAGAATTGAACTCACGACCCCTGGTTTACAAGACCAGTGCTCTAACCACTGAGCTATGGAGCCCTGTAGTTTCAAAAATCTCTGTCTCTCAATGTCTCTTTTCTCTCTGTCTTGTATCTCCTTTCTCTCTTTCCGGTATTTCCTTTCTCTCTTTCTTCAAATACACGAAAGACAAATATTTCAGGCCCCAGTGAGAATTGAACTAACGACCCCTGGTTTACAAGACCAGTGCTCTAACCACTGAGCTATGGAGCCCTGTAGTTTCAAAAATCTCTGTCTCTCAATGTCACTTTTCTCTCTGTCTTGTATCTCCTTTCTCTCTTTGGTATCTCCTTTCTTTCTTTCTGGTATCTCCTTTCTCTCCTTCTTCAAATACGCTAAAGACAAAGATTTCAGGTTCCAGTGAGAATTGAACTCACGACCCCTGGTTTACTAGACCAGTGCTCTAACCACTGAGCTATGGAACCCTGTTGTTCCTGAAGTCTCTGTCTCTCTTCCCAATGTCTCTTTTCTCTCTGCCTGGTATCTCCTTTCTCTCCTTCTGGTATCTCCTTTCTCTCTTTCTCCAAATACGCTAAAGGGTTCAGGCTCCAGTGAGAATTTAACTCAGAAACCCTGGTTTCCTAGACTCTTTATGGTATCTATTTTCTCTCTTTGGTATCTCCTTTCTCCCTTTCCGGTATTTCCTTTCTCTCTTTCTTCAAATACACTAAAGACAAATATTTCAGGCCCCAGTGAGAATTGAACTCACGACCCCTGGTTTACAAGACCAGTGCTCTAACCACTGAGCTATGGAGCCCTGTAGTTAAAAAAATCTCTGTCTCTCAATGTCTCTTTTCTCTCTGTCTTGTATCTCCTTTCTCTCTTTCTGGTATCTCCTTTCTATTTATCTTCAAATACACTAAAGATTTCAGGCTCCAGTTAGAATTGAACTCAGGACCCTGGTTTACTAGACTATTTCTGGTATCTATTTACTCTATTTGGTATCTCCTTTCTATCTATCTGGTATCTCCTTTCTCTCCTTCTTCAAATGCGCTAAAGACAAAGAATTCAGGTTCCAGTGAGAATTGAACTCACGACCCCTGGTTTACTAGACCAGTGCTCTAACCACTGAGCTATGGAACCCTGTTCTTCCTGAAGTCTCTGTCTCTCTTCCCAATGTCTCTTTTCTCTCTGCCTGGTATCTCCTTTCTCTCCTTCTCGTATCTCCTTTCTCTCTTTCTCCAAATACGCTAAAGGGTTCAGGCTCCAGTGAGAATTTATCTCAGAAACCCTGGTTTCCTAGACTCTTTATGGTATCTATTTTATCTCTTTGGTATCTCCTTTCTCCCTTTCTGGTATTTCCTTTCTCTCTTTTTTCAAATACACTAAAGACAAAGATTTCAGGCCCCAGTGAGAATTGAACTCACGACCCCTGGTTTACAAGACCAGTGCTCTAACCACTGAGCTATGGAGCCCTGTAGTTTCAAAAATCTCTGTCTCGCAATGTCTCTTTTCTCTCTGTCTTGTATCTCCTTTCTCTCTTTCTGGTATCTCCTTTCTATTTATCTTCAAATACGCTGAAGATTTCAGGCTCCAGTTAGAATTGAACTCAGGACCCTGGTTTACTAGACTCTTTCTGGTATCTATTTTATCTCTTTGGTATCTCCTTTCTCCCTTTCTGGTATTTCCTTTCTCTCTTTCTTCAAATACACTAAAGACAAAGATTTCAGGCCCCAGTGAGAATTGAACTCACGACCCCTGGTTTACAAGACCAGTGCTCTAACCACTGAGCTATGGAGCCCTGTAGTTTCAAAAATCTCTGTCTCTCAATGTCTCTTTTCTCTCTGTCTTGTATCTCCTTTCTCTCTTTCTTCAAATACACTAAAGACAAATATTTCAGGCCCCAGTGAGAATTGAACTAACGACCCCTGGTTTACAAGACCAGTGCTCTAACCACTGAGCTATGGAGCCCTGTAGTTTCAAAAATCTCTGTCTCTCAATGTCTCTTTTCTCTCTGTCTTGTATCTCCTTTCTCTCTTTGGTATCTCCTTTCTTTCTTTCTGGTATCTCCTTTCTCTCCTTCTTCAAATACGCTAAAGACAAAGATTTCAGGTTCCAGTGAAAATTGAACTCACGACCCCTGGTTTACTAGACCAGTGCTCTAACCACTGAGCTATGGAACCCTGTTCTTCCTGAAGTCTCTGTCTCTCTTCCCAATGTCTCTTTTCTCTCTGCCTGGTATCTCCTTTCTCTCCTTCTGGTATCTCCTTTCTATTTATCTTCAAATACGCTAAAGATTTCAGGCTCCAGTTAGAATTGAATTCAGGACCCTGGTTTACTAGACTGTTTCTGGTATCTACTTACTCTCTTTGGTATCTCCTTTCTATCTTTCTGGTATCTCCTTTCTCTCCTTCTTCAAATACGCTAAAGACAAAGATTTCAGGTTCCAGTGAGAATTGAACTCACGACCCCTGGTTTACTAGACCAGTGCTCTAACCACTGAGCTATGGAACCCTGTTCTTCTGAAAGTCTCTGTCTCTCTTCCCAATGTCCATTTTATCTCTGCCTGGTATCTCCTTTCTCTCTTTCTCCAAATACGCTAAAGGGTTCAGGCTCCAGTGAGAATTTAACTCAGAAACCCTGGTTTCCTAGACTCTTTATGGTATCTATTTTCTCTCTTTGGTATCTCCTTTCTCCCTTTCCGGTATTTCCTTTCTCTCTTTCTTCAAATACACGAAAGACAAATATTTCAGGCCCCAGTGAGAATTGAACTCACGACCCCTGGTTTACAAGACCAGTGCTCTAACCACTGAGCTATGGAGCCCTGTAGTTTCAAAAATCTCTGTCTCTCAATGTCTCTTTTCTCTCTGTCTTGTATCTCCTTTCTCTCTTTCTGGTATCTCCTTTCTATTTATCTTCAAATACACTAAAGATTTCAGGCTCCAGTTAGAATTGAACTCAGGACCCTGGTTTACTAGACTGTTTCTGGTATCTACTTACTCTCTTTGGTATCTCCTTTCTCCCTTTCTGGTATTTCCTTTCTCTCTTTTTTCAAATACACTAAAGACAAAGATTTCAGGCCCCAGTGAGAATTGAACTCACGACCCCTGGTTTACAAGACCAGTGCTCTAACCACTGAGCTATGGAGCCCTGTAGTTTCAAAAATCTCTGTCTCGCAATGTCTCTTTTCTCTCTGTCTTGTATCTCCTTTCTCTCTTTCTGGTATCTCCTTTCTATTTATCTTCAAATACGCTGAAGATTTCAGGCTCCAGTTAGAATTGAACTCAGGACCCTGGTTTACTAGACTCTTTCTGGTATCTATTTTATCTCTTTGGTATCTCCTTTCTCCCTTTCTGGTATTTCCTTTCTCTCTTTCTTCAAATACACTAAAGACAAAGATTTCAGGCCCCAGTGAGAATTGAACTCACGACCCCTGGTTTACAAGACCAGTGCTCTAACCACTGAGCTATGGAGCCCTGTAGTTTCAAAAATCTCTGTCTCTCAATGTCTCTTTTCTCTCTGTCTTGTATCTCCTTTCTCTCTTTCTTCAAATACACTAAAGACAAATATTTCAGGCCCCAGTGAGAATTGAACTAACGACCCCTGGTTTACAAGACCAGTGCTCTAACCACTGAGCTATGGAGCCCTGTAGTTTCAAAAATCTCTGTCTCTCAATGTCTCTTTTCTCTCTGTCTTGTATCTCCTTTCTCTCTTTGGTATCTCCTTTCTTTCTTTCTGGTATCTCCTTTCTCTCCTTCTTCAAATACGCTAAAGACAAAGATTTCAGGTTCCAGTGAAAATTGAACTCACGACCCCTGGTTTACTAGACCAGTGCTCTAACCACTGAGCTATGGAACCCTGTTCTTCCTGAAGTCTCTGTCTCTCTTCCCAATGTCTCTTTTCTCTCTGCCTGGTATCTCCTTTCTCTCCTTCTGGTATCTCCTTTCTATTTATCTTCAAATACGCTAAAGATTTCAGGCTCCAGTTAGAATTGAATTCAGGACCCTGGTTTACTAGACTGTTTCTGGTATCTACTTACTCTCTTTGGTATCTCCTTTCTATCTTTCTGGTATCTCCTTTCTCTCCTTCTTCAAATACGCTAAAGACAAAGATTTCAGGCTCCAGTTAGAATTGAACTCAGGACCCTGGTTTACTAGACTATTTCTGGTATCTATTTACTCGATTTGGTATCTCCTTTCTATCTATCTGGTATCTCCTTTCTCTCCTTCTTCAAATGCGCTAAAGACAAAGAATTCAGGTTCCAGTGAGAATTGAACTCACGACCCCTGGTTTACTAGACCAGTGCTCTAACCACTGAGCTATGGAACCCTGTTCTTCCTGAAGTCTCTGTCTCTCTTCCCAATGTCTCTTTTCTCTCTGCCTGGTATCTCCTTTCTCTCCTTCTCGTATCTCCTTTCTCTCTTTCTCCAAATACGCTAAAGGGTTCAGGCTCCAGTGAGAATTTATCTTAGAAACCCTGGTTTCCTAGACTCTTTATGGTATCTATTTTATCTCTTTGGTATCTCCTTTCTCCCTTTCTGGTATTTCCTTTCTCTCTTTTTTCAAATACACTAAAGACAAAGATTTCAGGCCCCAGTGAGAATTGAACTCACGACCCCTGGTTTACAAGACCAGTGCTCTAACCACTGAGCTATGGAGCCCTGTAGTTTCAAAAATCTCTGTCTCTCAATGTCTCTTTTCTCTCTGTCTTGTATCTCCTTTCTCTCTTTCTGGTATCTCCTTTCTTTCTTTCTGGTATCTCCTTTCTCTCCTTCTTCAAATACGCTAAAGACAAAGATTTCAGGTTCCAGTGAAAATTGAACTCACGACCCCTGGTTTACTAGACCAGTGCTCTAACCACTGAGCTATGGAACCCTGTTCTTCCTGAAGTCTCTGTCTCTCTTCCCAATGTCTCTTTTCTCTCTGCCTGGTATCTCCTTTCTCTCCTTCTGGTATCTCCTTTCTATTTATCTTCAAATACGCTAAAGATTTCAGGCTCCAGTTAGAATTGAATTCAGGACCCTGGTTTACTAGACTGTTTCTGGTATCTACTTACTCTCTTTGGTATCTCCTTTCTATCTTTCTGGTATCTCCTTTCTCTCCTTCTTCAAATACGCTAAAGACAAAGATTTCAGGTTCCAGTGAGAATTGAACTCACGACCCCTGGTTTACTAGACCAGTGCTCTAACCACTGAGCTATGGAACCCTGTTCTTCTGAAAGTCTCTGTCTCTCTTCCCAATGTCCATTTTATCTCTGCCTGGTATCTCCTTTCTCTCTTTCTCCAAATACGCTAAAGGGTTCAGGCTCCAGTGAGAATTTAACTCAGAAACCCTGGTTTCCTAGACTCTTTATGGTATCTATTTTCTCTCTTTGGTATCTCCTTTCTCCCTTTCCGGTATTTCCTTTCTCTCTTTCTTCAAATACACTAAAGACAAATATTTCAGGCCCCAGTGAGAATTGAACTCACGACCCCTGGTTTACAAGACCAGTGCTCTAACCACTGAGCTATGGAGCCCTGTAGTTTCAAAAATCTCTGTCTCTCAATGTCTCTTTTCTCTCTGTCTTGTATCTCCTTTCTCTCTTTCTGGTATCTCCTTTCTATTTATCTTCAAATACACTAAAGATTTCAGGCTCCAGTTAGAATTGAACTCAGGACCCTGGTTTACTAGACTGTTTCTGGTATCTACTTACTCTCTTTGGTATCTCCTTTCTCCCTTTCTGGTATTTCCTTTCTCTCTTTTTTCAAATACACTAAAGACAAAGATTTCAGGCCCCAGTGAGAATTGAACTCACGACCCCTGGTTTACAAGACCAGTGCTCTAACCACTGAGCTATGGAGCCCTGTAGTTTCAAAAATCTCTGTCTCGCAATGTCTCTTTTCTCTCTGTCTTGTATCTCCTTTCTCTCTTTCTGGTATCTCCTTTCTATTTATCTTCAAATACGCTGAAGATTTCAGGCTCCAGTTAGAATTGAACTCAGGACCCTGGTTTACTAGACTCTTTCTGGTATCTATTTTATCTCTTTGGTATCTCCTTTCTCCCTTTCTGGTATTTCCTTTCTCTCTTTCTTCAAATACACTAAAGACAAAGATTTCAGGCCCCAGTGAGAATTGAACTCACGACCCCTGGTTTACAAGACCAGTGCTCTAACCACTGAGCTATGGAGCCCTGTAGTTTCAAAAATCTCTGTCTCTCAATGTCTCTTTTCTCTCTGTCTTGTATCTCCTTTCTCTCTTTCTTCAAATACACTAAAGACAAATATTTCAGGCCCCAGTGAGAATTGAACTAACGACCCCTGGTTTACAAGACCAGTGCTCTAACCACTGAGCTATGGAGCCCTGTAGTTTCAAAAATCTCTGTCTCTCAATGTCTCTTTTCTCTCTGTCTTGTATCTCCTTTCTCTCTTTGGTATCTCCTTTCTTTCTTTCTGGTATCTCCTTTCTCTCCTTCTTCAAATACGCTAAAGACAAAGATTTCAGGTTCCAGTGAAAATTGAACTCACGACCCCTGGTTTACTAGACCAGTGCTCTAACCACTGAGCTATGGAACCCTGTTCTTCCTGAAGTCTCTGTCTCTCTTCCCAATGTCTCTTTTCTCTCCTTCTGGTATCTCCTTTCTCTCCTTCTGGTATCTCCTTTCTATTTATCTTCAAATACGCTAAAGATTTCAGGCTCCAGTTAGAATTGAATTCAGGACCCTGGTTTACTAGACTGTTTCTGGTATCTACTTACTCTCTTTGGTATCTCCTTTCTATCTTTCTGGTATCTCCTTTCTCTCCTTCTTCAAATACGCTAAAGACAAAGATTTCAGGTTCCAGTGAGAATTGAACTCACAACCCCTGGTTTACTAGACCAGTGCTCTAACCACTGAGCTATGGAACCCTGTTCTTCTGAAAGTCTCTGTCTCTCTTCCCAATGTCTATTTTATCTCTGCCTGGTATCTCCTTTCTCTCTTTCTCCAAATACGCTAAAGGGTTCAGGCTCCAGTGAGAATTTAACTCAGAAACCCTGGTTTCCTAGACTCTTTATGGTATCTATTTTCTCTCTTTGGTATCTCCTTTCTCCCTTTCCGGTATTTCCTTTCTCTCTTTCTTCAAATACACTAAAGACAAATATTTCAGGCCCCAGTGAGAATTGAACTCACGACCCCTGGTTTACAAGACCAGTGCTCTAACCACTGAGCTATGGAGCCCTGTAGTTTCAAAAATCTCTGTCTCTCAATGTCTCTTTTCTCTCTGTCTTGTATCTCCTTTCTCTCTTTCTGGTATCTCCTTTCTATTTATCTTCAAATACACTAAAGATTTCAGGCTCCAGTTAGAATTGAACTCAGGACCCTGGTTTACTAGACTGTTTCTGGTATCTACTTACTCTCTTTGGTATCTCCTTTCTCCCTTTCTGGTATTTCCTTTCTCTCTTTTTTCAAATACACTAAAGACAAAGATTTCAGGCCCCAGTGAGAATTGAACTCACGACCCCTGGTTTACAAGACCAGTGCTCTAACCACTGAGCTATGGAGCCCTGTAGTTTCAAAAATCTCTGTCTCGCAATGTCTCTTTTCTCTCTGTCTTGTATCTCCTTTCTCTCTTTCTGGTATCTCCTTTCTATTTATCTTCAAATACGCTGAAGATTTCAGGCTCCAGTTAGAATTGAACTCAGGACCCTGGTTTACTAGACTCTTTCTGGTATCTATTTTATCTCTTTGGTATCTCCTTTCTCCCTTTCTGGTATTTCCTTTCTCTCTTTCTTCAAATACACTAAAGACAAAGATTTCAGGCCCCAGTGAGAATTGAACTCACGACCCCTGGTTTACAAGACCAGTGCTCTAACCACTGAGCTATGGAGCCCTGTAGTTTCAAAAATCTCTGTCTCTCTTCCCAATGTCTATTTTATCTCTGTCTGGTATCTCCGTTGTCTCTTTCTGGTATCTCATTTCACTCTTTCTTCAAATACACTAAAGGGTTCAGGCTCCAGTGAGAATTGAACTCAGGACCCTGGCTTACTAGACTCTTTCTGGTATCTATTTTATCTCTTTGGTATCTCCTTTCTCCCTTTCTGGTATTTCCTTTCTCTCTTTCTTCAAATACACTAAAGACAAAGATTTCAGGCCCCAGTGAGAATTGAACTCACGACCCCTGGTTTACAAGACCAGTGCTCTAACCACTGAGCTATGGAGCCCTGTAGTTTCAAAAATCTCTGTCTCTCAATGTCTCTTTTCTCTCTGTCTTGTATCTCCTTTCTCTCTTTGGTATCTCCTTTCTTTCTTTCTGGTATCTCCTTTCTCTCCTTCTTCAAATACGCTAAAGACAAAGATTTCAGGTTCCAGTGAAAATTGAACTCACGACCCCTGGTTTACTAGACCAGTGCTCTAACCACTGAGCTATGGAACCCTGTTCTTCCTGAAGTCTCTGTCTCTCTTCCCAATGTCTCTTTTCTCTCCTTCTGGTATCTCCTTTCTCTCCTTCTGGTATCTCCTTTCTATTTATCTTCAAATACGCTAAAGATTTCAGGCTCCAGTTAGAATTGAATTCAGGACCCTGGTTTACTAGACTGTTTCTGGTATCTACTTACTCTCTTTGGTATCTCCTTTCTATCTTTCTGGTATCTCCTTTCTCTCCTTCTTCAAATACGCTAAAGACAAAGATTTCAGGTTCCAGTGAGAATTGAACTCACGACCCCTGGTTTACTAGACCAGTGCTCTAACCACTGAGCTATGGAACCCTGTTCTTCTGAAAGTCTCTGTCTCTCTTCCCAATGTCTATTTTATCTCTGCCTGGTATCTCCTTTCTCTCTTTCTCCAAATACGCTAAAGGGTTCAGGCTCCAGTGAGAATTTAACTCAGAAACCCTGGTTTCCTAGACTCTTTATGGTATCTATTTTCTCTCTTTGGTATCTCCTTTCTCCCTTTCC
Source organism: Notolepis coatsorum (assembly GCF_963971535.1). Taxonomy (NCBI): domain Eukaryota; kingdom Metazoa; phylum Chordata; class Actinopteri; order Aulopiformes; family Paralepididae; genus Notolepis; species Notolepis coatsorum. Next base: position 64,387,229 of record NC_140183.1, read on the forward strand.
GGTATTTCCTTTCTCTCTTTCTTCAAATACACTAAAGACAAATATTTCAGGCCCCAGTGAGAATTGAACTCACGACCCCTGGTTTACAAGACCAGTGCTCTAACCACTGAGCTATGGAGCCCTGTAGTTTCAAAAATCTCTGTCTCTCAATGTCTCTTTTCTCTCTGTCTTGTATCTCCTTTCTCTCTTTCTGGTATCTCCTTTCTATTTATCTTCAAATACACTAAAGATTTCAGGCTCCAGTTAGAATTGAACTCAGGACCCTGGTTTACTAGACTGTTTCTGGTATCTACTTACTCTCTTTGGTATCTCCTTTCTCCCTTTCTGGTATTTCCTTTCTCTCTTTTTTCAAATACACTAAAGACAAAGATTTCAGGCCCCAGTGAGAATTGAACTCACGATCCCTGGTTTACAAGACCAGTGCTCTAACCACTGAGCTATGGAGCCCTGTAGTTTCAAAAATCTCTGTCTCGCAATGTCTCTTTTCTCTCTGTCTTGTATCTCCTTTCTCTCTTTCTGGTATCTCCTTTCTATTTATCTTCAAATACGCTGAAGATTTCAGGCTCCAGTTAGAATTGAACTCAGGACCCTGGTTTACTAGACTCTTTCTGGTATCTATTTTATCTCTTTGGTATCTCCTTTCTCCCTTTCTGGTATTTCCTTTCGCTCTTTCTTCAAATACACTAAAGACAAAGATTTCAGGCCCCAGTGAGAATTGAACTCACGACCCCTGGTTTACAAGACCAGTGCTCTAACCACTGAGCTATGGAGCCCTGTAGTTTCAAAAATCTCTGTCTCTCTTCCCAATGTCTATTTTATCTCTGTCTGGTATCTCCGTTGTCTCTTTCTGGTATCTCATTTCACTCTTTCTTCAAATACACTAAAGGGTTCAGGCTCCAGTGAGAATTGAACTCAGGACCCTGGCTTACTAGACTCTTTCTGGTATCTATTTTATCTCTTTGGTATCTCCTTTCTCCCTTTCTGGTATTTCCTTTCTCTCTTTCTTCAAATACACTAAAGACAAAGATTTCAGGCCCCAGTGAGAATTGAACTCACGACCCCTGGTTTACAAGACCAGTGCTCTAACCACTGAGCTATGGAGCCCTGTAGTTTCAAAAATCTCTGTCTCTCAATGTCTCTTTTCTCTCTGTCTTGTATCTCCTTTCTCTCTTTCCGGTATTTCCTTTCTCTCTTTCTTCAAATACACGAAAGACAAATATTTCAGGCCCCAGTGAGAATTGAACTAACGACCCCTGGTTTACAAGACCAGTGCTCTAACCACTGAGCTATGGAGCCCTGTAGTTTCAAAAATCTCTGTCTCTCAATGTCACTTTTCTCTCTGTCTTGTATCTCCTTTCTCTCTTTGGTATCTCCTTTCTTTCTTTCTGGTATCTCCTTTCTCTCCTTCTTCAAATACGCTAAAGACAAAGATTTCAGGTTCCAGTGAAAATTGAACTCACGACCCCTGGTTTACTAGACCAGTGCTCTAACCACTGAGCTATGGAACCCTGTTCTTCCTGAAGTCTCTGTCTCTCTTCCCAATGTCTCTTTTCTCTCCTTCTGGTATCTCCTTTCTCTCCTTCTGGTATCTCCTTTCTATTTATCTTCAAATACGCTAAAGATTTCAGGCTCCAGTTAGAATTGAATTCAGGACCCTGGTTTACTAGACTGTTTCTGGTATCTACTTACTCTCTTTGGTATCTCCTTTCTATCTTTCTGGTATCTCCTTTCTCTCCTTCTTCAAATACGCTAAAGACAAAGATTTCAGGTTCCAGTGAGAATTGAACTCACGACCCCTGGTTTACTAGACCAGTGCTCTAACCACTGAGCTATGGAACCCTGTTCTTCTGAAAGTCTCTGTCTCTCTTCCCAATGTCTATTTTATCTCTGCCTGGTATCTCCTTTCTCTCTTTCTCCAAATACGCTAAAGGGTTCAGGCTCCAGTGAGAATTTAACTCAGAAACCCTGGTTTCCTAGACTCTTTATGGTATCTATTTTCTCTCTTTGGTATCTCCTTTCTCCCTTTCCGGTATTTCCTTTCTCTCTTTCTTCAAATACACTAAAGACAAATATTTCAGGCCCCAGTGAGAATTGAACTCACGACCCCTGGTTTACAAGACCAGTGCTCTAACCACTGAGCTATGGAGCCCTGTAGTTTCAAAAATCTCTGTCTCTCAATGTCTCTTTTCTCTCTGTCTTGTATCTCCTTTCTCTCTTTCTGGTATCTCCTTTCTATTTATCTTCAAATACACTAAAGATTTCAGGCTCCAGTTAGAATTGAACTCAGGACCCTGGTTTACTAGACTGTTTCTGGTATCTACTTACTCTCTTTGGTATCTCCTTTCTCCCTTTCTGGTATTTCCTTTCTCTCTTTTTTCAAATACACTAAAGACAAAGATTTCAGGCCCCAGTGAGAATTGAACTCACGATCCCTGGTTTACAAGACCAGTGCTCTAACCACTGAGCTATGGAGCCCTGTAGTTTCAAAAATCTCTGTCTCGCAATGTCTCTTTTCTCTCTGTCTTGTATCTCCTTTCTCTCTTTCTGGTATCTCCTTTCTATTTATCTTCAAATACGCTGAAGATTTCAGGCTCCAGTTAGAATTGAACTCAGGACCCTGGTTTACTAGACTCTTTCTGGTATCTATTTTATCTCTTTGGTATCTCCTTTCTCCCTTTCTGGTATTTCCTTTCGCTCTTTCTTCAAATACACTAAAGACAAAGATTTCAGGCCCCAGTGAGAATTGAACTCACGACCCCTGGTTTACAAGACCAGTGCTCTAACCACTGAGCTATGGAGCCCTGTAGTTTCAAAAATCTCTGTCTCTCTTCCCAATGTCTATTTTATCTCTGTCTGGTATCTCCGTTGTCTCTTTCTGGTATCTCATTTCACTCTTTCTTCAAATACACTAAAGGGTTCAGGCTCCAGTGAGAATTGAACTCAGGACCCTGGCTTACTAGACTCTTTCTGGTATCTATTTTATCTCTTTGGTATCTCCTTTCTCCCTTTCTGGTATTTCCTTTCTCTCTTTCTTCAAATACACTAAAGACAAAGATTTCAGGCCCCAGTGAGAATTGAACTCACGACCCCTGGTTTACAAGACCAGTGCTCTAACCACTGAGCTATGGAGCCCTGTAGTTTCAAAAATCTCTGTCTCTCAATGTCTCTTTTCTCTCTGTCTTGTATCTCCTTTCTCTCTTTCCGGTATTTCCTTTCTCTCTTTCTTCAAATACACGAAAGACAAATATTTCAGGCCCCAGTGAGAATTGAACTAACGACCCCTGGTTTACAAGACCAGTGCTCTAACCACTGAGCTATGGAGCCCTGTAGTTTCAAAAATCTCTGTCTCTCAATGTCACTTTTCTCTCTGTCTTGTATCTCCTTTCTCTCTTTGGTATCTCCTTTCTTTCTTTCTGGTATCTCCTTTCTCTCCTTCTTCAAATACGCTAAAGACAAAGATTTCAGGTTCCAGTGAGAATTGAACTCACGACCCCTGGTTTACTAGACCAGTGCTCTAACCACTGAGCTATGGAACCCTGTTCTTCTGAAAGTCTCTGTCTCTCTTCCCAATGTCTATTTAATCTCTGCCTGGTATCTCCTTTCTCTCTTTCTCCAAATACGCTAAAGGGTTCAGGCTCCAGTGAGAATTTAACTCAGAAACCCTGGTTTCCTAGACTCTTTATGGTATCTATTTTCTCTCTTTGGTATCTCCTTTCTCCCTTTCCGGTATTTCCTTTCTCTCTTTCTTCAAATACACTAAAGACAAATATTTCAGGCCCCAGTGAGAATTGAACTCACGACCCCTGGTTTACAAGACCAGTGCTCTAACCACTGAGCTATGGAGCCCTGTAGTTTCAAAAATCTCTGTCTCTCAATGTCTCTTTTCTCTCTGTCTTGTATCTCCTTTCTCTCTTTCTGGTATCTCCTTTCTATTTATCTTCAAATACACTAAAGATTTCAGGTTCCAGTGAGAATTGAACTCACGACCCCTGGTTTACTAGACCAGTGCTCTAACCACTGAGCTATGGAACCCTGTTCTTCCTGAAGTCTCTGTCTCTCTTCTCAATGTCTCTTTTCTCTCTGCCTGGTATCTCCTTTCTCTCCTTCTGGTATCTCCTTTCTCTCTTTCTCCAAATACGCTAAAGGGTTCAGGCTCCAGTGAGAATTTAACTCAGAAACCCTGGTTTCCTAGACTCTTTATGGTATCTATTTTCTCTCTTTGGTATCTCTTTTCTCTCTTTCTGGTATCTCCTTTATCTCCTTCTTTAAATACGCTAAAGACAAAGATTTCAGGTTCCAGTGAGAATTGAACTCACAACCCCTGGTTTACTAGACCAGTGCTCTAACCACTGAGCTATGGAACCCTGTTCTTCCTGAAGTCTCTGTCTCTCTTCTCAATGTCTCTTTTCTCTCTGCCTGGTATCTCCTTTCTCTCCTTCTGGTATCTCCTTTCTCTCTTTCTCCAAATACGCTAAAGGGTTCAGGCTCCAGTGAGAATTTAACTCAGAAACCCTGGTTTCCTAGACTCTTTATGGTATCTATTTTCTCTCTTTGGTATCTCTTTTCTCTCTTTCTGGTATCTCCTTTATCTCCTTCTTTAAATACGCTAAAGACAAAGATTTCAGGTTCCAGTGAGAATTGAACTCACGACCCCTGGTTTACTAGACCAGTGCTCTAACCACTGAGCTATGGAACCCTGTTCTTCTGAAAGTCTCTGTCTCTCTTCCCAATGTCTATTTTATCTCTGTCTGGTATCTCCGTTGTCTCTTTCTGGTATCTCATTTCACTCTTTCTTCAAATACACTAAAGGGTTCAGGCTCCAGTGAGAATTGAACTCAGGACCCTGGCTTACTAGACTCTTTCTGGTATCTATTTTATCTCTTTGGTATCTCCTTTCTCCCTTTCTGGTATTTCCTTTCTCTCTTTCTTCAAATACACTAAAGACAAATATTTCAGGCCCCAGTGAGAATTGAACTCACGACCCCTGGTTTACAAGACCAGTGCTCTAACCACTGAGCTATGGAGCCCTGTAGTTTCAAAAATCTCTGTCTCTCAATGTCTCTTTTCTCTCTGTCTTGTATCTCCTTTCTCTCTTTCCGGTATTTCCTTTCTCTCTTTCTTCAAATACACGAAAGACAAATATTTCAGGCCCCAGTGAGAATTGAACTAACGACCCCTGGTTTACAAGACCAGTGCTCTAACCACTGAGCTATGGAGCCCTGTAGTTTCAAAAATCTCTGTCTCTCAATGTCACTTTTCTCTCTGTCTTGTATCTCCTTTCTCTCTTTGGTATCTCCTTTCTTTCTTTCTGGTATCTCCTTTCTCTCCTTCTTCAAATACGCTAAAGACAAAGATTTCAGGTTCCAGTGAGAATTGAACTCACGACCCCTGGTTTACTAGACCAGTGCTCTAACCACTGAGCTATGGAACCCTGTTCTTCCTGAAGTCTCTGTCTCTCTTCCCAATGTCTCTTTTCTCTCTGCCTGGTATCACCTTTCTCTCCTTCTGGTATCTCCTTTCTCTCTTTCTCCAAATACGCTAAAGGGTTCAGGCTCCAGTGAGAATTTAACTCAGAAACCCTGGTTTCCTAGACTCTTTATGGTATCTATTTTCTCTCTTTGGTATCTCCTTTCTCCCTTTCCGGTATTTCCTTTCTCTCTTTCTTCAAATACACTAAAGACAAATATTTCAGGCCCCAGTGAGAATTGAACTCACGACCCCTGGTTTACAAGACCAGTGCTCTAACCACTGAGCTATGGAGCCCTGTAGTTTCAAAAATCTCTGTCTCTCTTCCCAATGTCTATTTTATCTCTGTCTGGTATCTCCGTTGTCTCTTTCTGGTATCTCATTTCACTCTTTCTTCAAATACACTAAAGGGTTCAGGCTCCAGTGAGAATTGAACTCAGGACCCTGGCTTACTAGACTCTTTCTGGTATCTATTTTATCTCTTTGGTATCTCCTTTCTCCCTTTCTGGTATTTCCTTTCTCTCTTTCTTCAAATACACTAAAGACAAAGATTTCAGGCCCCAGTGAGAATTGAACTCACGACCCCTGGTTTACAAGACCAGTGCTCTAACCACTGAGCTATGGAGCCCTGTAGTTTCAAAAATCTCTGTCTCTCAATGTCTCTTTTCTCTCTGTCTTGTATCTCCTTTCTCTCTTTGGTATCTCCTTTCTTTCTTTCTGGTATCTCCTTTCTCTCCTTCTTCAAATACGCTAAAGACAAAGATTTCAGGTTCCAGTGAAAATTGAACTCACGACCCCTGGTTTACTAGACCAGTGCTCTAACCACTGAGCTATGGAACCCTGTTCTTCCTGAAGTCTCTGTCTCTCTTCCCAATGTCTCTTTTCTCTCCTTCTGGTATCTCCTTTCTCTCCTTCTGGTATCTCCTTTCTATTTATCTTCAAATACGCTAAAGATTTCAGGCTCCAGTTAGAATTGAATTCAGGACCCTGGTTTACTAGACTGTTTCTGGTATCTACTTACTCTCTTTGGTATCTCCTTTCTATCTTTCTGGTATCTCCTTTCTCTCCTTCTTCAAATACGCTAAAGACAAAGATTTCAGGTTCCAGTGAGAATTGAACTCACGACCCCTGGTTTACTAGACCAGTGCTCTAACCACTGAGCTATGGAACCCTGTTCTTCTGAAAGTCTCTGTCTCTCTTCCCAATGTCTATTTTATCTCTGCCTGGTATCTCCTTTCTCTCTTTCTCCAAATACGCTAAAGGGTTCAGGCTCCAGTGAGAATTTAACTCAGAAACCCTGGTTTCCTAGACTCTTTATGGTATCTATTTTCTCTCTTTGGTATCTCCTTTCTCCCTTTCCGGTATTTCCTTTCTCTCTTTCTTCAAATACACTAAAGACAAATATTTCAGGCCCCAGTGAGAATTGAACTCACGACCCCTGGTTTACAAGACCAGTGCTCTAACCACTGAGCTATGGAGCCCTGTAGTTTCAAAAATCTCTGTCTCTCAATGTCTCTTTTCTCTCTGTCTTGTATCTCCTTTCTCTCTTTCTGGTATCTCCTTTCTATTTATCTTCAAATACACTAAAGATTTCAGGCTCCAGTTAGAATTGAACTCAGGACCCTGGTTTACTAGACTGTTTCTGGTATCTACTTACTCTCTTTGGTATCTCCTTTCTCCCTTTCTGGTATTTCCTTTCTCTCTTTTTTCAAATACACTAAAGACAAAGATTTCAGGTTCCAGTGAGAATTGAACTCACGACCCCTGGTTTACTAGACCAGTGCTCTAACCACTGAGCTATGGAACCCTGTTCTTCCTGAAGTCTCTGTCTCTCTTCTCAATGTCTCTTTTCTCTCTGCCTGGTATCTCCTTTCTCTCCTTCTGGTATCTCCTTTCTCTCTTTCTCCAAATACGCTAAAGGGTTCAGGCTCCAGTGAGAATTTAACTCAGAAACCCTGGTTTCCTAGACTCTTTATGGTATCTATTTTCTCTCTTTGGTATCTCTTTTCTCTCTTTCTGGTATCTCCTTTATCTCCTTCTTTAAATACGCTAAAGACAGATTTCAGGTTCCAGTGAGAATTGAACTCACGACCCCTGGTTTACTAGACCAGTGCTCTAACCACTGAGCTATGGAACCCTGTTCTTCTGAAAGTCTCTGTCTCTCTTCCCAATGTCTATTTTATCTCTGTCTGGTATCTCCGTTGTCTCTTTCTGGTATCTCATTTCACTCTTTCTTCAAATACACTAAAGGGTTCAGGCTCCAGTGAGAATTGAACTCAGGACCCTGGCTTACTAGACTCTTTCTGGTATCTATTTTATCTCTTTGGTATCTCCTTTCTCCCTTTCTGGTATTTCCTTTCTCTCTTTCTTCAAATACACTAAAGACAAAGATTTCAGGCCCCAGTGAGAATTGAACTCACGACCCCTGGTTTACAAGACCAGTGCTCTAACCACTGAGCTATGGAGCCCTGTAGTTTCAAAAATCTCTGTCTCTCAATGTCTCTTTTCTCTCTGTCTTGTATCTCCTTTCTCTCTTTCCGGTATTTCCTTTCTCTCTTTCTTCAAATACACGAAAGACAAATATTTCAGGCCCCAGTGAGAATTGAACTAACGACCCCTGGTTTACAAGACCAGTGCTCTAACCACTGAGCTATGGAGCCCTGTAGTTTCAAAAATCTCTGTCTCTCAATGTCACTTTTCTCTCTGTCTTGTATCTCCTTTCTCTCTTTGGTATCTCCTTTCTTTCTTTCTGGTATCTCCTTTCTCTCCTTCTTCAAATACGCTAAAGACAAAGATTTCAGGTTCCAGTGAGAATTGAACTCACGACCCCTGGTTTACTAGACCAGTGCTCTAACCACTGAGCTATGGAACCCTGTTCTTCTGAAAGTCTCTGTCTCTCTTCCCAATGTCTATTTAATCTCTGCCTGGTATCTCCTTTCTCTCTTTCTCCAAATACGCTAAAGGGTTCAGGCTCCAGTGAGAATTTAACTCAGAAACCCTGGTTTCCTAGACTCTTTATGGTATCTATTTTCTCTCTTTGGTATCTCCTTTCTCCCTTTCCGGTATTTCCTTTCTCTCTTTCTTCAAATACACTAAAGACAAATATTTCAGGCCCCAGTGAGAATTGAACTCACGACCCCTGGTTTACAAGACCAGTGCTCTAACCACTGAGCTATGGAGCCCTGTAGTTTCAAAAATCTCTGTCTCTCAATGTCTCTTTTCTCTCTGTCTTGTATCTCCTTTCTCTCCTTCTGGTATCTCCTTTCTCTCTTTCTCCAAATACGCTAAAGGGTTCAGGCTCCAGTGAGAATTTAACTCAGAAACCCTGGTTTCCTAGACTCTTTATGGTATCTATTTTCTCTCTTTGGTATCTCTTTTCTCTCTTTCTGGTATCTCCTTTATCTCCTTCTTTAAATACGCTAAAGACAAAGATTTCAGGTTCCAGTGAGAATTGAACTCACGACCCCTGGTTTACTAGACCAGTGCTCTAACCACTGAGCTATGGAACCCTGTTCTTCTGAAAGTCTCTGTCTCTCTTCCCAATGTCTATTTTATCTCTGTCTGGTATCTCCGTTGTCTCTTTCTGGTATCTCATTTCACTCTTTCTTCAAATACACTAAAGGGTTCAGGCTCCAGTGAGAATTGAACTCAGGACCCTGGCTTACTAGACTCTTTCTGGTATCTATTTTATCTCTTTGGTATCTCCTTTCTCCCTTTCTGGTATTTCCTTTCTCTCTTTCTTCAAATACACTAAAGACAAATATTTCAGGCCCCAGTGAGAATTGAACTCACGACCCCTGGTTTACAAGACCAGTGCTCTAACCACTGAGCTATGGAGCCCTGTAGTTTCAAAAATCTCTGTCTCTCAATGTCTCTTTTCTCTCTGTCTTGTATCTCCTTTCTCTCTTTCCGGTATTTCCTTTCTCTCTTTCTTCAAATACACGAAAGACAAATATTTCAGGCCCCAGTGAGAATTGAACTAACGACCCCTGGTTTACAAGACCAGTGCTCTAACCACTGAGCTATGGAGCCCTGTAGTTTCAAAAATCTCTGTCTCTCAATGTCACTTTTCTCTCTGTCTTGTATCTCCTTTCTCTCTTTGGTATCTCCTTTCTTTCTTTCTGGTATCTCCTTTCTCTCCTTCTTCAAATACGCTAAAGACAAAGATTTCAGGTTCCAGTGAGAATTGAACTCACGACCCCTGGTTTACTAGACCAGTGCTCTAACCACTGAGCTATGGAACCCTGTTCTTCCTGAAGTCTCTGTCTCTCTTCCCAATGTCTCTTTTCTCTCTGCCTGGTATCACCTTTCTCTCCTTCTGGTATCTCCTTTCTCTCTTTCTCCAAATACGCTAAAGGGTTCAGGCTCCAGTGAGAATTTAACTCAGAAACCCTGGTTTCCTAGACTCTTTATGGTATCTATTTTCTCTCTTTGGTATCTCCTTTCTCCCTTTCCGGTATTTCCTTTCTCTCTTTCTTCAAATACACTAAAGACAAATATTTCAGGCCCCAGTGAGAATTGAACTCACGACCCCTGGTTTACAAGACCAGTGCTCTAACCACTGAGCTATGGAGCCCTGTAGTTTCAAAAATCTCTGTCTCTCAATGTCTCTTTTCTCTCTGTCTTGTATCTCCTTTCTCTCTTTCTGGTATCTCCTTTCTATTTATCTTCAAATACACTAAAGATTTCAGGCTCCAGTTAGAATTGAACTCAGGACCCTGGTTTACTAGACTCTTTCTGGTATCTATTTACTCTATTTGGTATCTCCTTTCTATCTATCTGGTATCTCCTTTCTCTCCTTCTTCAAATACGCTAAAGACAAAGATTTCAGGTTCCAGTGAGAATTGAACTCACGACCCCTGGTTTACTAGACCAGTGCTCTAACCACTGAGCTATGGAACCCTGTTCTTCTGAAAGTCTCTGTCTCTCTTCCCAATGTCTATTTAATCTCTGCCTGGTATCTCCTTTCTCTCTTTCTCCAAATACGCTAAAGGGTTCAGGCTCCAGTGAGAATTTAACTCAGAAACCCTGGTTTCCTAGACTCTTTATGGTATCTATTTTCTCTCTTTGGTATTTCCTTTCTCTCTTTCTTCAAATACACTAACGACAAACATTTCAGGCCCCAGTGAGAATTGAACTCACGACCCCTGGTTTACAAGACCAGTGCTCTAACCACTGAGCTATGGAGCCCTGTAGTTTCAAAAATCTCTGTCTCTCAATGTCTCTTTTCTCTCTGTCTTGTATCTCCTTTCTCTCTTTCTGGTATCTCCTTTCTATTTATCTTCAAATACACTAAAGATTTCAGGCTCCAGTTAGAATTGAACCAGGACCCTGGTTTACTAGACTCTTTCTGGTATCTATTTTCTCTCTTTGGTATCTCCTTTCTCCCTTTCTGGTATTTCCTTTCTCTCTTTCTTCAAATACACTAAAGACAAAGATTTCAGGCCCCAGTGAGAATTGAACTCACGACCCCTGGTTTACAAGACCAGTGCTCTAACCACTGAGCTATGGAGCCCTGTAGTTTCAAAAATCTCTGTCTCTCAATGTCTCTTTTCTCTCTGTCTTGTATCTCCTTTCTCTCTTTCCGGTATTCCCTTTCTCTCTTTCTTCAAATACACTAAAGACAAATATTTCAGGCCCCAGTGAGAATTGAACTAACGACCCCTGGTTTACAAGACCAGTGCTCTAACCACTGAGCTATGGAGCCCTGTAGTTTCAAAAATCTCTGTCTCTCAATGTCTCTTTTCTCTCTGTCTTGTATCTCCTTTCTCTCTTTGGTATCTCCTTTCTTTCTTTCTGGTATCTCCTTTCTCTCCTTCTTCAAATACGCTAAAGACAAAGATTTCAGGTTCCAGTGAGAATTGAACTCACGACCCCTGGTTTACTAGACCAGTGCTCTAACCACTGAGCTATGGAACCCTGTTCTTCCTGAAGTCTCTGTCTCTCTTCCCAATGTCTCTTTTCTCTCTGCCTGGTATCTCCTTTCTCTCCTTCTGGTATCTCCTTTCTCTCTTTCTCCAAATACGCTAAAGATTTCAGGCTCCAGTTAGAATTGAACTCAGGACCCTGGTTTACTAGACTCTTTCCGGTATCTATTTTCTCTCTTTGGTATCTCCTTTCTTTCTTTCTGGTATCTCCTTTCTCTCCTTCTTCAAATACGCTAAAGACAAAGATTTCAGGTTCCAGTTAGAATTGAACTCACGACCCCTGGTTTACTAGACCAGTGCTCTAACCACTGAGCTATGGAACCCTGTTCTTCCTGAAGTCTCTGTCTCTCTTCCCAATGTCTCTTTTCTCTCTGCCTGGTATCTCCTTTCTCTCCTTCTGGTATCTCCTTTCTCTCTTTCTCCAAATACGCTAAAGGGTTCAGGCTCCAGTGAGAATTTAACTCAGAAACCCTGGTTTCCTAGACTCTTTATGGTATCTATTTTATCTCTTTGGTATCTCCTTTCTCCCTTTCTGGTATTTCCTTTCTCTCTTTCTTCAAATACACTAAAGACAAAGATTTCAGGTTCCAGTGAGAATTGAACTCACGACCCCTGGTTTACAAGACCAGTGCTCTAACCACTGAGCTATGGAGCCCTGTAGTTTCAAAAATCTCTGTCTCTCAATGTCTCTTTTAACTCTGTCTGGTATCTCCGTTGTCTCTGTCTGGTATCTCATTTCACTCTTTCTTCAAATACACTAAAGATTTCAGGCTCCAGTTAGAATTGAACTCAGGACCCTGGTTTACTAGACTCTTTCTGGTATCTATTTACTCTCTTTGGTATCTCCTTTCTATCTTTCTGGTATCTCCTTTCTCTCCTTCTTCAAATACGCTAAAGACAAAGATTTCAGGTTCCAGTGAGAATTGAACTCACGACCCCTGGTTTACTAGACCAGTGCTCTAACCACTGAGCTATGGAACCCTGTTCTTCTGAAAGTCTCTGTCTCTCTTCCCAATGTCTATTTTATCTCTGTCTGGTATCTCCGTTGTCTCTTTCTGGTATCTCATTTCACTCTTTCTTCAAATACACTAAAGGGTTCAGGCACCAGTGAGAATTGAACTCAGGACCCTGGCTTACTAGACTCTTTCTGGTATCTATTTTATCTCTTTGGTATCTCCTTTCTCCCTTTCTGGTATTTCCTTTCTCTCTTTCTTCAAATACACTAAAGACAAAGATTTCAGGCCCCAGTGAGAATTGAACTCACGACCCCTGGTTTACAAGACCAGTGCTCTAACCACTGAGCTATGGAGCCCTGTAATTTCAAAAATCTCTGTCTCTCAATGTCTCTTTTCTCTCTGTCTTGTATCTCCTTTCTCTCTTTCCGGTATTTCCTTTCTCTCTTTCTTCAAATACACGAAAGACAAATATTTCAGGCCCCAGTGAGAATTGAACTAACGACCCCTGGTTTACAAGACCAGTGCTCTAACCACTGAGCTATGGAGCCCTGTAGTTTCAAAAATCTCTGTCTCTCAATGTCACTTTTCTCTCTGTCTTGTATCTCCTTTCTCTCTTTGGTATCTCCTTTCTTTCTTTCTGGTATCTCCTTTCTCTCCTTCTTCAAATACGCTAAAGACAAAGATTTCAGGTTCCAGTGAGAATTGAACTCACGACCCCTGGTTTACTAGACCAGTGCTCTAACCACTGAGCTATGGAACCCTGTTGTTCCTGAAGTCTCTGTCTCTCTTCCCAATGTCTCTTTTCTCTCTGCCTGGTATCTCCTTTCTCTCCTTCTGGTATCTCCTTTCTCTCTTTCTCCAAATACGCTAAAGGGTTCAGGCTCCAGTGAGAATTTAACTCAGAAACCCTGGTTTCCTAGACTCTTTATGGTATCTATTTTCTCTCTTTGGTATCTCCTTTCTCCCTTTCCGGTATTTCCTTTCTCTCTTTCTTCAAATACACTAAAGACAAATATTTCAGGCCCCAGTGAGAATTGAACTCACGACCCCTGGTTTACAAGACCAGTGCTCTAACCACTGAGCTATGGTGCCCTGTAGTTTCAAAAATCTCTGTCTCTCAATGTCTCTTTTCTCTCTGTCTTGTATCTCCTTTCTCTCTTTCTGGTATCTCCTTTCTATTTATCTTCAAATACACTAAGGATAGACCAGTGCTCTAACCACTGAGCTATGGAACCCTGTTCTTCCTGAAGTCTCTGTCTCTCTTCTCAATGTCTCTTTTCTCTCTGCCTGGTATCTCCTTTCTCTCCTTCTGGTATCTCCTTTCTCTCTTTCTCCAAATACGCTAAAGGGTTCAGGCTCCAGTGAGAATTTAACTCAGAAACCCTGGTTTCCTAGACTCTTTATGGTATCTATTTTCTCTCTTTGGTATCTCCTTTCTCCCTTTCCGGTATTTCCTTTCTCTCTTTCTTCAAATACACTAAAGACAAATATTTCAGGCCCCAGTGAGAATTGAACTCACGACCCCTGGTTTACAAGACCAGTGCTCTAACCACTGAGCTATGGAGCCCTGTAGTTTCAAAAATCTCTGTCTCTCAATGTCTCTTTTCTCTCTGTCTTGTATCTCCTTTCTCTCTTTCTGGTATCTCCTTTCTATTTATCTTCAAATACACTAAAGATTTCAGGCTCCAGTTAGAATTGAACTCAGGACCCTGGTTTACTAGACTCTTTCTGGTATCTATTTACTCTATTTGGTATCTCCTTTCTATCTATCTGGTATCTCCTTTCTCTCCTTCTTCAAATACGCTAAAGACAAAGATTTCAGGTTCCAGTGAGAATTGAACTCACGACCCCTGGTTTACTAGACCAGTGCTCTAACCACTGAGCTATGGAACCCTGTTCTTCTGAAAGTCTCTGTCTCTCTTCCCAATGTCTATTTAATCTCTGCCTGGTATCTCCTTTCTCTCCTTCTGGTATCTCCTTTCTCTCTTTCTCCAAATACGCTAAAGGGTTCAGGCTCCAGTGAGAATTTTACTCAGAAACCCTGGTTTACTAGACTCTTTCTGGTATCTATTTTCTCTCTTTGGTATCTCCTTTCTCCCTTTCTGGTATTTCCTTTCTCTCTTTCTTCAAATACACTAAAGACAAAGATTTCAGGCCCCAGTGAGAATTGAACTCACGACCCCTGGTTTACAAGACCAGTGCTCTAACCACTGAGCTATGGAGCCCTGTAGTTTCAAAAATCTCTGTCTCTCAATGTCTCTTTTATCTCTGTCTGGTATCTCCGTTGTCTCTGTCTGGTATCTCATTTCACTCTTTCTTCAAATACACTAAAGATTTCAGGCTCCAGTTAGAATTGAACTCAGGACCCTGGTATCTATTTACTCTATTTGGTATCTCCTTTCTATCTTTCTGGTATCTCCTTTCTCTCCTTCTTCAAATACGCTAAAGACAAAGATTTCAGGTTCCAGTGAGAATTGAACTCATGACCCCTGGTTTACTAGACCAGTGCTCTAACCACTGAGCTATGGAACCCTGTTCTTCCTGAAGTCTCTGTCTCTCTTCCCAATGTCTCTTTTCTCTCTGCCTGGTATCTCCTTTCTCTCCTTCTGGTATCTCCTTTCTCTCTTTCTCCAAATACGCTAAAGGGTTCAGGCTCCAGTGAGAATTGAACTCAGGACCCCTGGTTTACTAGACTGTTTCTGGTATCTATTTTCTGTCTTTGGTATCTACTGTCTCTCTTTCTGGTATCTCCTTTCTCTCCTTCTTCAAATACGCTAAAGACAAAGATTTCAGGTTCCAGTGAGAATTGAACTCACGACCCCTGGTTTACTAGACCAGTGCTCTAACCACTGAGCTATGGAACCCTGCTCTTCCTGAAGTCTCTGTCTCTCTTCCCAATGTCTCTTTTCTCTCTGCCTGGTATCTCCTTTCTCTCCTTCTGGTATCTCCTTTCTCTCTTTCTCCAAATACGCTAAAGGGTTCAGGCTCCAGTGAGAATTGAACTCAGGACCCCTGGTTTCGTAGACTCTTTATGGTATCTATTTTCTCTCTTTGGTATCTACTGTCTCTCTTTCTGGTATCTCCTTTCTCTCCTTCTTCAAATACGCTAAATACAAAGATTTCAGGTTCCAGTGAGAATTGAACTCATGACCCCTGGTTTACTAGACCAGTGCTCTAACCACTGAGCTATGGAACCCTGTTCTTCCTGAAGTCTCTGTCTCTCTTCCCAATGTCTCTTTTCTCTCTGCCTGGTATCTCCTTTCTCTCCTTCTGGTATCTCCTTTCTCTCTTTCTCCAAATACGCTAAAGGGTTCAGGCTCCAGTGAGAATTTAACTCAGAAACCCTGGTTTCCTAGACTCTTTATGGTATCTATTTTCTCTCTTTGGTATCTCCTTTCTCCCTTTCCGGTATTTCCTTTTTCTCTTTCTTCAAATACACTAAAGACAAATATTTCAGGCCCCAGTGAGAATTGAACTCACGACCCCTGGTTTACAAGACCAGTGCTCTAACCACTGAGCCCTGTAGTTTCAAAAATCTCTGTCTCTCAATGTCTCTTTTCTCTCGGTCTTGTATCTCCTTTCTCTCTTTCTGGTATCTCCTTTCTATTTATCTTCAAATACACTAACGATTTCAGGCTCCAGTTAGAATTGAACTCAGGACCCTGGTTTACTAGACTCTTTCTGGTATCTATTTACTCTATTTGGTATCTCCTTTCTATCTATCTGGTATCTCCTTTCTCTCCTTCTTCAAATACGCTAAAGACAAAGATTTCAGGTTCCAGTGAGAATTGAACTCACGACCCCTGGTTTACTAGACCAGTGCTCTAACCACTGAGCTATGGAACCCTGTTCTTCCTGAAGTCTCTGTCTCTCTTCCCAATGTCTCTTTTCTCTCTGCCTGGTATCTCCTTTCTCTCCTTCTGGTATCTCCTTTCTCTCTTTCTCCAAATACGCTAAAGGGTTCAGGCTCCAGTGAGAATTTAACTCAGAAACCCTGGTTTTCTAAACTCTTTATGGTATCTATTTTCTCTCTTTGGTATCTCCTTTCTCCCTTTCCGGTATTTCCTTTCTCTCTTTCTTCAAATACACTAAAGACAAATATTTCAGGTTCCAGTGAGAATTGAACTCACGACCCCTGGTTTACTAGACCAGTGCTCTAACCACTGAGCTATGGAACCCTGTTCTTCCTGAAGTCTCTGTCTCTCTTCCCAATGTCTCTTTTCTCTCTGCCTGGTATCTCCTTTCTCTCCTTCTGGTATCTCCTTTCTCTCTTTCTCCAAATACGCTAAAGGGTTCAGGCTCCAGTGAGAATTTAACTCAGGACCCCTGGTTTACTAGACTGTTTCTGGTATCTATTTTCTGTCTTTGGTATCTACTGTCTCTCTTTCTGGTATCTCCTTTCTATTTATCTTCAAATACACTAACGATTTCAGGCTCCAGTTAGAATTGAACTCAGGACCCTGGTTTACTAGACTCTTTCTGGTATCTATTTACTCTATTTGGTATCTCCTTTCTATCTATCTGGTATCTCCTTTCTCTCCTTCTTCAAATACGCTAAAGACAAAGATTTCAGGTTCCAGTGAGAATTGAACTCACGACCCCTGGTTTACTAGACCAGTGCTCTAACCACTGAGCTATGGAACCCTGTTCTTCCTGAAGTCTCTGTCTCTCTTCCCAATGTCTCTTTTCTCTCTGCCTGGTATCTCCTTTCTCTCCTTCTGGTATCTCCTTTCTCTCTTTCTCCAAATACGCTAAAGGGTTCAGGCTCCAGTGAGAATTTAACTCAGAAACCCTGGTTTTCTAAACTCTTTATGGTATCTATTTTCTCTCTTTGGTATCTCCTTTCTCCCTTTCCGGTATTTCCTTTCTCTCTTTCTTCAAATACACTAAAGACAAATATTTCAGGTTCCAGTGAGAATTGAACTCACGACCCCTGGTTTACTAGACCAGTGCTCTAACCACTGAGCTATGGAACCATGTTCTTCCTGAAGTCTCTGTCTCTCTTCCCAATGTCTCTTTTCTCTCTGCCTGGTATCTCCTTTCTCTCCTTCTGGTATCTCCTTTCTCTCTTTCTCCAAATACGCTAAAGGGTTCAGGCTCCAGTGAGAATTTAACTCAGAAACCCTGGTTTCCTAGACTCTTTATGGTATCTATTTTCTCTCTTTGGTATCTCCTTTCTCCCTTTCCGGTATTTCCTTTTTCTCTTTCTTCAAATACACTAAAGACAAATATTTCAGGCCCCAGTGAGAATTGAACTCACAACGTCTGGTTTACAAGACCAGTGCTCTAACCACTGAGCCCTGTAGTTTCAAAAATCTCTGTCTCTCAATGTCTCTTTTCTCTCTGTCTTGTATCTCCTTTCTCTCTTTCTGGTATCTCCTTTCTATTTATCTTCAAATACACTAACGATTTCAGGCTCCAGTTAGAATTGAACTCAGGACCCTGGTTTACTAGACTCTTTCTGGTATCTATTTACTCTATTTGGTATCTCCTTTCTATCTATCTGGTATCTCCTTTCTCTCCTTCTTCAAATACGCTAAAGACAAAGATTTCAGGTTCCAGTGAGAATTGAACTCACGACCCCTGGTTTACTAGACCAGTGCTCTAACCACTGAGCTATGGAACCCTGTTCTTCCTGAAGTCTCTGTCTCTCTTCCCAATGTCTATTTTATCTCTGTCTGGTATCTCCGTTGTCTCTTTCTGGTATCTCATTTCACTCTTTCTTCAAATACACTAAAGGGTTCAGGCTCCAGTGAGAATTGAACTCAGAAACCCTGGTTTCCTAGACTCTTTATGGTATCTATTTTCTCTCTTTGGTATCTCCTTTCTCCCTTTCCGGTATTTCCTTTTTCTCTTTCTTCAAATACACTAAAGACAAATATTTCAGGTTCCAGTGAGAATTGAACTCACGACGTCTGGTTTACAAGACCAGTGCTCTAACCACTGAGCCCTGTAGTTTCAAAAATCTCTGTCTCTCAATGTCTCTTTTCTCTCTGTCTTGTATCTCCTTTCTCTCTTTCTGGTATCTCCTTTCTATTTATCTTCAAATACACTAACGATTTCAGGCTCCAGTTAGAATTGAACTCAGGACACTGGTTTACTAGACTCTTTCTGGTATCTATTTACTCTCTTTGGTATCTCCTTTCTATCTTTCTGGTATCTCCTTTCTCTCCTTCTTCAAATACGCTAAAGACAAAGATTTCAGGTTCCAGTGAGAATTGAACTCACGACCCCTGGTTTACTAGACCAGTGCTCTAACCACTGAGCTATGGAACCCTGTTCTTCCTGAAGTCTCTGTCTCTCTTCTCAATGTCTCTTTTCTCTCTGCCTGGTATCTCCTTTCTCTCCTTCTGGTATCTCCTTTCTCTCTTTCTCCAAATACGCTAAAGGGTTCAGGCTCCAGTGAGAATTTAACTCAGAAACCCTGGTTTCCTAGACTCTTTATGGTATCTATTTTCTCTCTTTGGTATCTCTTTTCTCTCTTTCTGGTATCTCCTTTATCTCCTTCTTTAAATACGCTAAAGACAAAGATTTCAGGTTCCAGTGAGAATTGAACTCACGACCCCTGGTTTACTAGACCAGTGCTCTAACCACTGAGCTATGGAGCCCTGTAGTTTCAAAAATCTCTGTCTCTCAATGTCTCTTTTCTCTCTGTCTTGTATCTCCTTTCTCTCTTTCCGGTATTTCCTTTCTCTCTTTCTTCAAATACACGAAAGACAAATATTTCAGGCCCCAGTGAGAATTGAACTAACGACCCCTGGTTTACAAGACCAGTGCTCTAACCACTGAGCTATGGAGCCCTGTAGTTTCAAAAATCTCTGTCTCTCAATGTCACTTTTCTCTCTGTCTTGTATCTCCTTTCTCTCTTTGGTATCTCCTTTCTTTCTTTCTGGTATCTCCTTTCTCTCCTTCTTCAAATACGCTAAAGACAAAGATTTCAGGTTCCAGTGAGAATTGAACTCACGACCCCTGGTTTACTAGACCAGTGCTCTAACCACTGAGCTATGGAACCCTGTTGTTCCTGAAGTCTCTGTCTCTCTTCCCAATGTCTCTTTTCTCTCTGCCTGGTATCTCCTTTCTCTCCTTCTGGTATCTCCTTTCTCTCTTTCTCCAAATACGCTAAAGGGTTCAGGCTCCAGTGAGAATTTAACTCAGAAACCCTGGTTTCCTAGACTCTTTATGGTATCTATTTTCTCTCTTTGGTATCTCCTTTCTCCCTTTCCGGTATTTCCTTTTTCTCTTTCTTCAAATACACTAAAGACAAATATTTCAGGCCCCAGTGAGAATTGAACTCACGACCCCTGGTTTACAAGACCAGTGCTCTAACCACTGAGCCCTGTAGTTTCAAAAATCTCTGTCTCTCAATGTCTCTTTTCTCTCGGTCTTGTATCTCCTTTCTCTCTTTCTGGTATCTCCTTTCTATTTATCTTCAAATACACTAACGATTTCAGGCTCCAGTTAGAATTGAACTCAGGACCCTGGTTTACTAGACTCTTTCTGGTATCTATTTACTCTATTTGGTATCTCCTTTCTATCTATCTGGTATCTCCTTTCTCTCCTTCTTCAAATACGCTAAAGACAAAGATTTCAGGTTCCAGTGAGAATTGAACTCACGACCCCTGGTTTACTAGACCAGTGCTCTAACCACTGAGCTATGGAACCCTGTTCTTCCTGAAGTCTCTGTCTCTCTTCCCAATGTCTATTTTCTCTCTGCCTGGTATCTCCTTTCTCTCCTTCTGGTATCTCCTTTCTCTCTTTCTCCAAATACGCTAAAGGGTTCAGGCTCCAGTGAGAATTTAACTCAGAAACCCTGGTTTTCTAAACTCTTTATGGTATCTATTTTCTCTCTTTGGTATCTCCTTTCTCCCTTTCCGGTATTTCCTTTCTCTCTTTCTTCAAATACACTAAAGACAAATATTTCAGGTTCCAGTGAGAATTGAACTCACGACCCCTGGTTTACTAGACCAGTGCTCTAACCACTGAGCTATGGAACCCTGTTCTTCCTGAAGTCTCTGTCTCTCTTCCCAATGTCTCTTTTCTCTCTGCCTGGTATCTCCTTTCTCTCCTTCTGGTATCTCCTTTCTCTCTTTCTCCAAATACGCTAAAGGGTTCAGGCTCCAGTGAGAATTTAACTCAGGACCCCTGGTTTACTAGACTGTTTCTGGTATCTATTTTCTGTCTTTGGTATCTACTGTCTCTCTTTCTGGTATCTCCTTTCTATTTATCTTCAAATACACTAACGATTTCAGGCTCCAGTTAGAATTGAACTCAGGACCCTGGTTTACTAGACTCTTTCTGGTATCTATTTACTCTATTTGGTATCTCCTTTCTATCTATCTGGTATCTCCTTTCTCTCCTTCTTCAAATACGCTAAAGACAAAGATTTCAGGTTCCAGTGAGAATTGAACTCACGACCCCTGGTTTACTAGACCAGTGCTCTAACCACTGAGCTATGGAACCCTGTTCTTCCTGAAGTCTCTGTCTCTCTTCCCAATGTCTCTTTTCTCTCTGCCTGGTATCTCCTTTCTCTCCTTCTGGTATCTCCTTTCTCTCTTTCTCCAAATACGCTAAAGGGTTCAGGCTCCAGTGAGAATTTAACTCAGAAACCCTGGTTTTCTAAACTCTTTATGGTATCTATTTTCTCTCTTTGGTATCTCCTTTCTCCCTTTCCGGTATTTCCTTTCTCTCTTTCTTCAAATACACTAAAGACAAATATTTCAGGTTCCAGTGAGAATTGAACTCACGACCCCTGGTTTACTAGACCAGTGCTCTAACCACTGAGCTATGGAACCCTGTTCTTCCTGAAGTCTCTGTCTCTCTTCCCAATGTCTCTTTTCTCTCTGCCTGGTATCTCCTTTCTCTCCTTCTGGTATCTCCTTTCTCTCTTTCTCCAAATACGCTAAAGGGTTCAGGCTCCAGTGAGAATTTAACTCAGAAACCCTGGTTTCCTAGACTCTTTATGGTATCTATTTTCTCTCTTTGGTATCTCCTTTCTCCCTTTCCGGTATTTCCTTTTTCTCTTTCTTCAAATACACTAAAGACAAATATTTCAGGCCCCAGTGAGAATTGAACTCACAACGTCTGGTTTACAAGACCAGTGCTCTAACCACTGAGCCCTGTAGTTTCAAAAATCTCTGTCTCTCAATGTCTCTTTTCTCTCTGTCTTGTATCTCCTTTCTCTCTTTCTGGTATCTCCTTTCTATTTATCTTCAAATACACTAACGATTTCAGGCTCCAGTTAGAATTGAACTCAGGACCCTGGTTTACTAGACTCTTTCTGGTATCTATTTACTCTATTTGGTATCTCCTTTCTATCTATCTGGTATCTCCTTTCTCTCCTTCTTCAAATACGCTAAAGACAAAGATTTCAGGTTCCAGTGAGAATTGAACTCACGACCCCTGGTTTACTAGACCAGTGCTCTAACCACTGAGCTATGGAACCCTGTTCTTCCTGAAGTCTCTGTCTCTCTTCCCAATGTCTATTTTATCTCTGTCTGGTATCTCCGTTGTCTCTTTCTGGTATCTCATTTCACTCTTTCTTCAAATACACTAAAGGGTTCAGGCTCCAGTGAGAATTGAACTCAGAAACCCTGGTTTCCTAGACTCTTTATGGTATCTATTTTCTCTCTTTGGTATCTCCTTTCTCCCTTTCCGGTATTTCCTTTTTCTCTTTCTTCAAATACACTAAAGACAAATATTTCAGGTTCCAGTGAGAATTGAACTCACGACGTCTGGTTTACAAGACCAGTGCTCTAACCACTGAGCCCTGTAGTTTCAAAAATCTCTGTCTCTCAATGTCTCTTTTCTCTCTGTCTTGTATCTCCTTTCTCTCTTTCTGGTATCTCCTTTCTATTTATCTTCAAATACACTAACGATTTCAGGCTCCAGTTAGAATTGAACTCAGGACACTGGTTTACTAGACTCTTTCTGGTATCTATTTACTCTCTTTGGTATCTCCTTTCTATCTTTCTGGTATCTCCTTTCTCTCCTTCTTCAAATACGCTAAAGACAAAGATTTCAGGTTCCAGTGAGAATTGAACTCACGACCCCTGGTTTACTAGACCAGTGCTCTAACCACTGAGCTATGGAACCCTGTTCTTCCTGAAGTCTCTGTCTCTCTTCTCAATGTCTCTTTTCTCTCTGCCTGGTATCTCCTTTCTCTCCTTCTGGTATCTCCTTTCTCTCTTTCTCCAAATACGCTAAAGGGTTCAGGCTCCAGTGAGAATTTAACTCAGAAACCCTGGTTTCCTAGACTCTTTATGGTATCTATTTTCTCTCTTTGGTATCTCTTTTCTCTCTTTCTGGTATCTCCTTTATCTCCTTCTTTAAATACGCTAAAGACAAAGATTTCAGGTTCCAGTGAGAATTGAACTCACGACCCCTGGTTTACTAGACCAGTGCTCTAACCACTGAGCTATGGAGCCCTGTAGTTTCAAAAATCTCTGTCTCTCAATGTCTCTTTTCTCTCTGTCTTGTATCTCCTTTCTCTCTTTCCGGTATTTCCTTTCTCTCTTTCTTCAAATACACGAAAGACAAATATTTCAGGCCCCAGTGAGAATTGAACTAACGACCCCTGGTTTACAAGACCAGTGCTCTAACCACTGAGCTATGGAGCCCTGTAGTTTCAAAAATCTCTGTCTCTCAATGTCACTTTTCTCTCTGTCTTGTATCTCCTTTCTCTCTTTGGTATCTCCTTTCTTTCTTTCTGGTATCTCCTTTCTCTCCTTCTTCAAATACGCTAAAGACAAAGATTTCAGGTTCCAGTGAGAATTGAACTCACGACCCCTGGTTTACTAGACCAGTGCTCTAACCACTGAGCTATGGAACCCTGTTGTTCCTGAAGTCTCTGTCTCTCTTCCCAATGTCTCTTTTCTCTCTGCCTGGTATCTCCTTTCTCTCCTTCTGGTATCTCCTTTCTCTCTTTCTCCAAATACGCTAAAGGGTTCAGGCTCCAGTGAGAATTTAACTCAGAAACCCTGGTTTCCTAGACTCTTTATGGTATCTATTTTCTCTCTTTGGTATCTCCTTTCTCCCTTTCCGGTATTTCCTTTCTCTCTTTCTTCAAATACACTAAAGACAAATATTTCAGGCCCCAGTGAGAATTGAACTCACGACCCCTGGTTTACAAGACCAGTGCTCTAACCACTGAGCTATGGAGCCCTGTAGTTTCAAAAATCTCTGTCTCTCAATGTCTCTTTTCTCTCTGTCTTGTATCTCCTTTCTCTCTTTCTGGTATCTCCTTTCTATTTATCTTCAAATACACTAAAGATTTCAGGCTCCAGTTAGAATTGAACTCAGGACCCTGGTTTACTAGACTCTTTCTGGTATCTATTTTCTCTTTTTGGTATCTCCTTTCTTTCTTTCTTTCTGGTATCTCCTTTCTCTCCTTCTTCAAATACGCTAAAGACAAAGATTTCAGGTTCCAGTGAGAATTGAACTCACGACCCCTGGTTTACAAGACCAGTGCTTTAACCACTGAGCTATGGAGCCCTGTAGTTTCAAAAATCTCTGTCTCTCAATGTCTCTTTTCTCTCTGTCTTGTATCTCCTTTCTCTCTTTGGTATCTCCTTTCTTTCTTTCTGGTATCTCCTTTCTCTCCTTCTTCAAATACGCTAAAGACAAAGATTTCAGGTTCCAGTGAGAATTGAACTCACAACCCCTGATTTACTAGACCAGTGCTCTAACCACTGAGCTATGGAACCCTGTTCTTCCTGAAGTCTCTGTCTCTCTTCCCAATGTCTCTTTTCTCTCTGCCTGGTATCTCCTTTCTCTCCTTCTGGTATCTCCTTTCTCTCTTTCTCCAAATACGCTAAAGGGTTCAGGCTGCAGTGAGAATTTAACTCAGAAACCCTGGTTTCCTGGACTCTTTATGGTATCTATTTTATCTCTTTGGTATCTCCTTTCTCCCTTTCCGGTATTTCCTTTCTCTCTTTCTTCAAATACACTAAAGACAAAGATTTCAGGTTCCAGTGAGAATTGAACTCACTACCCCTGGTTTACAAGACCAGTGCTCTAACCACTGAGCTATGGAGCCCTGTAGTTTCAAAAATCTCTGTCTCTCAATGTCTCTTTTATCTCTGTCTGGTATCTCCGTTGTCTCTGTCTGGTATCTCATTTCACTCTTTCTTCAAATACACTAAAGATTTCAGGCTCCAGTTAGAATTGAACTCAGGACCCTGGTTTACTAGACTCTTTCTGGTATCTATTTACTCTATTTGGTATCTCCTTTCTATCTTTCTGGTATCTCCTTTCTCTCCTTCTTCAAATACGCTAAAGACAAAGATTTCAGGTTCCAGTGAGAATTGAACTCACGACCCCTGGTTTACTAGACCAGTGCTCTAACCACTGAGCTATGGAACCCTGTTCTTCCTGAAGTCTCTGTTCTTCTTCCCAATGTCTCTTTTCTCTCTGCCTGGTATCTCCTTTCTCTCCTTCTGGTATCTCCTTTCTCTCTTTCTTCAAATACGCTAAAGGGTTCAGGCTCCAGTGAGAATTGAACTCAGGACCCCTGGTTTACTAGACTGTTTCTGGTATCTATTTTCTGTCTTTGGTATCTACTGTCTCTCTTTCTGGTATCTCCTTTCTCTCCTTCTTCAAATACGCTAAAGACAAAGATTTCAGGTTCCAGTGAGAATTGAACTCACGACCCCTGGTTTACTAGACCAGTGCTCTAACCACTGAGCTATGGAACCCTGCTCTTCCTGAAGTCTCTGTCTCTCTTCCCAATGTCTCTTTTCTCTCTGCCTGGTATCTCCTTTCTCTCCTTCTGGTATCTCCTTTCTCTCTTTCTCCAAATACGCTAAAGGGTTCAGGCTCCAGTGAGAATTGAACTCACGACCCCTGGTTTACAAGACCAGTGCTCTAACCACTGAGCTATGGAGCCCTGTAATTTCAAAAATCTCTGTCTCTCAATGTCTCTTTTCTCTCTGTCTTGTATCTCCTTTCTCTCTTTCCGGTATTTCCTTTCTCTCTTTCTTCAAATACACGAAAGACAAATATTTCAGGCCCCAGTGAGAATTGAACTAACGACCCCTGGTTTACAAGACCAGTGCTCTAACCACTGAGCTATGGAGCCCTGTAGTTTCAAAAATCTCTGTCTCTCAATGTCACTTTTCTCTCTGTCTTGTATCTCCTTTCTCTCTTTGGTATCTCCTTTCTTTCTTTCTGGTATCTCCTTTCTCTCCTTCTTCAAATACGCTAAAGACAAAGATTTCAGGTTCCAGTGAGAATTGAACTCACGACCCCTGGTTTACTAGACCAGTGCTCTAACCACTGAGCTATGGAACCCTGTTGTTCCTGAAGTCTCTGTCTCTCTTCCCAATGTCTCTTTTCTCTCTGCCTGGTATCTCCTTTCTCTCCTTCTGGTATCTCCTTTCTCTCTTTCTCCAAATACGCTAAAGGGTTCAGGCTCCAGTGAGAATTTAACTCAGAAACCCTGGTTTCCTAGACTCTTTATGGTATCTATTTTCTCTCTTTGGTATCTCCTTTCTCCCTTTCCGGTATTTCCTTTCTCTCTTTCTTCAAATACACTAAAGACAAATATTTCAGGCCCCAGTGAGAATTGAACTCACGACCCCTGGTTTACAAGACCAGTGCTCTAACCACTGAGCTATGGAGCCCTGTAGTTTCAAAAATCTCTGTCTCTCAATGTCTCTTTTCTCTCTGTCTTGTATCTCCTTTCTCTCTTTCTGGTATCTCCTTTCTATTTATCTTCAAATACACTAAAGATTTCAGGCTCCAGTTAGAATTGAACTCAGGACCCTGGTTTACTAGACTCTTTCTGGTATCTATTTACTCTCTTTGGTATCTCCTTTCTATCTTTCTGGTATCTCCTTTCTCTCCTTCTTCAAATACGCTAAAGACAAAGATTTCAGGTTCCAGTGAGAATTGAACTCACGACCCCTGGTTTACTAGACCAGTGCTCTAACCACTGAGCTATGGAACCCTGTTCTTCCTGAAGTCTCTGTCTCTCTTCTCAATGTCTCTTTTCTCTCTGCCTGGTATCTCCTTTCTCTCCTTCTGGTATCTCCTTTCTCTCTTTCTCCAAATACGCTAAAGGGTTCAGGCTCCAGTGAGAATTTAACTCAGAAACCCTGGTTTCCTAGACTCTTTATGGTATCTATTTTCTGTCTTTGGTATCTACTGTCTCTCTTTCTGGTATCTCCTTTCTCTCCTTCTTCAAATACGCTAAAGACAAAGATTTCAGGTTCCAGTGAGAATTGAACTCACGACCCCTGGTTTACTAGACCAGTGCTCTAACCACTGAGCTATGGAACCCTGCTCTTCCTGAAGTCTCTGTCTCTCTTCCCAATGTCTCTTTTCTCTCTGCCTGGTATCTCCTTTCTCTCCTTCTGGTATCTCCTTTCTCTCTTTCTCCAAATACGCTAAAGGGTTCAGGCTCCAGTGAGAATTGAACTCACGACCCCTGGTTTACAAGACCAGTGCTCTAACCACTGAGCTATGGAGCCCTGTAATTTCAAAAATCTCTGTCTCTCAATGTCTCTTTTCTCTCTGTCTTGTATCTCCTTTCTCTCTTTCCGGTATTTCCTTTCTCTCTTTCTTCAAATACACGAAAGACAAATATTTCAGGCCCCAGTGAGAATTGAACTAACGACCCCTGGTTTACAAGACCAGTGCTCTAACCACTGAGCTATGGAGCCCTGTAGTTTCAAAAATCTCTGTCTCTCAATGTCACTTTTCTCTCTGTCTTGTATCTCCTTTCTCTCTTTGGTATCTCCTTTCTTTCTTTCTGGTATCTCCTTTCTCTCCTTCTTCAAATACGCTAAAGACAAAGATTTCAGGTTCCAGTGAGAATTGAACTCACGACCCCTGGTTTACTAGACCAGTGCTCTAACCACTGAGCTATGGAACCCTGTTGTTCCTGAAGTCTCTGTCTCTCTTCCCAATGTCTCTTTTCTCTCTGCCTGGTATCTCCTTTCTCTCCTTCTGGTATCTCCTTTCTCTCTTTCTCCAAATACGCTAAAGGGTTCAGGCTCCAGTGAGAATTGAACTCACGACCCCTGGTTTACAAGACCAGTGCTCTAACCACTGAGCTATGGAGCCCTGTAGTTTCAAAAATCTCTGTCTCTCAATGTCTCTTTTCTCTCTGTCTTGTATCTCCTTTCTCTCTTTCTGGTATCTCCTTTCTATTTATCTTCAAATACACTAAAGATTTCAGGCTCCAGTTAGAATTGAACTCAGGACCCTGGTTTACTAGACTCTTTCTGGTATCTATTTACTCTCTTTGGTATCTCCTTTCTATCTTTCTGGTATCTCCTTTCTCTCCTTCTTCAAATACGCTAAAGACAAAGATTTCAGGTTCCAGTGAGAATTGAACTCACGACCCCTGGTTTACTAGACCAGTGCTCTAACCACTGAGCTATGGAACCCTGTTCTTCCTGAAGTCTCTGTCTCTCTTCTCAATGTCTCTTTTCTCTCTGCCTGGTATCTCCTTTCTCTCCTTCTGGTATCTCCTTTCTCTCTTTCTCCAAATACGCTAAAGGGTTCAGGCTCCAGTGAGAATTTAACTCAGAAACCCTGGTTTCCTAGACTCTTTATGGTATCTATTTTCTCTCTTTGGTATCTCTTTTCTCTCTTTCTGGTATCTCCTTTATCTCCTTCTTTAAATACGCTAAAGACAAAGATTTCAGGTTCCAGTGAGAATTGAACTCACGACCCCTGGTTTACTAGACCAGTGCTCTAACCACTGAGCTATGGAACCCTGCTCTTCCTGAAGTCTCTGTCTCTCTTCCCAATGTCTCTTTTCTCTCTGCCTGGTATCTCCTTTCTCTCCTTCTGGTATCTCCTTTCTCTCTTTCTCCAAATACGCTAAAGGGTTCAGGCTCCAGTGAGAATTTAACTCAGAAACCCTGGTTTCCTGGACTCTTTATGGTATCTATTTTATCTCTTTGGTATCTCCTTTCTCCCTTTCTGGTATTTCCTTTCTCTCTTTCTTCAAATACACTAAAGACAAAGATTTCAGGTTCCAGTGAGAATTGAACTCACTACCCCTGGTTTACAAGACCAGTGCTCTAACCACTGAGCTATGGAGCCCTGTAGTTTCAAAAATCTCTGTCTCTCAATGTCTCTTTTATCTCTGTCTGGTATCTCCGTTGTCTCTGTCTGGTATCTCATTTCACTCTTTCTTCAAATACACTAAAGATTTCAGGCTCCAGTTAGAATTGAACTCAGGACCCTGGTTTACTAGACTCTTTCTGGTATCTATTTACTCTATTTGGTATCTCCTTTCTATCTTTCTGGTATCTCCTTTCTCTCCTTCTTCAAATACGCTAAAGACAAAGATTTCAGGTTCCAGTGAGAATTGAACTCACGACCCCTGGTTTACTAGACCAGTGCTCTAACCACTGAGCTATGGAACCCTGTTCTTCCTGAAGTCTCTGTCTCTCTTCTCAATGTCTCTTTTCTCTCTGCCTGGTATCTCCTTTCTCTCCTTCTGGTATCTCCTTTCTCTCTTTCTCCAAATACGCTAAAGGGTTCAGGCTCCAGTGAGAATTTAACTCAGAAACCCTGGTTTCCTAGACTCTTTATGGTATCTATTTTCTGTCTTTGGTATCTACTGTCTCTCTTTCTGGTATCTCCTTTCTCTCCTTCTTCAAATACGCTAAAGACAAAGATTTCAGGTTCCAGTGAGAATTGAACTCACGACCCCTGGTTTACTAGACCAGTGCTCTAACCACTGAGCTATGGAACCCTGCTCTTCCTGAAGTCTCTGTCTCTCTTCCCAATGTCTCTTTTCTCTCTGCCTGGTATCTCCTTTCTCTCCTTCTGGTATCTCCTTTCTCTCTTTCTCCAAATACGCTAAAGGGTTCAGGCTCCAGTGAGAATTGAACTCACGACCCCTGGTTTACAAGACCAGTGCTCTAACCACTGAGCTATGGAGCCCTGTAATTTCAAAAATCTCTGTCTCTCAATGTCTCTTTTCTCTCTGTCTTGTATCTCCTTTCTCTCTTTCCGGTATTTCCTTTCTCTCTTTCTTCAAATACACGAAAGACAAATATTTCAGGCCCCAGTGAGAATTGAACTAACGACCCCTGGTTTACAAGACCAGTGCTCTAACCACTGAGCTATGGAGCCCTGTAGTTTCAAAAATCTCTGTCTCTCAATGTCACTTTTCTCTCTGTCTTGTATCTCCTTTCTCTCTTTGGTATCTCCTTTCTTTCTTTCTGGTATCTCCTTTCTCTCCTTCTTCAAATACGCTAAAGACAAAGATTTCAGGTTCCAGTGAGAATTGAACTCACGACCCCTGGTTTACTAGACCAGTGCTCTAACCACTGAGCTATGGAACCCTGTTGTTCCTGAAGTCTCTGTCTCTCTTCCCAATGTCTCTTTTCTCTCTGCCTGGTATCTCCTTTCTCTCCTTCTGGTATCTCCTTTCTCTCTTTCTCCAAATACGCTAAAGGGTTCAGGCTCCAGTGAGAATTGAACTCACGACCCCTGGTTTACAAGACCAGTGCTCTAACCACTGAGCTATGGAGCCCTGTAGTTTCAAAAATCTCTGTCTCTCAATGTCTCTTTTCTCTCTGTCTTGTATCTCCTTTCTCTCTTTCTGGTATCTCCTTTCTATTTATCTTCAAATACACTAAAGATTTCAGGCTCCAGTTAGAATTGAACTCAGGACCCTGGTTTACTAGACTCTTTCTGGTATCTATTTACTCTCTTTGGTATCTCCTTTCTATCTTTCTGGTATCTCCTTTCTCTCCTTCTTCAAATACGCTAAAGACAAAGATTTCAGGTTCCAGTGAGAATTGAACTCACGACCCCTGGTTTACTAGACCAGTGCTCTAACCACTGAGCTATGGAACCCTGTTCTTCCTGAAGTCTCTGTCTCTCTTCTCAATGTCTCTTTTCTCTCTGCCTGGTATCTCCTTTCTCTCCTTCTGGTATCTCCTTTCTCTCTTTCTCCAAATACGCTAAAGGGTTCAGGCTCCAGTGAGAATTTAACTCAGAAACCCTGGTTTCCTAGACTCTTTATGGTATCTATTTTCTCTCTTTGGTATCTCTTTTCTCTCTTTCTGGTATCTCCTTTATCTCCTTCTTTAAATACGCTAAAGACAAAGATTTCAGGTTCCAGTGAGAATTGAACTCACGACCCCTGGTTTACTAGACCAGTGCTCTAACCACTGAGCTATGGAACCCTGCTCTTCCTGAAGTCTCTGTCTCTCTTCCCAATGTCTCTTTTCTCTCTGCCTGGTATCTCCTTTCTCTCCTTCTGGTATCTCCTTTCTCTCTTTCTCCAAATACGCTAAAGGGTTCAGGCTCCAGTGAGAATTTAACTCAGAAACCCTGGTTTCCTGGACTCTTTATGGTATCTATTTTATCTCTTTGGTATCTCCTTTCTCCCTTTCTGGTATTTCCTTTCTCTCTTTCTTCAAATACACTAAAGACAAAGATTTCAGGTTCCAGTGAGAATTGAACTCACTACCCCTGGTTTACAAGACCAGTGCTCTAACCACTGAGCTATGGAGCCCTGTAGTTTCAAAAATCTCTGTCTCTCAATGTCTCTTTTATCTCTGTCTGGTATCTCCGTTGTCTCTGTCTGGTATCTCATTTCACTCTTTCTTCAAATACACTAAAGATTTCAGGCTCCAGTTAGAATTGAACTCAGGACCCTGGTTTACTAGACTCTTTCTGGTATCTATTTACTCTATTTGGTATCTCCTTTCTATCTTTCTGGTATCTCCTTTCTCTCCTTCTTCAAATACGCTAAAGACAAAGATTTCAGGTTCCAGTGAGAATTGAACTCACGACCCCTGGTTTACTAGACCAGTGCTCTAACCACTGAGCTATGGAACCCTGTTCTTCCTGAAGTCTCTGTTCTTCTTCCCAATGTCTCTTTTCTCTCTGCCTGGTATCTCCTTTCTCTCCTTCTGGTATCTCCTTTCTCTCTTTCTTCAAATACGCTAAAGGGTTCAGGCTCCAGTGAGAATTGAACTCAGGACCCCTGGTTTACTAGACTGTTTCTGGTATCTATTTTCTGTCTTTGGTATCTACTGTCTCTCTTTCTGGTATCTCCTTTCTCTCCTTCTTCAAATACGCTAAAGACAAAGATTTCAGGTTCCAGTGAGAATTGAACTCACGACCCCTGGTTTACTAGACCAGTGCTCTAACCACTGAGCTATGGAACCCTGCTCTTCCTGAAGTCTCTGTCTCTCTTCCCAATGTCTCTTTTCTCTCTGCCTGGTATCTCCTTTCTCTCCTTCTGGTATCTCCTTTCTCTCTTTCTCCAAATACGCTAAAGGGTTCAGGCTCCAGTGAGAATTGAACTCACGACCCCTGGTTTACAAGACCAGTGCTCTAACCACTGAGCTATGGAGCCCTGTAATTTCAAAAATCTCTGTCTCTCAATGTCTCTTTTCTCTCTGTCTTGTATCTCCTTTCTCTCTTTCCGGTATTTCCTTTCTCTCTTTCTTCAAATACACGAAAGACAAATATTTCAGGCCCCAGTGAGAATTGAACTAACGACCCCTGGTTTACAAGACCAGTGCTCTAACCACTGAGCTATGGAGCCCTGTAGTTTCAAAAATCTCTGTCTCTCAATGTCACTTTTCTCTCTGTCTTGTATCTCCTTTCTCTCTTTGGTATCTCCTTTCTATCTTTCTGGTATCTCCTTTCTCTCCTTCTTCAAATACGCTAAAGACAAAGATTTCAGGTTCCAGTGAGAATTGAACTCACGACCCCTGGTTTACTAGACCAGTGCTCTAACCACTGAGCTATGGAACCCTGTTCTTCCTGAAGTCTCTGTCTCTCTTCTCAATGTCTCTTTTCTCTCTGCCTGGTATCTCCTTTCTCTCCTTCTGGTATCTCCTTTCTCTCTTTCTCCAAATACGCTAAAGGGTTCAGGCTCCAGTGAGAATTTAACTCAGAAACCCTGGTTTCCTAGACTCTTTATGGTATCTATTTTCTGTCTTTGGTATCTACTGTCTCTCTTTCTGGTATCTCCTTTCTCTCCTTCTTCAAATACGCTAAAGACAAAGATTTCAGGTTCCAGTGAGAATTGAACTCACCACCCCTGGTTTCCTAGACCAGTGCTCTAACCACTGAGCTATGGAACCCTGCTCTTCCTGAAGTCTCTGTCTCTCTTCCCAATGTCTCTTTTCTCTCTGCCTGGTATCTCCTTTCTCTCCTTCTGGTATCTCCTTTCTCTCTTTCTCCAAATACGCTAAAGGGTTCAGGCTCCAGTGAGAATTGAACTCACGACCCCTGGTTTACAAGACCAGTGCTCTAACCACTGAGCTATGGAGCCCTGTAATTTCAAAAATCTCTGTCTCTCAATGTCTCTTTTCTCTCTGTCTTGTATCTCCTTTCTCTCTTTCCGGTATTTCCTTTCTCTCTTTCTTCAAATACACGAAAGACAAATATTTCAGGCCCCAGTGAGAATTGAACTAACGACCCCTGGTTTACAAGACCAGTGCTCTAACCACTGAGCTATGGAGCCCTGTAGTTTCAAAAATCTCTGTCTCTCAATGTCACTTTTCTCTCTGTCTTGTATCTCCTTTCTCTCTTTGGTATCTCCTTTCTTTCTTTCTGGTATCTCCTTTCTCTCCTTCTTCAAATACGCTAAAGACAAAGATTTCAGGTTCCAGTGAGAATTGAACTCACGACCCCTGGTTTACTAGACCAGTGCTCTAACCACTGAGCTATGGAACCCTGTTGTTCCTGAAGTCTCTGTCTCTCTTCCCAATGTCTCTTTTCTCTCTGCCTGGTATCTCCTTTCTCTCCTTCTGGTATCTCCTTTCTCTCTTTCTCCAAATACGCTAAAGGGTTCAGGTTCCAGTGAGAATTGAACTCACGACCCCTGGTTTACTAGACCAGTGCTCTAACCACTGAGCTATGGAACCCTGTTGTTCCTGAAGTCTCTGTCTCTCTTCCCAATGTCTCTTTTCTCTCTGCCTGGTATCTCCTTTCTCTCCTTCTGGTATCTCCTTTCTCTCTTTCTCCAAATACGCTAAAGGGTTCAGGCTCCAGTGAGAATTGAACTCACGACCCCTGGTTTACAAGACCAGTGCTCTAACCACTGAGCTATGGAGCCCTGTAGTTTCAAAAATCTCTGTCTCTCAATGTCTCTTTTCTCTCTGTCTTGTATCTCCTTTCTCTCTTTCTGGTATCTCCTTTCTATTTATCTTCAAATACACTAAAGATTTCAGGCTCCAGTTAGAATTGAACTCAGGACCCTGGTTTACTAGACTCTTTCTGGTATCTATTTACTCTCTTTGGTATCTCCTTTCTATCTTTCTGGTATCTCCTTTCTCTCCTTCTTCAAATACGCTAAAGACAAAGATTTCAGGTTCCAGTGAGAATTGAACTCACGACCCCTGGTTTACTAGACCAGTGCTCTAACCACTGAGCTATGGAACCCTGTTCTTCCTGAAGTCTCTGTCTCTCTTCTCAATGTCTCTTTTCTCTCTGCCTGGTATCTCCTTTCTCTCCTTCTGGTATCTCCTTTCTCTCTTTCTCCAAATACGCTAAAGGGTTCAGGCTCCAGTGAGAATTTAACTCAGAAACCCTGGTTTCCTAGACTCTTTATGGTATCTATTTTCTCTCTTTGGTATCTCTTTTCTCTCTTTCTGGTCGCTCCTTTATCTCCTTCTTTAAATACGCTAAAGACAAAGATTTCAGGTTCCAGTGAGAATTGAACTCACGACCCCTGGTTTACTAGACCAGTGCTCTAACCACTGAGCTATGGAACCCTGTTCTTCTGAAAGTCTCTGTCTCTCTTCCCAATGTCTATTTTATCTCTGTCTGGTATCTCCGTTGTCTCTTTCTGGTATCTCATTTCACTCTTTCTTCAAATACACTAAAGGGTTCAGGCTCCAGTGAGAATTGAACTCAGGACCCTGGCTTACTAGACTCTTTCTGGTATCTATTTTATCTCTTTGGTATCTCCTTTCTCCCTTTCTGGTATTTCCTTTCTCTCTTTCTTCAAATACACTAAAGACAAAGATTTCAGGCCCCAGTGAGAATTGAACTCACGACCCCTGGTTTACAAGACCAGTGCTCTAACCACTGAGCTATGGAGCCCTGTAGTTTCAAAAATCTCTGTCTCTCAATGTCTCTTTTCTCTCTGTCTTGTATCTCCTTTCTCTCTTTCCGGTATTTCCTTTCTCTCTTTCTTCAAATACACGAAAGACAAATATTTCAGGCCCCAGTGAGAATTGAACTAACGACCCCTGGTTTACAAGACCAGTGCTCTAACCACTGAGCTATGGAGCCCTGTAGTTTCAAAAATCTCTCAATGTCACTTTTCTCTCTGTCTTGTATCTCCTTTCTCTCTTTGGTATCTCCTTTCTTTCTTTCTGGTATCTCCTTTCTCTCCTTCTTCAAATACGCTAAAGACAAAGATTTCAGGTTCCAGTGAGAATTGAACTCACGACCCCTGGTTTACTAGACCAGTGCTCTAACCACTGAGCTATGGAACCCTGTTGTTCCTGAAGTCTCTGTCTCTCTTCCCAATGTCTCTTTTCTCTCTGCCTGGTATCTCCTTTCTCTCCTTCTGGTATCTCCTTTCTCTCTTTCTCCAAATACGCTAAAGGGTTCAGGCTCCAGTGAGAATTTAACTCAGAAACCCTGGTTTCCTAGACTCTTTATGGTATCTATTTTCTGTCTTTGGTATCTACTGTCTCTCTTTCTGGTATCTCCTTTCTCTCCTTCTTCAAATACGCTAAAGACAAAGATTTCAGGTTCCAGTGAGAATTGAACTCACCACCCCTGGTTTACTAGACCAGTGCTCTAACCACTGAGCTATGGAACCCTGCTCTTCCTGAAGTCTCTGTCTCTCTTCCCAATGTCTCTTTTCTCTCTGCCTGGTATCTCCTTTCTCTCCTTCTGGTATCTCCTTTCTCTCTTTCTCCAAATACGCTAAAGGGTTCAGGCTCCAGTGAGAATTGAACTCACGACCCCTGGTTTACAAGACCAGTGCTCTAACCACTGAGCTATGGAGCCCTGTAATTTCAAAAATCTCTGTCTCTCAATGTCTCTTTTCTCTCTGTCTTGTATCTCCTTTCTCTCTTTCCGGTATTTCCTTTCTCTCTTTCTTCAAATACACGAAAGACAAATATTTCAGGCCCCAGTGAGAATTGAACTAACGACCCCTGGTTTACAAGACCAGTGCTCTAACCACTGAGCTATGGAGCCCTGTAGTTTCAAAAATCTCTGTCTCTCAATGTCACTTTTCTCTCTGTCTTGTATCTCCTTTCTCTCTTTGGTATCTCCTTTCTTTCTTTCTGGTATCTCCTTTCTCTCCTTCTTCAAATACGCTAAAGACAAAGATTTCAGGTTCCAGTGAGAATTGAACTCACGACCCCTGGTTTACTAGACCAGTGCTCTAACCACTGAGCTATGGAACCCTGTTGTTCCTGAAGTCTCTGTCTCTCTTCCCAATGTCTCTTTTCTCTCTGCCTGGTATCTCCTTTCTCTCCTTCTGGTATCTCCTTTCTCTCTTTCTCCAAATACGCTAAAGGGTTCAGGTTCCAGTGAGAATTGAACTCACGACCCCTGGTTTACTAGACCAGTGCTCTAACCACTGAGCTATGGAACCCTGTTGTTCCTGAAGTCTCTGTCTCTCTTCCCAATGTCTCTTTTCTCTCTGCCTGGTATCTCCTTTCTCTCCTTCTGGTATCTCCTTTCTCTCTTTCTCCAAATACGCTAAAGGGTTCAGGCTCCAGTGAGAATTGAACTCACGACCCCTGGTTTACAAGACCAGTGCTCTAACCACTGAGCTATGGAGCCCTGTAGTTTCAAAAATCTCTGTCTCTCAATGTCTCTTTTCTCTCTGTCTTGTATCTCCTTTCTCTCTTTCTGGTATCTCCTTTCTATTTATCTTCAAATACACTAAAGATTTCAGGCTCCAGTTAGAATTGAACTCAGGACCCTGGTTTACTAGACTCTTTCTGGTATCTATTTACTCTCTTTGGTATCTCCTTTCTATCTTTCTGGTATCTCCTTTCTCTCCTTCTTCAAATACGCTAAAGACAAAGATTTCAGGTTCCAGTGAGAATTGAACTCACGACCCCTGGTTTACTAGACCAGTGCTCTAACCACTGAGCTATGGAACCCTGTTCTTCCTGAAGTCTCTGTCTCTCTTCTCAATGTCTCTTTTCTCTCTGCCTGGTATCTCCTTTCTCTCCTTCTGGTATCTCCTTTCTCTCTTTCTCCAAATACGCTAAAGGGTTCAGGCTCCAGTGAGAATTTAACTCAGAAACCCTGGTTTCCTAGACTCTTTATGGTATCTATTTTCTCTCTTTGGTATCTCTTTTCTCTCTTTCTGGTATCTCCTTTATCTCCTTCTTTAAATACGCTAAAGACAAAGATTTCAGGTTCCAGTGAGAATTGAACTCACGACCCCTGGTTTACTAGACCAGTGCTCTAACCACTGAGCTATGGAACCCTGTTCTTCTGAAAGTCTCTGTCTCTCTTCCCAATGTCTATTTTATCTCTGTCTGGTATCTCCGTTGTCTCTTTCTGGTATCTCATTTCACTCTTTCTTCAAATACACTAAAGGGTTCAGGCTCCAGTGAGAATTGAACTCAGGACCCTGGCTTACTAGACTCTTTCTGGTATCTATTTTATCTCTTTGGTATCTCCTTTCTCCCTTTCTGGTATTTCCTTTCTCTCTTTCTTCAAATACACTAAAGACAAAGATTTCAGGCCCCAGTGAGAATTGAACTCACGACCCCTGGTTTACAAGACCAGTGCTCTAACCACTGAGCTATGGAGCCCTGTAGTTTCAAAAATCTCTGTCTCTCAATGTCTCTTTTCTCTCTGTCTTGTATCTCCTTTCTCTCTTTCCGGTATTTCCTTTCTCTCTTTCTTCAAATACACGAAAGACAAATATTTCAGGCCCCAGTGAGAATTGAACTAACGACCCCTGGTTTACAAGACCAGTGCTCTAACCACTGAGCTATGGAGCCCTGTAGTTTCAAAAATCTCTGTCTCTCAATGTCACTTTTCTCTCTGTCTTGTATCTCCTTTCTCTCTTTGGTATCTCCTTTCTTTCTTTCTGGTATCTCCTTTCTCTCCTTCTTCAAATACGCTAAAGACAAAGATTTCAGGTTCCAGTGAGAATTGAACTCACGACCCCTGGTTTACTAGACCAGTGCTCTAACCACTGAGCTATGGAACCCTGTTGTTCCTGAAGTCTCTGTCTCTCTTCCCAATGTCTCTTTTCTCTCTGCCTGGTATCTCCTTTCTCTCCTTCTGGTATCTCCTTTCTCTCTTTCTCCAAATACGCTAAAGGGTTCAGGCTCCAGTGAGAATTTAACTCAGAAACCCTGGTTTCCTAGACTCTTTATGGTATCTATTTTCTCTCTTTGGTATCTCCTTTCTCCCTTTCCGGTATTTCCTTTCTCTCTTTCTTCAAATACACTAAAGACAAATATTTCAGGCCCCAGTGAGAATTGAACTCACGACCCCTGGTTTACAAGACCAGTGCTCTAACCACTGAGCTATGGAGCCCTGTAGTTTCAAAAATCTCTGTCTCTCAATGTCTCTTTTCTCTCTGTCTTGTATCTCCTTTCTCTCTTTCTGGTATCTCCTTTCTATTTATCTTCAAATACACTAAAGATTTCAGGCTCCAGTTAGAATTGAACTCAGGACCCTGGTTTACTAGACTCTTTCTGGTATCTATTTTCTCTTTTTGGTATCTCCTTTCTTTCTTTCTTTCTGGTATCTCCTTTCTCTCCTTCTTCAAATACGCTAAAGACAAAGATTTCAGGTTCCAGTGAGAATTGAACTCACGACCCCTGGTTTACAAGACCAGTGCTCTAACCACTGAGCTATGGAGCCCTGTAGTTTCAAAAATCTCTGTCTCTCAATGTCTCTTTTCTCTCTGTCTTGTATCTCCTTTCTCTCTTTGGTATCTCCTTTCTTTCTTTCTGGTATCTCCTTTCTCTCCTTCTTCAAATACGCTAAAGACAAAGATTTCAGGTTCCAGTGAGAATTGAACTCACAACCCCTGATTTACTAGACCAGTGCTCTAACCACTGAGCTATGGAACCCTGTTCTTCCTGAAGTCTCTGTCTCTCTTCCCAATGTCTCTTTTCTCTCTGCCTGGTATCTCCTTTCTCTCCTTCTGGTATCTCCTTTCTCTCTTTCTCCAAATACACTAAAGGGTTCAGGCTGCAGTGAGAATTTAACTCAGAAACCCTGGTTTCCAGGACTCTTTATGGTATCTATTTTATCTCTTTGGTATCTCCTTTCTCCCTTTCTGGTATTTCCTTTCTCTCTTTCTTCAAATACACTAAAGACAAAGATTTCAGGTTCCAGTGAGAATTGAACTCACTACCCCTGGTTTACAAGACCAGTGCTCTAACCACTGAGCTATGGAGCCCTGTAGTTTCAAAAATCTCTGTCTCTCAATGTCTCTTTTATCTCTGTCTGGTATCTCCGTTGTCTCTGTCTGGTATCTCATTTCACTCTTTCTTCAAATACACTAAAGATTTCAGGCTCCAGTTAGAATTGAACTCAGGACCCTGGTTTACTAGACTCTTTCTGGTATCTATTTACTCTATTTGGTATCTCCTTTCTATCTTTCTGGTATCTCCTTTCTCTCCTTCTTCAAATACGCTAAAGACAAAGATTTCAGGTTCCAGTGAGAATTGAACTCACGACCCCTGGTTTACTAGACCAGTGCTCTAACCACTGAGCTATGGAACCCTGTTCTTCCTGAAGTCTCTGTTCTTCTTCCCAATGTCTCTTTTCTCTCTGCCTGGTATCTCCTTTCTCTCCTTCTGGTATCTCCTTTCTCTCTTTCTTCAAATACGCTAAAGGGTTCAGGCTCCAGTGAGAATTGAACTCAGGACCCCTGGTTTACTAGACTGTTTCTGGTATCTATTTTCTGTCTTTGGTATCTACTGTCTCTCTTTCTGGTATCTCCTTTCTCTCCTTCTTCAAATACGCTAAAGACAAAGATTTCAGGTTCCAGTGAGAATTGAACTCACGACCCCTGGTTTACTAGACCAGTGCTCTAACCACTGAGCTATGGAACCCTGCTCTTCCTGAAGTCTCTGTCTCTCTTCCCAATGTCTCTTTTCTCTCTGCCTGGTATCTCCTTTCTCTCCTTCTGGTATCTCCTTTCTCTCTTTCTCCAAATACGCTAAAGGGTTCAGGCTCCAGTGAGAATTGAACTCACGACCCCTGGTTTACAAGACCAGTGCTCTAACCACTGAGCTATGGAGCCCTGTAATTTCAAAAATCTCTGTCTCTCAATGTCTCTTTTCTCTCTGTCTTGTATCTCCTTTCTCTCTTTCCGGTATTTCCTTTCTCTCTTTCTTCAAATACACGAAAGACAAATATTTCAGGCCCCAGTGAGAATTGAACTAACGACCCCTGGTTTACAAGACCAGTGCTCTAACCACTGAGCTATGGAGCCCTGTAGTTTCAAAAATCTCTGTCTCTCAATGTCACTTTTCTCTCTGTCTTGTATCTCCTTTCTCTCTTTGGTATCTCCTTTCTTTCTTTCTGGTATCTCCTTTCTCTCCTTCTTCAAATACGCTAAAGACAAAGATTTCAGGTTCCAGTGAGAATTGAACTCACGACCCCTGGTTTACTAGACCAGTGCTCTAACCACTGAGCTATGGAACCCTGTTGTTCCTGAAGTCTCTGTCTCTCTTCCCAATGTCTCTTTTCTCTCTGCCTGGTATCTCCTTTCTCTCCTTCTGGTATCTCCTTTCTCTCTTTCTCCAAATACGCTAAAGGGTTCAGGCTCCAGTGAGAATTTAACTCAGAAACCCTGGTTTCCTAGACTCTTTATGGTATCTATTTTCTCTCTTTGGTATCTCCTTTCTCCCTTTCCGGTATTTCCTTTCTCTCTTTCTTCAAATACACTAAAGACAAATATTTCAGGCCCCAGTGAGAATTGAACTCACGACCCCTGGTTTACAAGACCAGTGCTCTAACCACTGAGCTATGGAGCCCTGTAGTTTCAAAAATCTCTGTCTCTCAATGTCTCTTTTCTCTCTGTCTTGTATCTCCTTTCTCTCTTTCTGGTATCTCCTTTCTATTTATCTTCAAATACACTAAAGATTTCAGGCTCCAGTTAGAATTGAACTCAGGACCCTGGTTTACTAGACTCTTTCTGGTATCTATTTACTCTCTTTGGTATCTCCTTTCTATCTTTCTGGTATCTCCTTTCTCTCCTTCTTCAAATACGCTAAAGACAAAGATTTCAGGTTCCAGTGAGAATTGAACTCACGACCCCTGGTTTACTAGACCAGTGCTCTAACCACTGAGCTATGGAACCCTGTTCTTCCTGAAGTCTCTGTCTCTCTTCTCAATGTCTCTTTTCTCTCTGCCTGGTATCTCCTTTCTCTCCTTCTGGTATCTCCTTTCTCTCTTTCTCCAAATACGCTAAAGGGTTCAGGCTCCAGTGAGAATTTAACTCAGAAACCCTGGTTTCCTAGACTCTTTATGGTATCTATTTTCTGTCTTTGGTATCTACTGTCTCTCTTTCTGGTATCTCCTTTCTCTCCTTCTTCAAATACGCTAAAGACAAAGATTTCAGGTTCCAGTGAGAATTGAACTCACGACCCCTGGTTTACTAGACCAGTGCTCTAACCACTGAGCTATGGAACCCTGCTCTTCCTGAAGTCTCTGTCTCTCTTCCCAATGTCTCTTTTCTCTCTGCCTGGTATCTCCTTTCTCTCCTTCTGGTATCTCCTTTCTCTCTTTCTCCAAATACGCTAAAGGGTTCAGGCTCCAGTGAGAATTGAACTCACGACCCCTGGTTTACAAGACCAGTGCTCTAACCACTGAGCTATGGAGCCCTGTAATTTCAAAAATCTCTGTCTCTCAATGTCTCTTTTCTCTCTGTCTTGTATCTCCTTTCTCTCTTTCCGGTATTTCCTTTCTCTCTTTCTTCAAATACACGAAAGACAAATATTTCAGGCCCCAGTGAGAATTGAACTAACGACCCCTGGTTTACAAGACCAGTGCTCTAACCACTGAGCTATGGAGCCCTGTAGTTTCAAAAATCTCTGTCTCTCAATGTCACTTTTCTCTCTGTCTTGTATCTCCTTTCTCTCTTTGGTATCTCCTTTCTTTCTTTCTGGTATCTCCTTTCTCTCCTTCTTCAAATACGCTAAAGACAAAGATTTCAGGTTCCAGTGAGAATTGAACTCACGACCCCTGGTTTACTAGACCAGTGCTCTAACCACTGAGCTATGGAACCCTGTTGTTCCTGAAGTCTCTGTCTCTCTTCCCAATGTCTCTTTTCTCTCTGCCTGGTATCTCCTTTCTCTCCTTCTGGTATCTCCTTTCTCTCTTTCTCCAAATACGCTAAAGGGTTCAGGCTCCAGTGAGAATTTAACTCAGAAACCCTGGTTTCCTAGACTCTTTATGGTATCTATTTTCTCTCTTTGGTATCTCCTTTCTCCCTTTCCGGTATTTCCTTTCTCTCTTTCTTCAAATACACTAAAGACAAATATTTCAGGCCCCAGTGAGAATTGAACTCACGACCCCTGGTTTACAAGACCAGTGCTCTAACCACTGAGCTATGGAGCCCTGTAGTTTCAAAAATCTCTGTCTCTCAATGTCTCTTTTCTCTCTGTCTTGTATCTCCTTTCTCTCTTTCTGGTATCTCCTTTCTATTTATCTTCAAATACACTAAAGATTTCAGGCTCCAGTTAGAATTGAACTCAGGACCCTGGTTTACTAGACTCTTTCTGGTATCTATTTACTCTCTTTGGTATCTCCTTTCTATCTTTCTGGTATCTCCTTTCTCTCCTTCTTCAAATACGCTAAAGACAAAGATTTCAGGTTCCAGTGAGAATTGAACTCACGACCCCTGGTTTACTAGACCAGTGCTCTAACCACTGAGCTATGGAACCCTGTTCTTCCTGAAGTCTCTGTCTCTCTTCTCAATGTCTCTTTTCTCTCTGCCTGGTATCTCCTTTCTCTCCTTCTGGTATCTCCTTTCTCTCTTTCTCCAAATACGCTAAAGGGTTCAGGCTCCAGTGAGAATTTAACTCAGAAACCCTGGTTTCCTAGACTCTTTATGGTATCTATTT
Organism: Notolepis coatsorum; assembly: GCF_963971535.1. Taxonomy (NCBI): domain Eukaryota; kingdom Metazoa; phylum Chordata; class Actinopteri; order Aulopiformes; family Paralepididae; genus Notolepis; species Notolepis coatsorum. The sequence continues at coordinate 64,429,598 of NC_140183.1, forward strand.
TCTCTCTTTGGTATCTCTTTTCTCTCTTTCTGGTATCTCCTTTATCTCCTTCTTTAAATACGCTAAAGACAAAGATTTCAGGTTCCAGTGAGAATTGAACTCACGACCCCTGGTTTACTAGACCAGTGCTCTAACCACTGAGCTATGGAACCCTGTTCTTCTGAAAGTCTCTGTCTCTCTTCCCAATGTCTATTTTATCTCTGTCTGGTATCTCCGTTGTCTCTTTCTGGTATCTCATTTCACTCTTTCTTCAAATACACTAAAGGGTTCAGGCTCCAGTGAGAATTGAACTCAGGACCCTGGCTTACTAGACTCTTTCTGGTATCTATTTTATCTCTTTGGTATCTCCTTTCTCCCTTTCTGGTATTTCCTTTCTCTCTTTCTTCAAATACACTAAAGACAAAGATTTCAGGCCCCAGTGAGAATTGAACTCACGACCCCTGGTTTACAAGACCAGTGCTCTAACCACTGAGCTATGGAGCCCTGTAGTTTCAAAAATCTCTGTCTCTCAATGTCTCTTTTCTCTCTGTCTTGTATCTCCTTTCTCTCTTTCCGGTATTTCCTTTCTCTCTTTCTTCAAATACACGAAAGACAAATATTTCAGGCCCCAGTGAGAATTGAACTAACGACCCCTGGTTTACAAGACCAGTGCTCTAACCACTGAGCTATGGAGCCCTGTAGTTTCAAAAATCTCTGTCTCTCAGTGTCACTTTTCTCTCTGTCTTGTATCTCCTTTCTCTCTTTGGTATCTCCTTTCTTTCTTTCTGGTATCTCCTTTCTCTCCTTCTTCAAATACGCTAAAGACAAAGATTTCAGGTTCCAGTGAGAATTGAACTCACGACCCCTGGTTTACTAGACCAGTGCTCTAACCACTGAGCTATGGAACCCTGTTGTTCCTGAAGTCTCTGTCTCTCTTCCCAATGTCTCTTTTCTCTCTGCCTGGTATCTCCTTTCTCTCCTTCTGGTATCTCCTTTCTCTCTTTCTCCAAATACGCTAAAGGGTTCAGGCTCCAGTGAGAATTTAACTCAGAAACCCTGGTTTCCTAGACTCTTTATGGTATCTATTTTCTCTCTTTGGTATCTCCTTTCTCCCTTTCCGGTATTTCCTTTCTCTCTTTCTTCAAATACACTAAAGACAAATATTTCAGGCCCCAGTGAGAATTGAACTCACGACCCCTGGTTTACAAGACCAGTGCTCTAACCACTGAGCTATGGAGCCCTGTAGTTTCAAAAATCTCTGTCTCTCAATGTCTCTTTTCTCTCTGTCTTGTATCTCCTTTCTCTCTTTCTGGTATCTCCTTTCTATTTATCTTCAAATACACTAAATATTTCAGGCTCCAGTTAGAATTGAACTCAGGACCCTGGTTTACTAGACTCTTTCTGGTATCTATTTACTCTCTTTGGTATCTCCTTTCTATCTTTCTGGTATCTCCTTTCTCTCCTTCTTCAAATACGCTAAAGACAAAGATTTCAGGTTCCAGTGAGAATTGAACTCACGACCCCTGGTTTACTAGACCAGTGCTCTAACCACTGAGCTATGGAACCCTGTTCTTCCTGAAGTCTCTGTCTCTCTTCTCAATGTCTCTTTTCTCTCTGCCTGGTATCTCCTTTCTCTCCTTCTGGTATCTCCTTTCTCTCTTTCTCCAAATACGCTAAAGGGTTCAGGCTCCAGTGAGAATTTAACTCAGAAACCCTGGTTTCCTAGACTCTTTATGGTATCTATTTTCTCTCTTTGGTATCTCTTTTCTCTCTTTCTGGTATCTCCTTTATCTCCTTCTTTAAATACGCTAAAGACAAAGATTTCAGGTTCCAGTGAGAATTGAACTCACGACCCCTGGTTTACTAGACCAGTGCTCTAACCACTGAGCTATGGAACCCTGTTCTTCTGAAAGTCTCTGTCTCTCTTCCCAATGTCTATTTTATCTCTGTCTGGTATCTCCGTTGTCTCTTTCTGGTATCTCATTTCACTCTTTCTTCAAATACACTAAAGGGTTCAGGCTCCAGTGAGAATTGAACTCAGGACCCTGGCTTACTAGACTCTTTCTGGTCTCTATTTTATCTCTTTGGTATCTCCTTTCTCCCTTTCTGGTATTTCCTTTCTCTCTTTCTTCAAATACACTAAAGACAAAGATTTCAGGCCCCAGTGAGAATTGAACTCACGACCCCTGGTTTACAAGACCAGTGCTCTAACCACTGAGCTATGGAGCCCTGTAGTTTCAAAAATCTCTGTCTCTCAATGTCTCTTTTCTCTCTGTCTTGTATCTCCTTTCTCTCTTTGGTATCTCCTTTCTTTCTTTCTGGTATCTCCTTTCTCTCCTTCTTCAAATACGCTAAAGACAAAGATTTCAGGTTCCAGTGAGAATTGAACTCACAACCCCTGGTTTACTAGACCAGTGCTCTAACCACTGAGCTATGGAACCCTGTTCTTCCTGAAGTCTCTGTCTCTCTTCCCAATGTCTCTTTTCTCTCTGCCTGGTATCTCCTTTCTCTCCTTCTGGTATCTCCTTTCTCTCTTTCTCCAAATACGCTAAAGGGTTCAGGCTCCAGTGAGAATTTAACTCAGAAACCCTGGTTTCCTGGACTCTTTATGGTATCTATTTTATCTCTTTGGTATCTCCTTTCTCCCTTTCTGGTATTTCCTTTCTCTCTTTCTTCAAATACACTAAAGACAAAGATTTCAGGTTCCAGTGAGAATTGAACTCACTACCCCTGGTTTACAAGACCAGTGCTCTAACCACTGAGCTATGGAGCCCTGTAGTTTCAAAAATCTCTGTCTCTCAATGTCTCTTTTATCTCTGTCTGGTATCTCCGTTGTCTCTGTCTGGTATCTCATTTCACTCTTTCTTCAAATACACTAAAGATTTCAGGCTCCAGTTAGAATTGAACTCAGGACCCTGGTTTACTAGACTCTTTCTGGTATCTATTTACTCTATTTGGTATCTCCTTTCTATCTTTCTGGTATCTCCTTTCTCTCCTTCTTCAAAAAATACGCTAAAGACAAAGATTTCAGGTTCCAGTGAGAATTGAACTCACGACCCCTGGTTTACTAGACCAGTGCTCTAACCACTGAGCTATGGAACCCTGCTCTTCCTGAAGTCTCTGTCTCTCTTCCCAATGTCTCTTTTCTCTCTGCCTGGTATCTCCTTTCTCTCCTTCTGGTATCTCCTTTCTCTCTTTCTCCAAATACGCTAAAGGGTTCAGGCTCCAGTGAGAATTGAACTCACGACCCCTGGTTTACAAGACCAGTGCTCTAACCACTGAGCTATGGAGCCCTGTAATTTCAAAAATCTCTGTCTCTCAATGTCTCTTTTCTCTCTGTCTTGTATCTCCTTTCTCTCTTTCCGGTATTTCCTTTCTCTCTTTCTTCAAATACACGAAAGACAAATATTTCAGGCCCCAGTGAGAATTGAACTAACGACCCCTGGTTTACAAGACCAGTGCTCTAACCACTGAGCTATGAAGCCCTGTAGTTTCAAAAATCTCTGTCTCTCAATGTCACTTTTCTCTCTGTCTTGTATCTCCTTTCTCTCTTTGGTATCTCCTTTCTCTCTGTCTTGTATCTCCTTTCTCTCTTTCTGGTATCTCCTTTCTATTTATCTTCAAATACACTAAAGATTTCAGGCTCCAGTTAGAATTGAACTCAGGACCCTGGTTTACTAGACTCTTTCTGGTATCTATTTACTCTCTTTGGTATCTCCTTTCTATCTTTCTGGTATCTCCTTTCTCTCCTTCTTCAAATACGCTAAAGACAAAGATTTCAGGTTCCAGTGAGAATTGAACGCACGACCCCTGGTTTACTAGACCAGTGCTCTAACCACTGAGCTATGGAACCCTGTTCTTCCTGAAGTCTCTGTCTCTCTTCTCAATGTCTCTTTTCTCTCTGCCTGGTATCTCCTTTCTCTCCTTCTGGTATCTCCTTTCTCTCTTTCTCCAAATACGCTAAAGGGTTCAGGCTCCAGTGAGAATTTAACTCAGAAACCCTGGTTTCCTAGACTCTTTATGGTATCTATTTTCTGTCTTTGGTATCTACTGTCTCTCTTTCTGGTATCTCCTTTCTCTCCTTCTTCAAATACGCTAAAGACAAAGATTTCAGGTTCCAGTGAGAATTGAACTCACGACCCCTGGTTTACTAGACCAGTGCTCTAACCACTGAGCTATGGAACCCTGTTCTTCTGAAAGTCTCTGTCTCTCTTCCCAATGTCTATTTTATCTCTGTCTGGTATCTCCGTTGTCTCTTTCTGGTATCTCATTTCACTCTTTCTTCAAATACACTAAAGGGTTCAGGCTCCAGTGAGAATTGAACTCAGGACCCTGGCTTACTAGACTCTTTCTGGTATCTATTTTATCTCTTTGGTATCTCCTTTCTCCCTTTCTGGTATTTCCTTTCTCTCTTTCTTCAAATACACTAAAGACAAAGATTTCAGGCCCCAGTGAGAATTGAACTCACGACCCCTGGTTTACAAGACCAGTGCTCTAACCACTGAGCTATGGAGCCCTGTAGTTTCAAAAATCTCTGTCTCTCAATGTCTCTTTTCTCTCTGTCTTGTATCTTCTTTCTCTCTTTCCGGTATTTCCTTTCTCTCTTTCTTCAAATACACGAAAGACAAATATTTCAGGCCCCAGTGAGAATTGAACTAACGACCCCTGGTTTACAAGACCAGTGCTCTAACCACTGAGCTATGGAGCCCTGTAGTTTCAAAAATCTCTGTCTCTCAATGTCACTTTTCTCTCTGTCTTGTATCTCCTTTATCTCTTTGGTATCTCCTTTCTTTCTTTCTGGTATCTCCTTTCTCTCCTTCTTCAAATACGCTAAAGACAAAGATTTCAGGTTCCAGTGAGAATTGAACTCACGACCCCTGGTTTACTAGACCAGTGCTCTAACCACTGAGCTATGGAACCCTGTTGTTCCTGAAGTCTCTGTCTCTCTTCCCAATGTCTCTTTTCTCTCTGCCTGGTATCTCCTTTCTCTCCTTCTGGTATCTCCTTTCTCTCTTTCTCCAAATACGCTAAAGGGTTCAGGCTCCAGTGAGAATTTAACTCAGAAACCCTGGTTTCCTAGACTCTTTATGGTATCTATTTTCTCTCTTTGGTATCTCCTTTCTCCCTTTCCGGTATTTCCTTTCTCTCTTTCTTCAAATACACTAAAGACAAATATTTCAGGCCCCAGTGAGAATTGAATTCACGACCCCTGGTTTACAAGACCAGTGCTCTAACCACTGAGCTATGGAGCCCTGTAGTTTCAAAAATCTCTGTCTCTCAATGTCTCTTTTCTCTCTGTCTTGTATCTCCTTTCTCTCTTTCTGGTATCTCCTTTCTATTTATCTTCAAATACACTAAATATTTCAGGCTCCAGTTAGAATTGAACTCAGGACCCTGGTTTACTAGACTCTTTCTGGTATCTATTTACTCTCTTTGGTATCTCCTTTCTATCTTTCTGGTATCTCCTTTCTCTCCTTCTTCAAATACGCTAAAGACAAAGATTTCAGGTTCCAGTGAGAATTGAACTCACGACCCCTGGTTTACTAGACCAGTGCTCTAACCACTGAGCTATGGAACCCTGTTCTTCCTGAAGTCTCTGTCTCTCTTCTCAATGTCTCTTTTCTCTCTGCCTGGTATCTCCTTTCTCTCCTTCTGGTATCTCCTTTCTCTCTTTCTCCAAATACGCTAAAGGGTTCAGGCTCCAGTGAGAATTTAACTCAGAAACCCTGGTTTCCTAGACTCTTTATGGTATCTATTTTCTCTCTTTGGTATCTCTTTTCTCTCTTTCTGGTATCTCCTTTATCTCCTTCTTTAAATACGCTAAAGACAAAGATTTCAGGTTCCAGTGAGAATTGAACTCACGACCCCTGGTTTACTAGACCAGTGCTCTAACCACTGAGCTATGGAACCCTGTTCTTCTGAAAGTCTCTGTCTCTCTTCCCAATGTCTATTTTATCTCTGTCTGGTATCTCCGTTGTCTCTTTCTGGTATCTCATTTCACTCTTTCTTCAAATACACTAAAGGGTTCAGGCTCCAGTGAGAATTGAACTCAGGACCCTGGCTTACTAGACTCTTTCTGGTCTCTATTTTATCTCTTTGGTATCTCCTTTCTCCCTTTCTGGTATTTCCTTTCTCTCTTTCTTCAAATACACTAAAGACAAAGATTTCAGGCCCCAGTGAGAATTGAACTCACGACCCCTGGTTTACAAGACCAGTGCTCTAACCACTGAGCTATGGAGCCCTGTAGTTTCAAAAATCTCTGTCTCTCAATGTCTCTTTTCTCTCTGTCTTGTATCTCCTTTCTCTCTTTGGTATCTCCTTTCTTTCTTTCTGGTATCTCCTTTCTCTCCTTCTTCAAATACGCTAAAGACAAAGATTTCAGGTTCCAGTGAGAATTGAACTCACGACCCCTGGTTAACTAGACCAGTGCTCTAACCACTGAGCTATGGAACCCTGTTCTTCCTGAAGTCTCTGTCTCTCTTCCCAATGTCTCTTTTCTCTCTGCCTGGTATCTCCTTTCTCTCCTTCTGGTATCTCCTTTCTCTCTTTCTCCAAATACGCTAAAGATTTCAGGCTCCAGTTAGAATTGAACTCAGGACCCTGGTTTACAAGACTATTTCTGGTATCTATTTTCTCTCTTTGGTATCTCCTTTCTTTCTTTCTGGTATCTCCTTTCTCTCCTTCTTCAAATACGCTAAAGACAAAGATTTCAGGTTCCAGTGAGAATTGAACTCACGACCCCTGGTTTACTAGACCAGTGCTCTAACCACTGAGCTATGGAACCCTGTTCTTCCTGAAGTCTCTGTCTCTCTTCCTAATGTCTCTTTTCTCTCTGCCTGGTATCTCCTTTCTCTCCTTCTGGTATCTCCTTTCTCTCTTTCTCCAAATACACTAAAGATTTCAGGCTCCAGTTAGAATTGAACTCAGGACCCTGGTTTACTAGACTCTTTCTGGTATCTATTTACTCTATTTGGTATCTCCTTTCTATCTATCTGGTATCTCCTTTCTCTCCTTCTTCAAATACGCTAAAGACAAAGATTTCAGGTTCCAGTGAGAATTGAACTCACGACCCCTGGTTTACTAGACCAGTGCTCTAACCACTGAGCTATGGAACCCTGTTCTTCCTGAAGTCTCTGTCTCTCTTCCCAATGTCTATTTTATCTCTGTCTGGTATCTCCGTTGTCTCTTTCTGGTATCTCATTTCACTCTTTCTTCAAATACACTAAAGGGTTCAGGCTCCAGTGAGAATTGAACTCAGAAACCCTGGTTTCCTAGACTCTTTATGGTATCTATTTTCTCTCTTTGGTATCTCCTTTCTCTCTTTCTGGTATCTCCTTTCTCTCCTTCTTCAAATACGCTAAAGACAAAGATTTCAGGTTCCAGTGAGAATTGAACTCACGACCCCTGGTTTACTAGACCAGTGCTCTAACCACTGAGCTATGGAACCCTGTTCTTCCTGAAGTCTCTGTCTCTCTTCTCAATGTCTCTTTTCTCTCTGCCTGGTATCTCCTTTCTCTCCTTCTGGTATCTCCTTTCTCTCTTTCTCCAAATACGCTAAAGATTTCAGGCTCCAGTTAGAATTGAACTCAGGACCCTGGTTTACTAGACTCTTTCTGGTATCTATTTTCTCTCTTTGGTATCTCCTTTCTTTCTTTCTTTCTTTCTGGTATCTCCTTTCTATCCTTCTTCAAATACGCTAAAGACAAATATTTCAGGTTCCAGTGAGAATTGAACTCACGACCCCTGGTTTACAAGACCAGTGCTATAACCACTGAGCTATGGAGCCCTGTAGTTTCAAAAATCTCTGTCTCTCAATGTCTCTTTTATCTCTGTCTGGTATCTCCGTTGTCTCTGTCTGGTATCTCATTTCACTCTTTCTTCAAATACACTAAAGATTTCAGGCTCCAGTTAGAATTGAACTCAGGACCCTGGTTTACTAGACTCTTTCTGGTATCTATTTACTCTCTTTGGTATCTCCTTTCTATCTTTCTGGTATCTCCTTTCTCTCCTTCTTCAAATACGCTAAAGACAAAGATTTCAGGTTCCAGTGAGAATTGAACTCACGACCCCTGGTTTACTAGACCAGTGCTGTAACCACTGAGCTATGGAACCCTGTTCTTCCTGAAGTCTCTGTCTCTCTTCCCAATGTCTCTTTTCTCTCTGCCTGGTATCTCCTTTCTCTCCTTCTGGTATCTCCTTTCTCTCTTTCTCCAAATACGCTAAAGGGTTCAGGCTCCAGTGAGAATTGAACTCAGGACCCCTGGTTTACTAGACTGTTTCTGGTATCTATTTTCTGTCTTTGGTATCTACTGTCTCTCTTTCTGGTATCTCCTTTCTCTCCTTCTTCAAATACGCTAAAGACAAAGATTTCAGGTTCCAGTGAGAATTGAACTCATGACCCCTGGTTTACTAGACCAGTGCTCTAACCACTGAGCTATGGAACCCTGCTATTCCTGAAGTCTCTGTCTCTCTTCCCAATGTCTCTTTTCTCTCTGCCTGGTATCTCCTTTCTCTCCTTCTGGTATCTCCTTTCTCTTTTTCTCCAAATACGCTAAAGGGTTCAGGCTCCAGTGAGAATTGAACTCAGGACCCCTGGTTTCGTAGACTCTTTATGGTATCTATTTTCTCTCTTTGGTATCTACTGTCTCTCTTTCTGGTATCTCCTTTCTCTCCTTCTTCAAATACGCTAAAGACAAAGATTTCAGGTTCCAGTGAGAATTGAACTCACGACCCCTGGTTTACTAGACCAGTGCTCTAACCACTGAGCTATGGAACCCTGTTCTTCCTGAAGTCTCTGTCTCTCTTCTCAATGTCTCTTTTCTCTCTGCCTGGTATCTCCTTTCTCTCCTTCTGGTATCTCCTTTCTCTCTTTCTCCAAATACGCTAAAGATTTCAGGCTCCAGTTAGAATTGAACTCAGGACCCTGGTTTACTAGACTCTTTCTGGTATCTATTTTCTCTCTTTGGTATCTCCTTTCTTTCTTTCTTTCTGGTATCTCCTTTCTCTCCTTCTTCAAATACGCTAAAGACAAATATTTCAGGTTCCAGTGAGAATTGAACTCACGACCCCTGGTTTACAAGACCAGTGCTATAACCACTGAGCTATGGAGCCCTGTAGTTTCAAAAATCTCTGTCTCTCAATGTCTCTTTTATCTCTGTCTGGTATCTCCGTTGTCTCTGTCTGGTATCTCATTTCACTCTTTCTTCAAATACACTAAAGATTTCAGGCTCCAGTTAGAATTGAACTCAGGACCCTGGTTTACTAGACTCTTTCTGGTATCTATTTACTCTCTTTGGTATCTCCTTTCTATCTTTCTGGTATCTCCTTTCTCTCCTTCTTCAAATACGCTAAAGACAAAGATTTCAGGTTCCAGTGAGAATTGAACTCACGACCCCTGGTTTACTAGACCAGTGCTGTAACCACTGAGCTATGGAACCCTGTTCTTCCTGAAGTCTCTGTCTCTCTTCCCAATGTCTCTTTTCTCTCTGCCTGGTATCTCCTTTCTCTCCTTCTGGTATCTCCTTTCTCTCTTTCTCCAAATACGCTAAAGGGTTCAGGCTCCAGTGAGAATTGAACTCAGGACCCCTGGTTTACTAGACTGTTTCTGGTATCTATTTTCTGTCTTTGGTATCTACTGTCTCTCTTTCTGGTATCTCCTTTCTCTCCTTCTTCAAATACGCTAAAGACAAAGATTTCAGGTTCCAGTGAGAATTGAACTCACGACCCCTGGTTTACTAGACCAGTGCTGTAACCACTGAGCTATGGAACCCTGCTCTTCCTGAAGTCTCTGTCTCTCTTCCCAATGTCTTTTTTCTCTCTGCCTGGTATCTCCTTTCTCTCCTTCTGGTATCTCCTTTCTCTCTTTCTCCAAATACGCTAAAGGGTTCAGGCTCCAGTGAGAATTGAACTCAGGACCCCTGGTTTCATAGACTCTTTATGGTATCTATTTTCTCTCTTTGGTATCTACTGTCTCTCTTTCTGGTATCTCCTTTCTCTCCTTCTTCAAATACGCTAAATACAAAGATTTCAGGTTCCAGTGAGAATTGAACTCACGACCCCTGGTTTACTAGACCAGTGCTCTAACCACTGAGCTATGGAACCCTGTTCTTCCTGAAGTCTCTGTCTCTCTTCCCAATGTCTCTTTTCTCTCTGCCTGGTATCTCCTTTCTCTCCTTCTGGTATCTCCTTTCTCTCTTTCTCCAAATACGCTAAAGGGTTCAGGCTCCAGTGAGAATTTAACTCAGAAACCCTGGTTTCCTAAACTCTTTATGGTATCTATTTTCTCTCTTTGGTATCTCCTTTCTCCCTTTCCGGTATTTCCTTTCTCTCTTTCTTCAAATACACTAAAGACAAATATTTCAGGCCCCAGTGAGAATTGAACTCACGACCCCTGGTTTACAAGACCAGTGCTCTAACCACTGAGCCCTGTAGTTTCAAAAATCTCTGTCTCTCAATGTCTCTTTTCTCTCTGTCTTGTATCTCCTTTCTCTCTTTCTGGTATCTCCTTTCTATTTATCTTCAAATACACTAAAGATTTCAGGCTCCAGTTAGAATTGAACTCAGGACCCTGGTTTACTAGACTCTTTCTGGTATCTATTTACTCTATTTGGTATCTCCTTTCTATCTATCTGGTATCTCCTTTCTCTCCTTCTTCAAATACGCTAAAGACAAAGATTTTAGGTTCCAGTGAGAATTGAACTCAAGACCCCTGGTTTACTAGACCAGTGCTCTAACCACTGAGCTATGGAACCCTGTTCTTCCTGAAGTCTCTGTCTCTCTTCCCAATGTCTCTTTTCTCTCTGCCTGGTATCTCCTTTCTCTCCTTCTGGTATCTCCTTTCTCTCTTTCTCCAAATACGCTAAAGGGTTCAGGCTCCAGTGAGAATTTAACTCAGAAGCCCTGGTTTCCTAGACTGTTTATGGTATCTATTTTTTCTCTTTGGTATCTACTGTCTCTCTTTCTGGTATCTCCTTTCTCTCCTTATTTAAATACGCTAAAGACAAAGATTTCAGGTTCCAGTGAGAATTGAACTCACGACCCCTGGTTTACTAGACCAGTGCTCTAACCACTGAGCTATGGAACCCTGTTCTTCTGAAAGTCTCTGTCTCTCTTCCCAATGTCTATTTTATCTCTGTCTGGTATCTCCATTGTCTCTTTCTGGTATCTCATTTCACTCTTTCTTCAAATACACTAAAGGGTTCAGGCTCCAGTGAGAATTGAACTCAGGACCCTGGCTTACTAGACTCTTTCTGGTATCTATTTTATCTCTTTGGTATCTCCTTTCTTTCTGGTATCTCCTTTCTCTCCTTCTTCAAATACGCTAAAGACAAAGATTTCAGGTTCCAGTGATAATTGAACTCACAACCCCTGGTTTACTAGACCAGTGCTCTAACCACTGAGCTATGGAACCCTGTTCTTCTGAAAGTCTCTGTCTCTCTTCCCAATGTCTATTTTATCTCTGTCTGGTATCTCCGTTGTCTCTGTCTGGTATCTCATTTCACTCTTTCTTCAAATATACTAAAGGGTTCAGGCTCCAGTGAGAATTGAACTCAGGACCCTGGCTTACTAGACTCTTTCTGGTATCTATTTTATCTCTTTGGTATCTCCTTTCTCCCTTTCTGGTATTTCCTTTCTCTCTTTCTTCAAATACACTAAAGACAAAGATTTCAGGCCCCAGTGAGAATTGAACTCACGACCCCTGGTTTAAGCTATGGAGCCCTGTACTTTCAAAAATCTCTGTCTCTCAATGTCTCTTTTCTCTCTGTCTGGTATCTCCTTTCTCTCTTTCTGGTATCTGCTTTCTATTTATCTTCAAATATGCTAAAGATTTCAGGCTCCAGTTAGAATTGAACTCAGGAACCTGGTTTACTAGACTCTTTCTGGTATCTATTTTTTCTCTTTGGTATATCCTTTCTTTCTGGTATCTCCTTTCTCTCCTTCTTCAAATACGCTAAAGACAAAGATTTCAGGTTCCAGTGAGAATTGAACTCACGACCCCTGGTTTACTAGACCAGTGCTCTAACCACTGAGCTATGGAGCCCTGTAGTTTCCAAAATCTCTGTCTCTCAATGTCTCTTTTCTCTCTGTCTTGTATCTCATTTCTCTCTTTCTGGTATCTCCTTTCTATTTATCTTCAAATACACTAAATATTTCAGGTTCCAGTTAGAATTGAACTGAGGACCCTGGTTTACTAGACTCTTTCTGGTATCTATTTACTCTATTTGGTATCTCCTTTCTATCTTTCTGGTATCTCCTTTCTCTCCTTCTTCAAATACGCTAAAGACAAAGATATCAGGTTCCAGTGAGAATTGAACTCACGACCCCTGGTTTACTAGACCAGTGCTCTAACCACTGAGCTATGGAACCCTGTTCTTCCTTAAGTCTCTGTCTCTCTTCCCAATGTCTCTTTTCTCTCTGCCTGGTAACTCCTTTCTCTCCTTCTGGTATCTCCTTTCTCTCTTTCTCCAAATACGCTAAAGGGTTCAGGCTCCAGTGAGAATTGAACTCAGGACCCCTGGTTTACTAGACTGTTTCTGGTATCTATTTTCTGTCTTTGGTATCTACTGTCTCTCTTTCTGGTATCTCCTTTCTCTCCTTCTTCAAATACGCTAAAGACAAAGATTTCAGGTTCCAGTGAGAATTGAACTCACAACCCCTGGTTTACTAGACCAGTACTCTAACCACTGAGCTATGGAACCCTGTTCTTCCTGAAGTCTCTGTCTCTCTTCCCAATGTCTCTTTTCTCTCTGCCTGGTATCTCCTTTCTCTCCTTCTGGTATCTCCTTTCTCTCTTTCTCCAAATACGCTAAAGGGTTCAGGCTCCAGTGAGAATTTAACTCAGAAACCCTGGTTTCCTAGACTCTTTATGGTATCTATTTTCTCTCTTTGGTATCTCCTTTCTCCCTTTCCGGTATTTCCTTTCTCACTTTCTTCAAATACACTAAAGACAAATATTTCAGGCCCCAGTGAGAATTGAACTCACGACCCCTGGTTTACAAGACCAGTGCTCTAACCACTGAGCTATGGAGCCCTGTAGCTTCAAAAATCTCTGTCTCTCAATGTCTCTTTTCTCTCTGTCTTGTATCTCATTTCTCTCTTTCTGGTATCTCCTTTCTCCAAATACGCTAAAGGGTTCAGGCTCCAGTGAGAATTTAACTCAGAAGCCCTGGTTTCCTAGACTCTTTATGGTATCTATTTTCTCTCTTTGGTATCTACTGTCTCTCTTTCTGGTATCTCCTTTCTCTCCTTATTTAAATACGCTAAAGACAAAGATTTCAGGTTCCAGTGAGAATTGAACTCACGACCCCTGGTTTACTAGACCAGTGCTCTAACCACTGAGCTATGGAACCCAGTTCTTCTGAAAGTCTCTGTCTCTCTTCCCAATGTCTATTTTATCTCTGTCTGGTATCTCCGTTGTCTCTGTCTGGTATCTCATTTCACTCTTTCTTCAAATACACTAAAGGGTTCAGGCTCCAGTGAGAATTGAACTCAGGACCCTGGCTTACTAGACTCTTTCTGGTATCTATTTTCTCTCTTTGGTATCTCCTTTCTTTCTTTCTGGTATCTCCTTTCTCTCCTTCAAATACGCTAAAGACAAAGATTTCAGGTTCCAGTGAGAATTGAACTCACGACCCCTGGTTAACTAGACCAGTGCTCTAACCACTGAGCTATGGAACCCTGTTCTTCCTGAAGTCTCTGTATCTCTTCCCAATGTCTCTTTTCTCTCTGCCTGGTATCTCCTTTCTCTCCTTCTGGTATCTCCTTTCTATTTATCTTCAAATATGCTAAAGATTTCAGGCTCCAGTTAGAATTGAACTCAGGACCCTGGTTTACTAGACTCCTTCTGGTATCTCCTTTCTATTTATCTTCAAATATGCTAAAGATTTCAGGCTCCAGTTAGAATTGAACTCACGACCCCTGGTTTACTAGACCAGTGCTCTAACCACTGAGCTATGGAACCCTGTTCTTCCTGAAGTCTCTGTCTCTCTTCCCAATGTCTCTTTTCTCTCTGCCTGGTATCTCCTTTATCTCCTTCTGGTATCTCCTTTCTCTCTTTCTCCAAATACGCTAAAGGGTTCAGGCTCCAGTGAGAATTTAACTCAGAAACCCTGGTTTCCTAGACTCTTTATGGTATCTATTTTCTCTCTTTGGTATCTTCTTTCTCCCTTTCCGGTATTTCCTTTCTCTCTTTCTTCAAATACACTAAAGACAAATCATTCAGGCCCCAGTGAGAATTGAACTCACGACCCCTGGTTTACAAGACCAGTGCTCTAACCACTGAGCTATGGAGCCCTGTAGTTTAAAAAATATCTGTCTCTCAATGTCTCTTTTCTCTCTGTCTTGTATCTCCTTTCTCTCTTTCTGGTATCTCCTTTCTATTTATCTTCAAATACGCTAAAGATTTCAGGTTCCAGTTAGAATTGAACTCAGGACCCTGGTTTACTAGACTCTTTCTGGTATCTATTTACTCTATTTGGTATCTCCTTTCTATCTTTCTGGTATCTCCTTTCTCTCCTTCTTCAAATACGCTAAAGACAAAGATTTCAGGTTCCAGTGAGAATTGAACTCACGACCCCTGGTTTACTAGACCAGTGCTCTAACCACTGAGCTATGGAACCCTGTTCTTCCTGAAGTCTCTGTCTCTCTTCCCAATGTCTCTTTTCTCTCTGCCTGGTATCTCCTTTCTCTCCTTCTGGTATCTCCTTTCTCTCTTTCTCCAAATACGCTAAAGGGTTCAGGCTCCAGTGAGAATTGAACTCAGGACCCCTGGTTTACTAGACTGTTTCTGGTATCTATTTTCTGTCTTTGGTATCTCCTTTCTATCTTTCTGGTATCTCCTTTCTCTCCTTCTTCAAATACGCTAAAGACAAAGATTTCAGGTTCCAGTGAGAATTGAACTCACGACCCCTGGTTTACTAGACCAGTGCTCTAACCACTGAGCTATGGAACCGTGTTCTTCCTGAAGTCTCTGTCTCTCTTCCCAATGTCTCTTTTCTCTCTGCCTGGTATCTCCTTTCTCTCCTTCTGGTATCTCCTTTCTCTCTTTCTCCAAATACGCTAAAGGGTTCAGGCTCCAGTGAGAATTTAACTCAGAAACCCTGGTTTCCTAGACTCTTTATGGTATCTATTTTCTCTCTTTGGTATCTCCTTTCTCCCTTTCCAGTATTTCCTTTCTCTCTTTCTTCAAATACACTAAAGACAAATATTTCAGGCCCCAGTGTGAATTTAACTCACGACCCCTGGTTTACAAGACCAGTGCTCTAACCACTGAGCTATGGAGCCCTGTAGCTTCAAAAATCTCTGTCTCTCAATGTCTCTTTTCTCTCTGTCTTGTATCTCATTTCTCTCTTTCTGGTATCTCCTTTCTCTCTTTCTCCAAATACGCTAAAGGGTTCAGGCTCCAGTGAGAATTTAACTCAGAAGCCCTGGTTTCCTAGACTCTTTATGGTATCTATTTTCTCTCTTTGGTATCTACTGTCTCTCTTTCTGGTATCTCCTTTCTCTCCTTATTTAAATACGCTAAAGACAAAGATTTCAGGTTCCAGTAAGAATTGAACTCACGACCCCTGGTTTACTAGACAAGTGCTCTAACAACTGAGCTATGGAACCCAGTTCTTCTGAAAGTCTCTGTCTCTCTTCCCAATGTCTATTTTATCTCTGTCTGGTATCTCCGTTGTCTCTGTCTGGTATCTCATTTCACTCTTTCTTCAAATACACTAAAGGGTTCAGGCTCCAGTGAGAATTGAACTCAGGACCCCTGGTTTACTAGACTGTTTCTGGTATCTATTTTCTGTCTTTGGTATCTACTGTCTCTCCTTCTGGTATCTCCTTTCTCTCTTTCTCCAAATACGCTAAAGGGTTCAGGCTCCAGTGAGAATTTAACTCAGAAACCCTGGTTTCCTAGACTCTTTATGGTATCTATTTTCTCTCTTTGGTATCTACTGTCTCTCTTTCTGGTATCTCCTTTCTCTCTTTCTTCAAATACACTAAAGACAAATATTTCAGGCCCCAGTGAGAATTGAACTCACGACCCCTGGTTTACAAGACCAGTGCTCTAACCACTGAGCTATGGAGCCCTGTAGCTTCAAAAATCTCTGTCTCTCAATGTCTCTTTTCTCTCTGTCTTGTATCTCATTTCTCTCTTTCTGGTATCTCCTTTCTCTCTTTCTCCAAATACACTAAAGATTTCAGGCTCCAGTTAGAATTGAACTCAGGACCCTGGTTTACTAGACTCTTTCTGGTATCTATTTACTCTCTTTGGTATCTCCTTTCTATCTTTCTGGTATCTCCTTTCTCTCCTTCTTCAAATACGCTAAAGACAAAGATTTCAGGTTCCAGTGAGAATTGAACTCACGACCCCTGGTTTACTAGACCAGTGCTGTAACCACTGAGCTATGGAACCCTGTTCTTCCTGAAGTCTCTGTCTCTCTTCCCAATGTCTCTTTTCTCTCTGCCTGGTATCTCCTTTCTCTCCTTCTGGTATCTCCTTTCTCTCTTTCTCCAAATACGCTAAAGGGTTCAGGCTCCAGTGAGAATTGAACTCAGGACCCCTGGTTTACTAGACTGTTTCTGGTATCTATTTTCTGTCTTTGGTATCTACTGTCTCTCTTTCTGGTATCTCCTTTCTCTCCTTCTTCAAATACGCTAAAGACAAAGATTTCAGGTTCCAGTGAGAATTGAACTCACGACCCCTGGTTTACTAGACCAGTGCTGTAACCACTGAGCTATGGAACCCTGCTCTTCCTGAAGTCTCTGTCTCTCTTCCCAATGTCTCTTTTCTCTCTGCCTGGTATCTCCTTTCTCTCCTTCTGGTATCTCCTTTCTCTCTTTCTCCAAATACGCTAAAGGGTTCAGGCTCCAGTGAGAATTGAACTCAGGACCCCTGGTTTCATAGACTCTTTATGGTATCTATTTTCTCTCTTTGGTATCTACTGTCTCTCTTTCTGGTATCTCCTTTCTCTCCTTCTTCAAATACGCTAAATACAAAGATTTCAGGTTCCAGTGAGAATTGAACTCACGACCCCTGGTTTACTAGACCAGTGCTCTAACCACTGAGCTATGGAACCCTGTTCTTCCTGAAGTCTCTGTCTCTCTTCCCAATGTCTCTTTTCTCTCTGCCTGGTATCTCCTTTCTCTCCTTCTGGTATCTCCTTTCTCTCTTTCTCCAAATACGCTAAAGGGTTCAGGCTCCAGTGAGAATTTAACTCAGAAACCCTGGTTTCCTAAACTCTTTATGGTATCTATTTTCTCTCTTTGGTATCTCCTTTCTCCCTTTCCGGTATTTCCTTTCTCTCTTTCTTCAAATACACTAAAGACAAATATTTCAGGCCCCAGTGAGAATTGAACTCACGACCCCTGGTTTACAAGACCAGTGCTCTAACCACTGAGCCCTGTAGTTTCCAAAATCTCTGTCTCTCAATGTCTCTTTTCTCTCTGTCTTGTATCTCCTTTCTCTCTTTCTGGTATCTCCTTTCTATTTATCTTCAAATACGCTAAAGACAAAGATTTCAGGTTCCAGTGAGAATTGAACTCACGACCCCTGGTTTACTAGACCAGTGCTCTAACCACTGAGCTATGGAACCCTGTTCTTCCTTAAGTCTCTGTCTCTCTTCCCAATGTCTCTTTTCTCTCTGCCTGGTAACTCCTTTCTCTCCTTCTGGTATCTCCTTTCTCTCTTTCTCCAAATACGCTAAAGGGTTCAGGCTCCAGTGAGAATTGAACTCAGGACCCCTGGTTTACTAGACTGTTTCTGGTATCTATTTTCTGTCTTTGGTATCTCCTTTCTATCTTTCTGGTATCTCCTTTCTCTCCTTCTTCAAATACGCTAAAGACAAAGATTTCAGGTTCCAGTGAGAATTGAACTCACGACCCCTGGTTTACTAGACCAGTGCTCTAACCACTGAGCTATGGAACCCTGTTCTTCCTGAAGTCTCTGTCTCTCTTCCCAATGTCTCTTTTCTCTCTGCCTGGTATCTCCTTTCTCTCCTTCTGGTATCTCCTTTCTCTCTTTCTCCAAATACGCTAAAGGGTTCAGGCTCCAGTGAGAATTTAACTCAGAAACCCTGGTTTCCTAGACTCTTTATGGTATCTATTTTCTCTCTTTGGTATCTCCTTTCTCCCTTTCCGGTATTTCCTTTCTCTCTTTCTTCAAATACACTAAAGACAAATATTTCAGGACCCAGTGAGAATTGAACTCACGACCCCTGGTTTACAAGACCAGTGCTCTAAGCACTGAGCTATGGAGCCCTGTAGCTTCAAAAATCTCTGTCTTTCAATGTCTCTTTTCTCTCTGTCTTGTATCTCATTTCTCTCTTTCTGGTATCTCCTTTCTCTCTTTCTCCAAATACGCTAAAGGGTTCAGGCTCCAGTGAGAATTTAACTCAGAAGCCCTGGTTTCCTAGACTCTTTATGGTATCTATTTTCTCTCTTTGGTATCTACTGTCTCTCTTTCTGGTATCTCCTTTCTCTCCTTATTTAAATACGCTAAAGACAAAGATTTCAGGTTCCAGTGAGAATTGAACTCACGACCCCTGGTTTACTAGACAAGTGCTCTAACAACTGAGCTATGGAACCCAGTTCTTCTGAAAGTCTCTGTCTCTCTTCCCAATGTCTATTTTATATCTGTCTGGTATCTCCGTTGTCTCTGTCTGGTATCTCATTTCACTCTTTCTTCAAATACACTAAAGGGTTCAGGCTCCAGTGAGAATTGAACTCAGGACCCCTGGTTTACTAGACTGTTTCTGGTATCTATTTTCTGTCTTTGGTATCTACTGTCTCTCTTTCTGGTATCTCCTTTCTCTCCTTCTTCAAATACGCTAAAGACAAAGATTTCAGGTTCCAGTGAGAATTGAACTCACGACCCCTGGTTTACTAGACCAGTGCTCTAACCACTGAGCTATGGAACCCTGTTCTTCCTGAAGTCTCTGTCTCTCTTCCCAATGTCTCTTTTCTCTCTGCCTGGTATCTCCTTTCTCTCCTTCTGGTATCTCCTTTCTCTCTTTCTCCAAATACGCTAAAGGGTTCAGGCTCCAGTGAGAATTGAACTCAGGACCCCTGGTTTACTAGACTGTTTCTGGTATCTATTTTCTGTCTTTGGTATCTCCTTTCTATCTTTCTGGTATCTCCTTTCTCTCCTTCTTCAAATACGCTAAAGACAAAGATTTCAGGTTCCAGTGAGAATTGAACTCACGACCCCTGGTTTACTAGACCAGTGCTCTAACCACTGAGCTATGGAACCGTGTTCTTCCTGAAGTCTCTGTCTCTCTTCCCAATGTCTCTTTTCTCTCTGCCTGGTATCTCCTTTCTCTCCTTCTGGTATCTCCTTTCTCTCTTTCTCCAAATACGCTAAAGGGTTCAGGCTCCAGTGAGAATTTAACTCAGAAACCCTGGTTTCCTAGACTCTTTATGGTATCTATTTTCTCTCTTTGGTATCTCCTTTCTCCCTTTCCAGTATTTCCTTTCTCTCTTTCTTCAAATACACTAAAGACAAATATTTCAGGCCCCAGTGTGAATTTAACTCACGACCCCTGGTTTACAAGACCAGTGCTCTAACCACTGAGCTATGGAGCCCTGTAGCTTCAAAAATCTCTGTCTCTCAATGTCTCTTTTCTCTCTGTCTTGTATCTCATTTCTCTCTTTCTGGTATCTCCTTTCTCTCTTTCTCCAAATACGCTAAAGGGTTCAGGCTCCAGTGAGAATTTAACTCAGAAGCCCTGGTTTCCTAGACTCTTTATGGTATCTATTTTCTCTCTTTGGTATCTACTGTCTCTCTTTCTGGTATCTCCTTTCTCTCCTTATTTAAATACGCTAAAGACAAAGATTTCAGGTTCCAGTAAGAATTGAACTCACGACCCCTGGTTTACTAGACAAGTGCTCTAACAACTGAGCTATGGAACCCAGTTCTTCTGAAAGTCTCTGTCTCTCTTCCCAATGTCTATTTTATCTCTGTCTGGTATCTCCGTTGTCTCTGTCTGGTATCTCATTTCACTCTTTCTTCAAATACACTAAAGGGTTCAGGCTCCAGTGAGAATTGAACTCAGGACCCCTGGTTTACTAGACTGTTTCTGGTATCTATTTTCTGTCTTTGGTATCTACTGTCTCTCCTTCTGGTATCTCCTTTCTCTCTTTCTCCAAATACGCTAAAGGGTTCAGGCTCCAGTGAGAATTTAACTCAGAAACCCTGGTTTCCTAGACTCTTTATGGTATCTATTTTCTCTCTTTGGTATCTACTGTCTCTCTTTCTGGTATCTCCTTTCTCTCTTTCTTCAAATACACTAAAGACAAATATTTCAGGCCCCAGTGAGAATTGAACTCACGACCCCTGGTTTACAAGACCAGTGCTCTAACCACTGAGCTATGGAGCCCTGTAGCTTCAAAAATCTCTGTCTCTCAATGTCTCTTTTCTCTCTGTCTTGTATCTCATTTCTCTCTTTCTGGTATCTCCTTTCTCTCTTTCTCCAAATACACTAAAGATTTCAGGCTCCAGTTAGAATTGAACTCAGGACCCTGGTTTACTAGACTCTTTCTGGTATCTATTTACTCTCTTTGGTATCTCCTTTCTATCTTTCTGGTATCTCCTTTCTCTCCTTCTTCAAATACGCTAAAGACAAAGATTTCAGGTTCCAGTGAGAATTGAACTCACGACCCCTGGTTTACTAGACCAGTGCTGTAACCACTGAGCTATGGAACCCTGTTCTTCCTGAAGTCTCTGTCTCTCTTCCCAATGTCTCTTTTCTCTCTGCCTGGTATCTCCTTTCTCTCCTTCTGGTATCTCCTTTCTCTCTTTCTCCAAATACGCTAAAGGGTTCAGGCTCCAGTGAGAATTGAACTCAGGACCCCTGGTTTACTAGACTGTTTCTGGTATCTATTTTCTGTCTTTGGTATCTACTGTCTCTCTTTCTGGTATCTCCTTTCTCTCCTTCTTCAAATACGCTAAAGACAAAGATTTCAGGTTCCAGTGAGAATTGAACTCACGACCCCTGGTTTACTAGACCAGTGCTGTAACCACTGAGCTATGGAACCCTGCTCTTCCTGAAGTCTCTGTCTCTCTTCCCAATGTCTCTTTTCTCTCTGCCTGGTATCTCCTTTCTCTCCTTCTGGTATCTCCTTTCTCTCTTTCTCCAAATACGCTAAAGGGTTCAGGCTCCAGTGAGAATTGAACTCAGGACCCCTGGTTTCATAGACTGTTTATGGTATCTATTTTCTCTCTTTGGTATCTACTGTCTCTCTTTCTGGTATCTCCTTTCTCTCCTTCTTCAAATACGCTAAATACAAAGATTTCAGGTTCCAGTGAGAATTGAACTCACGACCCCTGGTTTACTAGACCAGTGCTCTAACCACTGAGCTATGGAACCCTGTTCTTCCTGAAGTCTCTGTCTCTCTTCCCAATGTCTATTTTATCTCTGTCTGGTATCTCCATTGTCTCTTTCTGGTATCTCATTTCACTCTTTCTTCAAATACACTAAAGGGTTCAGGCTCCAGTGAGAATTGAACTCAGGACCCTGGCTTACTAGACTCTTTCTGGTATCTATTTTATCTCTTTGGTATCTCCTTTCTTTCTGGTATCTCCTTTCTCTCCTTCTTCAAATACGCTAAAGACAAAGATTTCAGGTTCCAGTGATAATTGAACTCACGACCCCTGGTTTACTAGACCAGTGCTCTAACCACTGAGCTATGGAACCCTGTTCTTCTGAAAGTCTCTGTCTCTCTTCCCAATGTCTATTTTATCTCTGTCTGGTATCTCCGTTGTCTCTGTCTGGTATCTCATTTCACTCTTTCTTCAAATATACTAAAGGGTTCAGGCTCCAGTGAGAATTGAACTCAGGACCCTGGCTTACTAGACTCTTTCTGGTATCTATTTTATCTCTTTGGTATCTCCTTTCTCCCTTTCTGGTATTTCCTTTCTCTCTTTCTTCAAATACACTAAAGACAAAGATTTCAGGCCCCAGTGAGAATTGAACTCACGACCCCTGGTTTAAGCTATGGAGCCCTGTACTTTCAAAAATCTCTGTCTCTCAATGTCTCTTTTCTCTCTGTCTGGTATCTCCTTTCTCTCTTTCTGGTATCTGCTTTCTATTTATCTTCAAATATGCTAAAGATTTCAGGCTCCAGTTAGAATTGAACTCAGGAACCTGGTTTACTAGACTCTTTCTGGTATCTATTTTTTCTCTTTGGTATATCCTTTCTTTCTGGTATCTCCTTTCTCTCCTTCTTCAAATACGCTAAAGACAAAGATTTCAGGTTCCAGTGAGAATTGAACTCACGACCCCTGGTTTACTAGACCAGTGCTCTAACCACTGAGCTATGGAGCCCTGTAGTTTCCAAAATCTCTGTCTCTCAATGTCTCTTTTCTCTCTGTCTTGTATCTCATTTCTCTCTTTCTGGTATCTCCTTTCTATTTATCTTCAAATACACTAAATATTTCAGGTTCCAGTTAGAATTGAACTGAGGACCCTGGTTTACTAGACTCTTTCTGGTATCTATTTACTCTATTTGGTATCTCCTTTCTATCTTTCTGGTATCTCCTTTCTCTCCTTCTTCAAATACGCTAAAGACAAAGATTTCAGGTTCCAGTGAGAATTGAACTCACGACCCCTGGTTTACTAGACCAGTGCTCTAACCACTGAGCTATGGAACCCTGTTCTTCCTTAAGTCTCTGTCTCTCTTCCCAATGTCTCTTTTCTCTCTGCCTGGTAACTCCTTTCTCTCCTTCTGGTATCTCCTTTCTCTCTTTCTCCAAATACGCTAAAGGGTTCAGGCTCCAGTGAGAATTGAACTCAGGACCCCTGGTTTACTAGACTGTTTCTGGTATCTATTTTCTGTCTTTGGTATCTACTGTCTCTCTTTCTGGTATCTCCTTTCTCTCCTTCTTCAAATACGCTAAAGACAAAGATTTCAGGTTCCAGTGAGAATTGAACTCACAACCCCTGGTTTACTAGACCAGTGCTCTAACCACTGAGCTATGGAACCCTGTTCTTCCTGAAGTCTCTGTCTCTCTTCCCAATGTCTCTTTTCTCTCTGCCTGGTATCTCCTTTCTCTCCTTCTGGTATCTCCTTTCTCTCTTTCTCCAAATACGCTAAAGGGTTCAGGCTCCAGTGAGAATTTAACTCAGAAACCCTGGTTTCCTAGACTCTTTATGGTATCTATTTTCTCTCTTTGGTATCTCCTTTCTCCCTTTCCGGTATTTCCTTTCTCACTTTCTTCAAATACACTAAAGACAAATATTTCAGGCCCCAGTGAGAATTGAACTCACGACCCCTGGTTTACAAGACCAGTGCTCTAACCACTGAGCTATGGAGCCCTGTAGCTTCAAAAATCTCTGTCTCTCAATGTCTCTTTTCTCTCTGTCTTGTATCTCATTTCTCTCTTTCTGGTATCTCCTTTCTCCAAATACGCTAAAGGGTTCAGGCTCCAGTGAGAATTTAACTCAGAAGCCCTGGTTTCCTAGACTCTTTATGGTATCTATTTTCTCTCTTTGGTATCTACTGTCTCTCTTTCTGGTATCTCCTTTCTCTCCTTATTTAAATACGCTAAAGACAAAGATTTCAGGTTCCAGTGAGAATTGAACTCACGACCCCTGGTTTACTAGACCAGTGCTCTAACCACTGAGCTATGGAACCCAGTTCTTCTGAAAGTCTCTGTCTCTCTTCCCAATGTCTATTTTATCTCTGTCTGGTATCTCCGTTGTCTCTGTCTGGTATCTCATTTCACTCTTTCTTCAAATACACTAAAGGGTTCAGGCTCCAGTGAGAATTGAACTCAGGACCCTGGCTTACTAGACTCTTTCTGGTATCTATTTTCTCTCTTTGGTATCTCCTTTCTTTCTTTCTGGTATCTCCTTTCTCTCCTTCAAATACGCTAAAGACAAAGATTTCAGGTTCCAGTGAGAATTGAACTCACGACCCCTGGTTAACTAGACCAGTGCTCTAACCACTGAGCTATGGAACCCTGTTCTTCCTGAAGTCTCTGTATCTCTTCCCAATGTCTCTTTTCTCTCTGCCTGGTATCTCCTTTCTCTCCTTCTGGTATCTCCTTTCTATTTATCTTCAAATATGCTAAAGATTTCAGGCTCCAGTTAGAATTGAACTCAGGACCCTGGTTTACTAGACTCCTTCTGGTATCTCCTTTCTATTTATCTTCAAATATGCTAAAGATTTCAGGCTCCAGTTAGAATTGAACTCACGACCCCTGGTTTACTAGACCAGTGCTCTAACCACTGAGCTATGGAACCCTGTTCTTCCTGAAGTCTCTGTCTCTCTTCCCAATGTCTCTTTTCTCTCTGCCTGGTATCTCCTTTATCTCCTTCTGGTATCTCCTTTCTCTCTTTCTCCAAATACGCTAAAGGGTTCAGGCTCCAGTGAGAATTTAACTCAGAAACCCTGGTTTCCTAGACTCTTTATGGTATCTATTTTCTCTCTTTGGTATCTTCTTTCTCCCTTTCCGGTATTTCCTTTCTCTCTTTCTTCAAATACACTAAAGACAAATCATTCAGGCCCCAGTGAGAATTGAACTCACGACCCCTGGTTTACAAGACCAGTGCTCTAACCACTGAGCTATGGAGCCCTGTAGTTTCAAAAATATCTGTCTCTCAATGTCTCTTTTCTCTCTGTCTTGTATCTCCTTTCTCTCTTTCTGGTATCTCCTTTCTATTTATCTTCAAATACGCTAAAGATTTCAGGTTCCAGTTAGAATTGAACTCAGGACCCTGGTTTACTAGACTCTTTCTGGTATCTATTTACTCTATTTGGTATCTCCTTTCTATCTTTCTGGTATCTCCTTTCTCTCCTTCTTCAAATACGCTAAAGACAAAGATTTCAGGTTCCAGTGAGAATTGAACTCACGACCCCTGGTTTACTAGACCAGTGCTCTAACCACTGAGCTATGGAACCCTGTTCTTCCTGAAGTCTCTGTCTCTCTTCCCAATGTCTCTTTTCTCTCTGCCTGGTATCTCCTTTCTCTCCTTCTGGTATCTCCTTTCTCTCTTTCTCCAAATACGCTAAAGGGTTCAGGCTCCAGTGAGAATTGAACTCAGGACCCCTGGTTTACTAGACTGTTTCTGGTATCTATTTTCTGTCTTTGGTATCTCCTTTCTATCTTTCTGGTATCTCCTTTCTCTCCTTCTTCAAATACGCTAAAGACAAAGATTTCAGGTTCCAGTGAGAATTGAACTCACGACCCCTGGTTTACTAGACCAGTGCTCTAACCACTGAGCTATGGAACCGTGTTCTTCCTGAAGTCTCTGTCTCTCTTCCCAATGTCTCTTTTCTCTCTGCCTGGTATCTCCTTTCTCTCCTTCTGGTATCTCCTTTCTCTCTTTCTCCAAATACGCTAAAGGGTTCAGGCTCCAGTGAGAATTTAACTCAGAAACCCTGGTTTCCTAGACTCTTTATGGTATCTATTTTCTCTCTTTGGTATCTCCTTTCTCCCTTTCCAGTATTTCCTTTCTCTCTTTCTTCAAATACACTAAAGACAAATATTTCAGGCCCCAGTGTGAATTTAACTCACGACCCCTGGTTTACAAGACCAGTGCTCTAACCACTGAGCTATGGAGCCCTGTAGCTTCAAAAATCTCTGTCTCTCAATGTCTCTTTTCTCTCTGTCTTGTATCTCATTTCTCTCTTTCTGGTATCTCCTTTCTCTCTTTCTCCAAATACGCTAAAGGGTTCAGGCTCCAGTGAGAATTTAACTCAGAAGCCCTGGTTTCCTAGACTCTTTATGGTATCTATTTTCTCTCTTTGGTATCTACTGTCTCTCTTTCTGGTATCTCCTTTCTCTCCTTATTTAAATACGCTAAAGACAAAGATTTCAGGTTCCAGTAAGAATTGAACTCACGACCCCTGGTTTACTAGACAAGTGCTCTAACAACTGAGCTATGGAACCCAGTTCTTCTGAAAGTCTCTGTCTCTCTTCCCAATGTCTATTTTATCTCTGTCTGGTATCTCCGTTGTCTCTGTCTGGTATCTCATTTCACTCTTTCTTCAAATACACTAAAGGGTTCAGGCTCCAGTGAGAATTGAACTCAGGACCCCTGGTTTACTAGACTGTTTCTGGTATCTATTTTCTGTCTTTGGTATCTACTGTCTCTCCTTCTGGTATCTCCTTTCTCTCTTTCTCCAAATACGCTAAAGGGTTCAGGCTCCAGTGAGAATTTAACTCAGAAACCCTGGTTTCCTAGACTCTTTATGGTATCTATTTTCTCTCTTTGGTATCTACTGTCTCTCTTTCTGGTATCTCCTTTCTCTCTTTCTTCAAATACACTAAAGACAAATATTTCAGGCCCCAGTGAGAATTGAACTCACGACCCCTGGTTTACAAGACCAGTGCTCTAACCACTGAGCTATGGAGCCCTGTAGCTTCAAAAATCTCTGTCTCTCAATGTCTCTTTTCTCTCTGTCTTGTATCTCATTTCTCTCTTTCTGGTATCTCCTTTCTCTCTTTCTCCAAATACACTAAAGATTTCAGGCTCCAGTTAGAATTGAACTCAGGACCCTGGTTTACTAGACTCTTTCTGGTATCTATTTACTCTCTTTGGTATCTCCTTTCTATCTTTCTGGTATCTCCTTTCTCTCCTTCTTCAAATACGCTAAAGACAAAGATTTCAGGTTCCAGTGAGAATTGAACTCACGACCCCTGGTTTACTAGACCAGTGCTGTAACCACTGAGCTATGGAACCCTGTTCTTCCTGAAGTCTCTGTCTCTCTTCCCAATGTCTCTTTTCTCTCTGCCTGGTATCTCCTTTCTCTCCTTCTGGTATCTCCTTTCTCTCTTTCTCCAAATACGCTAAAGGGTTCAGGCTCCAGTGAGAATTGAACTCAGGACCCCTGGTTTACTAGACTGTTTCTGGTATCTATTTTCTGTCTTTGGTATCTACTGTCTCTCTTTCTGGTATCTCCTTTCTCTCCTTCTTCAAATACGCTAAAGACAAAGATTTCAGGTTCCAGTGAGAATTGAACTCACGACCCCTGGTTTACTAGACCAGTGCTGTAACCACTGAGCTATGGAACCCTGCTCTTCCTGAAGTCTCTGTCTCTCTTCCCAATGTCTCTTTTCTCTCTGCCTGGTATCTCCTTTCTCTCCTTCTGGTATCTCCTTTCTCTCTTTCTCCAAATACGCTAAAGGGTTCAGGCTCCAGTGAGAATTGAACTCAGGACCCCTGGTTTCATAGACTCTTTATGGTATCTATTTTCTCTCTTTGGTATCTACTGTCTCTCTTTCTGGTATCTCCTTTCTCTCCTTCTTCAAATACGCTAAATACAAAGATTTCAGGTTCCAGTGAGAATTGAACTCACGACCCCTGGTTTACTAGACCAGTGCTCTAACCACTGAGCTATGGAACCCTGTTCTTCCTGAAGTCTCTGTCTCTCTTCCCAATGTCTCTTTTCTCTCTGCCTGGTATCTCCTTTCTCTCCTTCTGGTATCTCCTTTCTCTCTTTCTCCAAATACGCTAAAGGGTTCAGGCTCCAGTGAGAATTTAACTCAGAAACCCTGGTTTCCTAAACTCTTTATGGTATCTATTTTCTCTCTTTGGTATCTCCTTTCTCCCTTTCCGGTATTTCCTTTCTCTCTTTCTTCAAATACACTAAAGACAAATATTTCAGGCCCCAGTGAGAATTGAACTCACGACCCCTGGTTTACAAGACCAGTGCTCTAACCACTGAGCCCTGTAGTTTCAAAAATCTCTGTCTCTCAATGTCTCTTTTCTCTCTGTCTTGTATCTCCTTTCTCTCTTTCTGGTATCTCCTTTCTATTTATCTTCAAATACACTAAAGATTTCAGGCTCCAGTTAGAATTGAACTCAGGACCCTGGTTTACTAGACTCTTTCTGGTATCTATTTACTCTATTTGGTATCTCCTTTCTATCTATCTGGTATCTCCTTTCTCTCCTTCTTCAAATACGCTAAAGACAAAGATTTTAGGTTCCAGTGAGAATTGAACTCACGACCCCTGGTTTACTAGACCAGTGCTCTAACCACTGAGCTATGGAACCCTGTTCTTCCTGAAGTCTCTGTCTCTCTTCCCAATGTCTCTTTTCTCTCTGCCTGGTATCTCCTTTCTCTCCTTCTGGTATCTCCTTTCTCTCTTTCTCCAAATACGCTAAAGGGTTCAGGCTCCAGTGAGAATTTAACTCAGAAGCCCTGGTTTCCTAGACTGTTTATGGTATCTATTTTTTCTCTTTGGTATCTACTGTCTCTCTTTCTGGTATCTCCTTTCTCTCCTTATTTAAATACGCTAAAGACAAAGATTTCAGGTTCCAGTGAGAATTGAACTCACGACCCCTGGTTTACTAGACCAGTGCTCTAACCACTGAGCTATGGAACCCTGTTCTTCTGAAAGTCTCTGTCTCTCTTCCCAATGTCTATTTTATCTCTGTCTGGTATCTCCATTGTCTCTTTCTGGTATCTCATTTCACTCTTTCTTCAAATACACTAAAGGGTTCAGGCTCCAGTGAGAATTGAACTCAGGACCCTGGCTTACTAGACTCTTTCTGGTATCTATTTTATCTCTTTGGTATCTCCTTTCTTTCTGGTATCTCCTTTCTCTCCTTCTTCAAATACGCTAAAGACAAAGATTTCAGGTTCCAGTGATAATTGAACTCACGACCCCTGGTTTACTAGACCAGTGCTCTAACCACTGAGCTATGGAACCCTGTTCTTCTGAAAGTCTCTGTCTCTCTTCCCAATGTCTATTTTATCTCTGTCTGGTATCTCCGTTGTCTCTGTCTGGTATCTCATTTCACTCTTTCTTCAAATATACTAAAGGGTTCAGGCTCCAGTGAGAATTGAACTCAGGACCCTGGCTTACTAGACTCTTTCTGGTATCTATTTTATCTCTTTGGTATCTCCTTTCTCCCTTTCTGGTATTTCCTTTCTCTCTTTCTTCAAATACACTAAAGACAAAGATTTCAGGCCCCAGTGAGAATTGAACTCACGACCCCTGGTTTAAGCTATGGAGCCCTGTACTTTCAAAAATCTCTGTCTCTCAATGTCTCTTTTCTCTCTGTCTGGTATCTCCTTTCTCTCTTTCTGGTATCTGCTTTCTATTTATCTTCAAATATGCTAAAGATTTCAGGCTCCAGTTAGAATTGAACTCAGGAACCTGGTTTACTAGACTCTTTCTGGTATCTATTTTTTCTCTTTGGTATATCCTTTCTTTCTGGTATCTCCTTTCTCTCCTTCTTCAAATACGCTAAAGACAAAGATTTCAGGTTCCAGTGAGAATTGAACTCACGACCCCTGGTTTACTAGACCAGTGCTCTAACCACTGAGCTATGGAGCCCTGTAGTTTCCAAAATCTCTGTCTCTCAATGTCTCTTTTCTCTCTGTCTTGTATCTCATTTCTCTCTTTCTGGTATCTCCTTTCTATTTATCTTCAAATACACTAAATATTTCAGGTTCCAGTTAGAATTGAACTGAGGACCCTGGTTTACTAGACTCTTTCTGGTATCTATTTACTCTATTTGGTATCTCCTTTCTATCTTTCTGGTATCTCCTTTCTCTCCTTCTTCAAATACGCTAAAGACAAAGATTTCAGGTTCCAGTGAGAATTGAACTCACGACCCCTGGTTTACTAGACCAGTGCTCTAACCACTGAGCTATGGAACCCTGTTCTTCCTTAAGTCTCTGTCTCTCTTCCCAATGTCTCTTTTCTCTCTGCCTGGTAACTCCTTTCTCTCCTTCTGGTATCTCCTTTCTCTCTTTCTCCAAATACGCTAAAGGGTTCAGGCTCCAGTGAGAATTGAACTCAGGACCCCTGGTTTACTAGACTGTTTCTGGTATCTATTTTCTGTCTTTGGTATCTACTGTCTCTCTTTCTGGTATCTCCTTTCTCTCCTTCTTCAAATACGCTAAAGACAAAGATTTCAGGTTCCAGTGAGAATTGAACTCACAACCCCTGGTTTACTAGACCAGTGCTCTAACCACTGAGCTATGGAACCCTGTTCTTCCTGAAGTCTCTGTCTCTCTTCCCAATGTCTCTTTTCTCTCTGCCTGGTATCTCCTTTCTCTCCTTCTGGTATCTCCTTTCTCTCTTTCTCCAAATACGCTAAAGGGTTCAGGCTCCAGTGAGAATTTAACTCAGAAACCCTGGTTTCCTAGACTCTTTATGGTATCTATTTTCTCTCTTTGGTATCTCCTTTCTCCCTTTCCGGTATTTCCTTTCTCACTTTCTTCAAATACACTAAAGACAAATATTTCAGGCCCCAGTGAGAATTGAACTCACGACCCCTGGTTTACAAGACCAGTGCTCTAACCACTGAGCTATGGAGCCCTGTAGCTTCAAAAATCTCTGTCTCTCAATGTCTCTTTTCTCTCTGTCTTGTATCTCATTTCTCTCTTTCTGGTATCTCCTTTCTCTCTTTCTCCAAATACGCTAAAGGGTTCAGGCTCCAGTGAGAATTTAACTCAGAAGCCCTGGTTTCCTAGACTCTTTATGGTATCTATTTTCTCTCTTTGGTATCTACTGTCTCTCTTTCTGGTATCTCCTTTCTCTCCTTATTTAAATACGCTAAAGACAAAGATTTCAGGTTCCAGTGAGAATTGAACTCACGACCCCTGGTTTACTAGACCAGTGCTCTAACCACTGAGCTATGGAACCCAGTTCTTCTGAAAGTCTCTGTCTCTCTTCCCAATGTCTATTTTATCTCTGTCTGGTATCTCCGTTGTCTCTGTCTGGTATCTCATTTCACTCTTTCTTCAAATACACTAAAGGGTTCAGGGTTCAGGCTCCAGTGAGAATTGAACTCAGGACCCTGGCTTACTAGACTATTTCTGGTATCTATTTTCTCTCTTTGGTATCTCCTTTCTTTCTTTCTGGTATCTCCTTTCTCTCCTTCAAATACGCTAAAGACAAAGATTTCAGGTTCCAGTGAGAATTGAACTCACGACCCCTGGTTAACTAGACCAGTGCTCTAACCACTGAGCTATGGAACCCTGTTCTTCCTGAAGTCTCTGTATCTCTTCCCAATGTCTCTTTTCTCTCTGCCTGGTATCTCCTTTCTCTCCTTCTGGTATCTCCTTTCTATTTATCTTCAAATATGCTAAAGATTTCAGGCTCCAGTTAGAATTGAACTCAGGACCCTGGTTTACTAGACTCCTTCTGGTATCTCCTTTCTATTTATCTTCAAATATGCTAAAGATTTCAGGCTCCAGTTAGAATTGAACTCACGACCCCTGGTTTACTAGACCAGTGCTCTAACCACTGAGCTATGGAACCCTGTTCTTCCTGAAGTCTCTGTCTCTCTTCCCAATGTCTCTTTTCTCTCTGCCTGGTATCTCCTTTATCTCCTTCTGGTATCTCCTTTCTCTCTTTCTCCAAATACGCTAAAGGGTTCAGGCTCCAGTGAGAATTTAACTCAGAAACCCTGGTTTCCTAGACTCTTTATGGTATCTATTTTCTCTCTTTGGTATCTTCTTTCTCCCTTTCCGGTATTTCCTTTCTCTCTTTCTTCAAATACACTAAAGACAAATCATTCAGGCCCCAGTGAGAATTGAACTCACGACCCCTGGTTTACAAGACCAGTGCTCTAACCACTGAGCTATGGAGCCCTGTAGTTTCAAAAATATCTGTCTCTCAATGTCTCTTTTCTCTCTGTCTTGTATCTCCTTTCTCTCTTTCTGGTATCTCCTTTCTATTTATCTTCAAATACGCTAAAGATTTCAGGTTCCAGTTAGAATTGAACTCAGGACCCTGGTTTACTAGACTCTTTCTGGTATCTATTTACTCTATTTGGTATCTCCTTTCTATCTTTCTGGTATCTCCTTTCTCTCCTTCTTCAAATACGCTAAAGACAAAGATTTCAGGTTCCAGTGAGAATTGAACTCACGACCCCTGGTTTACTAGACCAGTGCTCTAACCACTGAGCTATGGAACCCTGTTCTTCCTGAAGTCTCTGTCTCTCTTCCCAATGTCTCTTTTCTCTCTGCCTGGTATCTCCTTTCTCTCCTTCTGGTATCTCCTTTCTCTCTTTCTCCAAATACGCTAAAGGGTTCAGGCTCCAGTGAGAATTGAACTCAGGACCCCTGGTTTACTAGACTGTTTCTGGTATCTATTTTCTGTCTTTGGTATCTCCTTTCTATCTTTCTGGTATCTCCTTTCTCTCCTTCTTCAAATACGCTAAAGACAAAGATTTCAGGTTCCAGTGAGAATTGAACTCACGACCCCTGGTTTACTAGACCAGTGCTCTAACCACTGAGCTATGGAACCGTGTTCTTCCTGAAGTCTCTGTCTCTCTTCCCAATGTCTCTTTTCTCTCTGCCTGGTATCTCCTTTCTCTCCTTCTGGTATCTCCTTTCTCTCTTTCTCCAAATACGCTAAAGGGTTCAGGCTCCAGTGAGAATTTAACTCAGAAACCCTGGTTTCCTAGACTCTTTATGGTATCTATTTTCTCTCTTTGGTATCTCCTTTCTCCCTTTCCAGTATTTCCTTTCTCTCTTTCTTCAAATACACTAAAGACAAATATTTCAGGCCCCAGTGTGAATTTAACTCACGACCCCTGGTTTACAAGACCAGTGCTCTAACCACTGAGCTATGGAGCCCTGTAGCTTCAAAAATCTCTGTCTCTCAATGTCTCTTTTCTCTCTGTCTTGTATCTCATTTCTCTCTTTCTGGTATCTCCTTTCTCTCTTTCTCCAAATACGCTAAAGGGTTCAGGCTCCAGTGAGAATTTAACTCAGAAGCCCTGGTTTCCTAGACTCTTTATGGTATCTATTTTCTCTCTTTGGTATCTACTGTCTCTCTTTCTGGTATCTCCTTTCTCTCCTTATTTAAATACGCTAAAGACAAAGATTTCAGGTTCCAGTAAGAATTGAACTCACGACCCCTGGTTTACTAGACAAGTGCTCTAACAACTGAGCTATGGAACCCAGTTCTTCTGAAAGTCTCTGTCTCTCTTCCCAATGTCTATTTTATCTCTGTCTGGTATCTCCGTTGTCTCTGTCTGGTATCTCATTTCACTCTTTCTTCAAATACACTAAAGGGTTCAGGCTCCAGTGAGAATTGAACTCAGGACCCCTGGTTTACTAGACTGTTTCTGGTATCTATTTTCTGTCTTTGGTATCTACTGTCTCTCCTTCTGGTATCTCCTTTCTCTCTTTCTCCAAATACGCTAAAGGGTTCAGGCTCCAGTGAGAATTTAACTCAGAAACCCTGGTTTCCTAGACTCTTTATGGTATCTATTTTCTCTCTTTGGTATCTACTGTCTCTCTTTCTGGTATCTCCTTTCTCTCTTTCTTCAAATACACTAAAGACAAATATTTCAGGCCCCAGTGAGAATTGAACTCACGACCCCTGGTTTACAAGACCAGTGCTCTAACCACTGAGCTATGGAGCCCTGTAGCTTCAAAAATCTCTGTCTCTCAATGTCTCTTTTCTCTCTGTCTTGTATCTCATTTCTCTCTTTCTGGTATCTCCTTTCTCTCTTTCTCCAAATACACTAAATATTTCAGGCTCCAGTTAGAATTTAACTGAGAAGCTCTGGTTTCCTAGACTCTTTATGGTATCTATTTACTCTATTTGGTATCTCCTTTCTATCTTTCTGGTATCTCCTTTCTCTCCTTCTTCAAATACGCTAAAGACAAAGATTTCAGGTTCCAGTGAGAATTGAACTCACGACCCCTGGTTTACTAGAGCAGTGCTCTAACCACTGAGCTATGGAACCCTGTTCTTCCTTAAGTCTCTGTCTCTCTTCCCAATGTCTCTTTTCTCTCTGCCTGGTAACTCCTTTCTCTCCTTCTGGTATCTCCTTTCTCTCTTTCTCCAAATACGCTAAAGGGTTCAGGCTCCAGTGAGAATTGAACTCAGGACCCCTGGTTTACTAGACTGTTTCTGGTATCTATTTTCTGTCTTTGGTATCTACTGTCTCTCTTTCTGGTATCTCCTTTCTCTCCTTCTTCAAATACGCTAAAGACAAAGATTTCAGGTTCCAGTGAGAATTGAACTCACGACCCCTGGTTTACTAGACCAGTGCTCTAACCACTGAGCTATGGAACCCTGTTCTTCCTTAAGTCTCTGTCTCTCTTCCCAATGTCTCTTTTCTCTCTGCCTGGTAACTCCTTTCTCTCCTTCTGGTATCTCCTTTCTCTCTTTCTCCAAATACGCTAAAGGGTTCAGGCTCCAGTGAGAATTGAACTCAGGACCCCTGGTTTACTAGACTGTTTCTGGTATCTATTTTCTGTCTTTGGTATCTCCTTTCTCCCTTTCCGGTATTTCCTTTCTCTCTTTCTTCAAATACACTAAAGACAAATATTTCAGGCCCCAGTGAGAATTGAACTCACGACCCCTGGTTTACAAGACCAGTGCTCTAACCACTGAGCTATGGAGCCCTGTAGCTTCAAAAATCTCTGTCTCTCAATGTCTCTTTTCTCTCTGTCTTGTATCTCATTTCTCTCTTTCTGGTATCTCCTTTCTCTCTTTCTCCAAATACGCTAAAGGGTTCAGGCTCCAGTGAGAATTTAACTCAGAAGCCCTGGTTTCCTAGACACTTTATGGTATCTATTTTCTCTCTTTGGTATCTACTGTCTCTCTTTCTGGTATCTCCTTTCTCTCCTTATTTAAATACGCTAAAGACAAAGATTTCAGGTTCCAGTGAGAATTGAACTCACGACCCCTGGTTTACTAGACAAGTGCTCTAACAACTGAGCTATGGAACCCAGTTCTTCTGAAAGTCTCTGTCTCTCTTCCCAATGTCTATTTTATCTCTGTCTGGTATCTCCGTTGTCTCTGTCTGGTATCTCATTTCACTCTTTCTTCAAATACACTAAAGGGTTCAGGCTCCAGTGAGAATTGAACTCAGGACCCTGGCTTACTAGACTCTTTCTGGTATGTATTTTCTCTCTTTGGTATCTCCTTTCTTTCTTTCTGGTATCTCCTTTCTCTCCTTCAAATACGCTAAAGACAAAGATTTCAGGTTCCAGTGAGAATTGAACTCACGACCCCTGGTTTACTAGACCAGTGCTCTAACCACTGAGCTATGGAACCCTGTTCTTCCTGAAGTCTATGTATCTCTTCCCAATGTCTCTTTTCTCTCTGCCTGGTATCTCCTTTCTCTCCTTCTGGTATCTCCTTTCTATTTATCTTCAAATATGCTAAAGATTTCAGGCTCCAGTTAGAATTGAACTCAGGACCCTGGTTTACTAGACTCTTTCTGGTATCTATTTTCTCTCTTTGGTATCTCCTTTCTTTCTTTCTGGTATCTCCTTTCTCTCCTTCTTCAAATACGCTAAAGACAAAGATTTCAGGTTCCAGTGAGAATTGAACTCACGACCCCTGGTTTACTAGACCAGTGCTCTAACCACTGAGCTATGGAACCCTGTTCTTCCTTAAGTCTCTGTCTCTCTTCCCAATGTCTCTTTTCTCTCTGCCTGGTAACTCCTTTCTCTCCTTCTGGTATCTCCTTTCTCTCTTTCTCCAAATACGCTAAAGGGTTCAGGCTCCAGTGAGAATTTAACTCAGAAACCCTGGTTTCCTAGACTCTTTATGGTATCTATTTTCTCTCTTTGGTATCTACTGTCTCTCTTTCTGGTATCTCCTTTCTCTCTTTCTTCAAATACACTAAAGACAAATATTTCAGGCCCCAGTGAGAATTGAACTCACGACCCCTGGTTTACAAGACCAGTGCTCTAACCACTGAGCTATGGAGCCCTGTAGCTTCAAAAATCGCTGTCTCTCAATGTCTCTTTTCTTTCTGTCTTGTATCTCATTTCTCTCTTTCTGGTATCTCCTTTCTCTCTTTCTCCAAATACACTAAATATTTCAGGCTCCAGTTAGAATTGAACTCAGGACCCTGGTTTACTAGACTCTTTCTGGTATCTATTTACTCTATTTGGTATCTCCTTTCTATCTTTCTGGTATCTCCTTTCTCTCCTTCTTCAAATACGCTAAAGACAAAGATTTCAGCTTCCAGTGAGAATTGAACTCACGACCCCTGGTTTACTAGACCAGTGCTCTAACCACTGAGCTATGGAACCCTGTTCTTCCTGAAGTCTCTGTCTCTCTTCCCAATGTCTCTTTTCTCTCTGCCTGGTATCTCCTTTCTCTCCTTCTGGTATCTCCTTTTTCTCTTTCTCCAAATACGCTAAAGGGTTCAGGCTCCAGTGAGAATTTAACTCAGAAACCCTGGTTTCCTAGACTCTTTATGGTATCTATTTTCTCTCTTTGGTATCTCCTTTCTCCCTTTCCGGTATTTCCTTTCTCACTTTCTTCAAATACACTAAAGACAAATATTTCAGGCCCCAGTGAGAATTGAACTCACGACCCCTGGTTTACAAGACCAGTGCTCTAACCACTGAGCTATGGAGCCCTGTAGCTTCAAAAATCTCTGTCTCTCAATGTCTCTTTTCTCTCTGTCTTGTATCTCATTTCTCTTTTTCTGGTATCTCCTTTCTCTCTTTCTCCAAATACGCTAAAGGGTTCAGGCTCCAGTGAGAATTTAACTCAGAAGCCCTGGTTTCCTAGACTCTTTATGGTATCTATTTTCTCTCTTTGGTATCTACTGTCTCTCTTTCTGGTATCTCCTTTCTCTCCTTATTTAAATACGCTAAAGACAAAGATTTCAGGTTCCAGTGAGAATTGAACTCACGACCCCTGGTTTACTAGACCAGTGCTCTAACCACTGAGCTATGGAACCCAGTTCTTCTGAAAGTCTCTGTCTCTCTTCCCAATGTCTATTTTATCTCTGTCTGGTATCTCCGTTGTCTCTGTCTGGTATCTCATTTCACTCTTTCTTCAAATACACTAAAGGGTTCAGGCTCCAGTGAGAATTGAACTCAGGACCCTGGCTTACTAGACTCTTTCTGGTATCTATTTTCTCTCTTTGGTATCTCCTTTCTTTCTTTCTGGTATCTCCTTTCTCTCCTTCAAATACGCTAAAGACAAAGATTTCAGGTTCCAGTGAGAATTGAACTCACGACCCCTGGTTTACTAGACCAGTGCTCTAACCACTGAGCTATGGAACCCTGTTCTTCCTGAAGTCTCTGTATCTCTTCCCAATGTCTCTTTTCTCTCTGCCTGGTATCTCCTTTCTCTCCTTCTGGTATCTCCTTTCTATTTATCTTCAAATATGCTAAAGATTTCAGGCTCCAGTTAGAATTGAACTCAGGACCCTGGTTTACTAGACTCTTTCTGGTATCTATTTTCTCTCTTTGGTATCTCCTTTCTTTCTTTCTGGTATCTCCTTTCTCTCCTTCTTCAAATACGCTAAAGACAAAGATTTCAGGTTCCAGTGAGAATTGAACTCACGACCCCTGGTTTACTAGACCAGTGCTCTAACCACTGAGCTATGGAACCCTCTTCTTCCTGAAGTCTCTGTCTCTCTTCCCAATGTCTCTTTTCTCTCTGCCTGGTATCTCCTTTATCTCCTTCTGGTATCTCCTTTCTCTCTTTCTCCAAATACGCTAAAGGGTTCAGGCTCCAGTGAGAATTTTACTCAGAAACCCTGGTTTCCTAGACTCTTTATGGTATCTATTTTCTCTCTTTGGTATCTCCTTTCTCCCTTTCTGGTATTTCCTTTCTCTCTTTCTTCAAATACACTAAAGACAAATATTTCAGGCCCCAGTGAGAATTGAACTCACGACCCCTGGTTTACAAGACCAGTGCTCTAACCACTGAGCTATGGAACCCTGTAGTTTCCAAAATCTCTGTCTCTCAATGTCTCTTTTCTCTCTGTCTTGTATCTCCTTTCTCTCTTTCTGGTATCTCCTTTCTATTTATCTTCAAATACGCTAAAGACAAAGATTTCAGGTTCCAGTGAGAATTGAACTCACGACCCCTGGTTTACTAGACCAGTGCTCTAACCACTGAGCTATGGAACCCTGTTCTTCCTTAAGTCTCTGTCTCTCTTCCCAATGTCTCTTTTCTCTCTGCCTGGTAACTCCTTTCTCTCCTTCTGGTATCTCCTTTCTCTCTTTCTCCAAATACGCTAAAGGGTTCAGGCTCCAGTGAGAATTGAACTCAGGACCCCTGGTTTACTAGACTGTTTCTGGTATCTATTTTCCGTCTTTGGTATCTCCTTTCTATCTTTCTGGTATCTCCTTTCTCTCCTTCTTCAAATACGCTAAAGACAAAGATTTCAGGTTCCAGTGAGAATTGAACTCACGACCCCTGGTTTACTAGACCAGTGCTCTAACCACTGAGCTATGGAACCCTGTTCTTCCTGAAGTCTCTGTCTCTCTTCCCAATGTCTCTTTTCTCTCTGCCTGGTATCTCCTTTCTCTCCTTCTGGTATCTCCTTTCTCTCTTTCTCCAAATACGCTAAAGGGTTCAGGCTCCAGTGAGAATTTAACTCAGAAACCCTGGTTTCCTAGACTCTTTATGGTATCTATTTTCTCTCTTTGGTATCTCCTTTCTCCCTTTCCGGTATTTCCTTTCTCTCTTTCTTCAAATACACTAAAGACAAATATTTCAGGCCCCAGTGAGAATTGAACTCACGACCCCTGGTTTACAAGACCAGTGCTCTAAGCACTGAGCTATGGAGCCCTGTAGCTTCAAAAATCTCTGTCTTTCAATGTCTCTTTTCTCTCTGTCTTGTATCTCATTTCTCTCTTTCTGGTATCTCCTTTCTCTCTTTCTCCAAATACGCTAAAGGGTTCAGGCTCCAGTGAGAATTTAACTCAGAAGCCCTGGTTTCCTAGACTCTTTATGGTATCTATTTTCTCTCTTTGGTATCTACTGTCTCTCTTTCTGGTATCTCCTTTCTCTCCTTATTTAAATACGCTAAAGACAAAGATTTCAGGTTCCAGTGAGAATTGAACTCACGACCCCTGGTTTACTAGACAAGTGCTCTAACAACTGAGCTATGGAACCCAGTTCTTCTGAAAGTCTCTGTCTCTCTTCCCAATGTCTATTTTATCTCTGTCTGGTATCTCCGTTGTCTCTGTCTGGTATCTCATTTCACTCTTTCTTCAAATACACTAAAGGGTTCAGGCTCCAGTGAGAATTGAACTCAGGACCCTGGCTTACTAGACTCTTTCTGGTATCTATTTTCTCTCTTTGGTATCTCCTTTCTTTCTTTCTGGTATCTCCTTTCTCTCCTTCAAATACGCTAAAGACAAAGATTTCAGGTTCCAGTGAGAATTGAACTCACGACCCCTGGTTTACTAGACCAGTGCTCTAACCACTGAGCTATGGAACCCTGTTCTTCCTTAAATCTATGTATCTCTTCCCAATGTCTCTTTTCTCTCTGCCTGGTATCTCCTTTCTCTCCTTCTGGTATCTCCTTTCTATTTATCTTCAAATATGCTAAAGATTTCAGGCTCCAGTTAGAATTGAACTCAGGACCCTGGTTTACTAGACTCTTTCTGGTATCTATTTTCTCTCTTTGGTATCTCCTTTCTTTCTTTCTGGTATCTCCTTTCTCTCCTTCTTCAAATACGCTAAAGACAAAGATTTCAGGTTCCAGTGAGAATTGAACTCACGACCCCTGGTTTACTAGACCAGTGCTCTAACCACTGAGCTATGGAACCCTGTTCTTCCTTAAGTCTCTGTCTCTCTTCCCAATGTCTCTTTTCTCTCTGCCTGGTAACTCCTTTCTCTCTTTCTCCAAATACGCTAAAGGGTACGCTAAAGACAAAGATTTCAGGTTCCAGTGAGAATTGAACTCAGGACCCCTGGTTTACTAGACTGTTTCTGGTATCTATTTTCTGTCTTTGGTATCTACTGTCTCTCTTTCTGGTATCTCCTTTCTCTCCTTCTTCAAATACGCTAAAGACAAAGATTTCAGGTTCCAGTGAGAATTGAACTCACGACCCCTGGTTTACTAGACCAGTGCTCTAACCACTGAGCTATGGAACCCTGTTCTTCCTGAAGTCTCTGTCTCTCTTCCCAATGTCTATTTTCTCTCTGCCTGGTATCTCCTTTCTCTCCTTCTGGTATCTCCTTTCTCTCTTTCTCCAAATACGCTAAAGGGTTCAGGCTCCAGTGAGAATTTAACTCAGAAACCCTGGTTTCCTAGACTCTTTATGGTATCTATTTTCTCTCTTTGGTATCTACTGTCTCTCTTTCTGGTATCTCCTTTCTCTCTTTCTTCAAATACACTAAAGACAAATATTTCAGGCCCCAGTGAGAATTGAACTCACGACCCCTGGTTTACAAGACCAGTGCTCTAACCACTGAGCTATGGAGCCCTGCAGCTTCAAAAATCGCTGTCTCTCAATGTCTCTTTTCTTTCTGTCTTGTATCTCATTTCTCTCTTTCTGGTATCTCCTTTCTCTCTTTCTCCAAATACACTAAATATTTCAGGCTCCAGTTAGAATTGAACTCAGGACCCTGGTTTACTAGACTCTTTCTGGTATCTATTTACTCTATTTGGTATCTCCTTTCTATCTTTCTGGTATCTCCTTTCTCTCCTTCTTCAAATACGCTAAAGACAAAGATTTCAGCTTCCAGTGAGAATTGAACTCACGCCCCCTGGTTTACTAGACCAGTGCTCTAACCACTGAGCTATGGAACCCTGTTCTTCCTTAAGTCTCTGTCTCTCTTCCCAATGTCTCTTTTCTCTCTGCCTGGTAACTCCTTTCTCTCCTTCTGGTATCTCCTTTCTCTCTTTCTCCAAATACGCTAAAGGGTTCAGGCTCCAGTGAGAATTGAACTCAGGACCCCTGGTTTACTAGACTGTTTCTGGTATCTATTTTCTGTCTTTGGTATCTACTGTCTCTCTTTCTGGTATCTCCTTTCTCTCCTTCTTCAAATACGCTAAAGACAAAGATTTCAGGTTCCAGTGAGAATTGAACTCACGACCCCTGGTTTACTAGACCAGTGCTCTATCCACTGAGCTATGGAACCCTGTTCTTCCTGAAGTCTCTGTCTCTCTTCCCAATGTCTCTTTTCTCTCTGCCTGGTATCTCCTTTCTCTCCTTCTGGTATCTCCTTTCTCTCTTTCTCCAAATACGCTAAAGGGTTCAGGCTCCAGTGAGAATTTAACTCAGAAACCCTGGTTTCCTAGACTCTTTATGGTATCTATTTTCTCTCTTTGGTATCTACTGTCTCTCTTTCTGGTATCTCCTTTCTCTCTTTCTTCAAATACACTAAAGACAAATATTTCAGGCCCCAGTGAGAATTGAACTCACGACCCCTGGTTTACAAGACCAGTGCTCTAACCACTGAGCTATGGAGCCCTGTAGCTTCAAAAATCTCTGTCTCTCAATGTCTCTTTTCTCTCTGTCTTGTATCTCATTTCTCTCTTTCTGGTATCTCCTTTCTCTCTTTCTCCAAATACACTAAATATTTCAGGCTCCAGTTAGAATGGAACTCAGGACCCTGGTTTACTAGACTCTTTCTGGTATCTATTTACTCTATTTGGTATCTCCTTTCTATCTTTATGGTATCTCCTTTCTCTCCTTCTTCAAATACGCTAAAGACAAAGATTTCAGGTTCCAGTGAGAATTGAACTCACGACCCCTGGTTTACAAGACCAGTGCTCTAACCACTGAGCTATGGAGCCCTGTAGCTTCAAAAATCTCTGTCTCTCAATGTCTCTTTTCTCTCTGTCTTGTATCTCATTTCTCTCTTTCTGGTATCTCCTTTCTCTCTTTCTCCAAATACGCTAAAGGGTTCAGGCTCCAGTGAGAATTTAACTCAGAAGCCCTGGTTTCCTAGACTCTTTATGGTATCTATTTTCTCTCTTTGGTATCTACTGTCTCTCTTTCTGGTATCTCCTTTCTCTCCTTATTTAAATACGCTAAAGACAAAGATTTCAGGTTCCAGTGAGAATTGAACTCACGACCCCTGGTTTACTAGACCAGTGCTCTAACCATTGAGCTATGGAACCCAGTTCTTCTGAAAGTCTCTGTCTCTCTTCCCAATGTCTATTTTATCTCTGTCTGGTATCTCCGTTGTCTCTGTCTGGTATCTCATTTCACTCTTTCTTCAAATACACTAAAGGGTTCAGGCTCCAGTGAGAATTGAACTCAGGACCCTGGCTTACTAGACTCTTTCTGGTATCTATTTTCTCTCTTTGGTATCTCCTTTCTTTCTTTCTGGTATCTCCTTTCTCTCCTTCAAATACGCTAAAGACAAAGATTTCAGGTTCCAGTGAGAATTGAACTCACGACCCCTGGTTTACTAGACCAGTGCTCTAACCACTGAGCTATGGAACCCTGTTCTTCCTGATGTCTCTGTATCTCTTCCCAATGTCTCTTTTCTCTCTGCCTGGTATCTCCTTTCTCTCCTTCTGGTATCTCCTTTCTATTTATCTTCAAATATGCTAAAGATTTCAGGCTCCAGTTAGAATTGAACTCAGGACCCTGGTTTACTAGACTCTTTCTGGTATCTATTTTCTCTCTTTGGTATCTCCTTTCTTTCTTTCTGGTATCTCCTTTCTCTCCTTCTTCAAATACGCTAAAGACAAAGATTTCAGGTTCCAGTGAGAATTGAACTCACGACCCCTGGTTTACTAGACCAGTGCTCTAACCACTGAGCTATGGAACCCTGTTCTTCCTGAAGTCTCTGTCTCTCTTCCCAATGTCTCTTTTCTCTCTGCCTGGTATCTCCTTTATCTCCTTCTGGTATCTCCTTTCTCTCTTTCTCCAAATACGCTAAAGGGTTCAGGCTCCAGTGAGAATTTAACTCAGAAACCCTGGTTTCCTAGACTCTTTATGGTATCTATTTTCTCTCTTTGGTATCTCCTTTCTCCCTTTCTGGTATTTCCTTTCTCTCTTTCTTCAAATACACTAAAGACAAATATTTCAGGCCCCAGTGAGAATTGAACTCACGACCCCTGGTTTACAAGACCAGTGCTCTAACCACTGAGCTATGGAACCCTGTAGTTTCCAAAATCTCTGTCTCTCAATGTCTCTTTTCTCTCTGTCTTGTATCTCCTTTCTCTCTTTCTGGTATCTCCTTTCTATTTATCTTCAAATACGCTAAAGACAAAGATTTCAGGTTCCAGTGAGAATTGAACTCACGACCCCTGGTTTACTAGACCAGTGCTCTAACCACTGAGCTATGGAACCCTGTTCTTCCTTAAGTCTCTCTTCCCAATGTCTCTTTTCTCTCTGCCTGGTAACTCCTTTCTCTCCTTCTGGTATCTCCTTTCTCTCTTTCTCCAAATACGCTAAAGGGTTCAGGCTCCAGTGAGAATTGAACTCAGGACCCCTGGTTTACTAGACTGTTTCTGGTATCTATTTTCTGTCTTTGGTATCTCCTTTCTATCTTTCTGGTATCTCCTTTCTCTCCTTCTTCAAATACGCTAAAGACAAAGATTTCAGGTTCCAGTGAGAATTGAACTCACGACCCCTGGTTTACTAGACCAGTGCTCTAACCACTGAGCTATGGAACCCTGTTCTTCCTGAAGTCTCTGTCTCTCTTCCCAATGTCTCTTTTCTCTCTGCCTGGTATCTCCTTTCTCTCCTTCTGGTATCTCCTTTCTCTCTTTCTCCAAATACGCTAAAGGGTTCAGGCTCCAGTGAGAATTTAACTCAGAAACCCTGGTTTCCTAGACTCTTTATGGTATCTATTTTCTCTCTTTGGTATCTACTGTCTCTCTTTCTGGTATCTCCTTTCTCTCTTTCTTCAAATACACTAAAGACAAATATTTCAGGCCCCAGTGAGAATTGAACTCACGACCCCTGGTTTACAAGACCAGTGCTCTAACCACTGAGCTATGGAGCCCTGCAGCTTCAAAAATCGCTGTCTCTCAATGTCTCTTTTCTTTCTGTCTTGTATCTCATTTCTCTCTTTCTGGTATCTCCTTTCTCTCTTTCTCCAAATACACTAAATATTTCAGGCTCCAGTTAGAATTGAACTCAGGACCCTGGTTTACTAGACTCTTTCTGGTATCTATTTACTCTATTTGGTATCTCCTTTCTATCTTTCTGGTATCTCCTTTCTCTCCTTCTTCAAATACGCTAAAGACAAAGATTTCAGCTTCCAGTGAGAATTGAACTCACGCCCCCTGGTTTACTAGA
The DNA here is from genome assembly GCF_963971535.1 of Notolepis coatsorum. NCBI lineage: Eukaryota > Metazoa > Chordata > Actinopteri > Aulopiformes > Paralepididae > Notolepis > Notolepis coatsorum. The sequence goes on from NC_140183.1 coordinate 64,473,470, forward strand.
CCAGTGCTCTAACCACTGAGCTATGGAACCCTGTTCTTCCTTAAGTCTCTGTCTCTCTTCCCAATGTCTCTTTTCTCTCTGCCTGGTAACTCCTTTCTCTCCTTCTGGTATCTCCTTTCTCTCTTTCTCCAAATACGCTAAAGGGTTCAGGCTCCAGTGAGAATTGAACTCAGGACCCCTGGTTTACTAGACTGTTTCTGGTATCTATTTTCTGTCTTTGGTATCTACTGTCTCTCTTTCTGGTATCTCCTTTCTCTCCTTCTTCAAATACGCTAAAGACAAAGATTTCAGGTTCCAGTGAGAATTGAACTCACGACCCCTGGTTTACTAGACCAGTGCTCTATCCACTGAGCTATGGAACCCTGTTCTTCCTGAAGTCTCTGTCTCTCTTCCCAATGTCTCTTTTCTCTCTGCCTGGTATCTCCTTTCTCTCCTTCTGGTATCTCCTTTCTCTCTTTCTCCAAATACGCTAAAGGGTTCAGGCTCCAGTGAGAATTTAACTCAGAAACCCTGGTTTCCTAGACTCTTTATGGTATCTATTTTCTCTCTTTGGTATCTACTGTCTCTCTTTCTGGTATCTCCTTTCTCTCTTTCTTCAAATACACTAAAGACAAATATTTCAGGCCCCAGTGAGAATTGAACTCACAACCCCTGGTTTACAAGACCAGTGCTCTAACCACTGAGCTATGGAGCCCTGTAGCTTCAAAAATCTCTGTCTCTCAATGTCTCTTTTCTCTCTGTCTTGTATCTCATTTCTCTCTTTCTGGTATCTCCTTTCTCTCTTTCTCCAAATACACTAAATATTTCAGGCTCCAGTTAGAATGGAACTCAGGACCCTGGTTTACTAGACTCTTTCTGGTATCTATTTACTCTATTTGGTATCTCCTTTCTATCTTTATGGTATCTCCTTTCTCTCCTTCTTCAAATACGCTAAAGACAAAGATTTCAGGTTCCAGTGAGAATTGAACTCACGACCCCTGGTTTACAAGACCAGTGCTCTAACCACTGAGCTATGGAGCCCTGTAGCTTCAAAAATCTCTGTCTCTCAATGTCTCTTTTCTCTCTGTCTTGTATCTCATTTCTCTCTTTCTGGTATCTCCTTTCTCTCTTTCTCCAAATACGCTAAAGGGTTCAGGCTCCAGTGAGAATTTAACTCAGAAGCCCTGGTTTCCTAGACTCTTTATGGTATCTATTTTCTCTCTTTGGTATCTACTGTCTCTCTTTCTGGTATCTCCTTTCTCTCCTTATTTAAATACGCTAAAGACAAAGATTTCAGGTTCCAGTGAGAATTGAACTCACGACCCCTGGTTTACTAGACCAGTGCTCTAACCACTGAGCTATGGAACACAGTTCTTCTGAAAGTCTCTGTCTCTCTTCCCAATGTCTATTTTATCTCTGTCTGGTATCTCCGTTGTCTCTGTCTGGTATCTCATTTCACTCTTTCTTCAAATACACTAAAGGGTTCAGGCTCCAGTGAGAATTGAACTCAGGACCCTGGCTTACTAGACTATTTCTGGTATCTATTTTCTCTCTTTGGTATCTCCTTTCTTTCTTTCTGGTATCTCCTTTCTCTCCTTCAAATACGCTAAAGACAAAGATTTCAGGTTCCAGTGAGAATTGAACTCACGACCCCTGGTTTACTAGACCAGTGCTCTAACCACTGAGCTATGGAACCCTGTTCTTCCTGATGTCTCTGTATCTCTTCCCAATGTCTCTTTTCTCTCTGCCTGGTATCTCCTTTCTCTCCTTCTGGTATCTCCTTTCTATTTATCTTCAAATATGCTAAATATTTCAGGCTCCAGTTAGAATTGAACTCAGGACCCTGGTTTACTAGACTCTTTCTGGTATCTATTTTCTCTCTTTGGTATCTCCTTTCTTTCTTTCTGGTATCTCCTTTCTCTCCTTCTTCAAATACGCTAAAGACAAAGATTTCAGGCTCCAGTGAGAATTTAACTCAGAAGCCCTGGTTTCCTAGACTCTTTATGGTATCTATTTTCTCTCTTTGGTATCTACTGTCTCTCTTTCTGGTATCTCCTTTCTCTCCTTATTTAAATACGCTAAAGACAAAGATTTCAGGTTCCAGTGAGAATTGAACTCACGACCCCTGGTTTACTAGACCAGTGCTCTAACCACTGAGCTATGGAACCCTGTTCTTCCTGAAGTCTCTGTCTCTCTTCCCAATGTCTCTTTTCTCTCTGCCTGGTATCTCCTTTCTCTCCTTCTGGTATCTCCTTTCTCTCTTTCTCCAAATACGCTAAAGGGTTCAGGCTCCAGTGAGAATTTAACTCAGAAACCCTGGTTTCCTAGACTCTTTATGGTATCTATTTTCTCTCTTTGGTATCTCCTTTCTCCCTTTCCGGTATTTCCATTCTCACTTTCTTCAAATACACTAAAGACAAATATTTCAGGCCCCAGTGAGAATTGAACTCACGACCCCTGGTTTACAAGACCAGTGCTCTAACCACTGAGCTATGGAGCCCTGTAGCTTCAAAAATATCTGTCTCTCAATGTCTCTTTTCTCTCTGTCTTGTATCTCATTTCTCTCTTTCTGGTATCTCCTTTCTCTCTTTCTCCAAATACGCTAAAGGGTTCAGGCTCCAGTGAGAATTTAACTCAGAAGCCCTGGTTTCCTAGACTCTTTATGGTATCTATTTTCTCTCTTTGGTATCTACTGTCTCTCTTTCTGGTATCTCCTTTCTCTCCTTATTTAAATACGCTAAAGACAAAGATTTCAGGTTCCAGTGAGAATTGAACTCACGACCCCTGGTTTACTAGACCAGTGCTCTAACCACTGAGCTATGGAACCCAGTTCTTCTGAAAGTCTCTGTCTCTCTTCCCAATGTCTATTTTATCTCTGTCTGGTATCTCCGTTGTCTCTGTCTGGTATCTCATTTCACTCTTTCTTCAAATACACTAAAGGGTTCAGGCTCCAGTGAGAATTGAACTCAGGACCCTGGCTTACTAGACTCTTTCTGGTATCTATTTTCTCTCTTTGGTATCTCCTTTCTTTCTTTCTGGTATCTCCTTTCTCTCCTTCAAATACGCTAAAGACAAAGATTTCAGGTTCCAGTGAGAATTGAACTCACGACCCCTGGTTTACAAGACCAGTGCTCTAACCACTGAGCTATGGAACCCTGTTCTTCCTGAAGTCTCTGTATCTCTTCCCAATGTCTCTTTTCTCTCTGCCTGGTATCTCCTTTCTCTCCTTCTGGTATCTCCTTTCTATTTATCTTCAAATATGCTAAAGATTTCAGGCTCCAGTTAGAATTGAACTCAGGACCCTGGTTTACTAGACTCTTTCTGGTATCTATTTTCTCTCTTTGGTATCTCCTTTCTTTCTTTCTGGTATCTCCTTTCTCTCCTTCTTCAAATACGCTAAAGACAAAGATTTCAGGTTCCAGTGAGAATTGAACTCACGACCCCTGGTTTACTAGACCAGTGCTCTAACCACTGAGCTATGGAACCTTGTTCTTCCTGAAGTCTCTGTCTCTCTTCCCAATGTCTCTTTTCTCTCTGCCTGGTAACTCCTTTCTCTCCTTCTGGTATCTCCTTTCTCTCTTTCTCCAAATACGCTAAAGGGTTCAGGCTCCAGTGAGAATTGAACTCAGGACCCCTGGTTTACTAGACTGTTTCTGGTATCTATTTTCTGTCTTTGGTATCTACTGTCTCTCTTTCTGGTATCTCCTTTCTCTCCTTCTTCAAATACGCTAAAGACAAAGATTTCAGGTTCCAGTGAGAATTGAACTCACAACCCCTGGTTTACTAGACCAGTGCTCTATCCACTGAGCTATGGAACCCTGTTCTTCCTGAAGTCTCTGTCTCTCTTCCCAATGTCTCTTTTCTCTCTGCCTGGTATCTCCTTTCTCTCCTTCTGGTATCTCCTTTCTCTCTTTCTCCAAATACGCTAAAGGGTTCAGGCTCCAGTGAGAATTTAACTCAGAAACCCTGGTTTCCTAGACTCTTTATGGTATCTATTTTCTCTCTTTGGTATCTACTGTCTCTCTTTCTGGTATCTCCTTTCTCTCTTTCTTCAAATACACTAAAGACAAATATTTCAGGCCCCAGTGAGAATTGAACTCACAACCCCTGGTTTACAAGACCAGTGCTCTAACCACTGAGCTATGGAGCCCTGTAGCTTCAAAAATCTCTGTCTCTCAATGTCTCTTTTCTCTCTGTCTTGTATCTCATTTCTCTCTTTCTGGTATCTCCTTTCTCTCTTTCTCCAAATACACTAAATATTTCAGGCTCCAGTTAGAATGGAACTCAGGACCCTGGTTTACTAGACTCTTTCTGGTATCTATTTACTCTATTTGGTATCTCCTTTCTATCTTTATGGTATCTCCTTTCTCTCCTTCTTCAAATACGCTAAAGACAAAGATTTCAGGTTCCAGTGAGAATTGAACTCACGACCCCTGGTTTACAAGACCAGTGCTCTAACCACTGAGCTATGGAGCCCTGTAGCTTCAAAAATCTCTGTCTCTCAATGTCTCTTTTCTCTCTGTCTTGTATCTCATTTCTCTCTTTCTGGTATCTCCTTTCTCTCTTTCTCCAAATACGCTAAAGGGTTCAGGCTCCAGTGAGAATTTAACTCAGAAGCCCTGGTTTCCTAGACTCTTTATGGTATCTATTTTCTCTCTTTGGTATCTACTGTCTCTCTTTCTGGTATCTCCTTTCTCTCCTTATTTAAATACGCTAAAGACAAAGATTTCAGGTTCCAGTGAGAATTGAACTCACGACCCCTGGTTTACTAGACCAGTGCTCTAACCACTGAGCTATGGAACACAGTTCTTCTGAAAGTCTCTGTCTCTCTTCCCAATGTCTATTTTATCTCTGTCTGGTATCTCCGTTGTCTCTGTCTGGTATCTCATTTCACTCTTTCTTCAAATACACTAAAGGGTTCAGGCTCCAGTGAGAATTGAACTCAGGACCCTGGCTTACTAGACTATTTCTGGTATCTATTTTCTCTCTTTGGTATCTCCTTTCTTTCTTTCTGGTATCTCCTTTCTCTCCTTCAAATACGCTAAAGACAAAGATTTCAGGTTCCAGTGAGAATTGAACTCACGACCCCTGGTTTACTAGACCAGTGCTCTAACCACTGAGCTATGGAACCCTGTTCTTCCTGATGTCTCTGTATCTCTTCCCAATGTCTCTTTTCTCTCTGCCTGGTATCTCCTTTCTCTCCTTCTGGTATCTCCTTTCTATTTATCTTCAAATATGCTAAATATTTCAGGCTCCAGTTAGAATTGAACTCAGGACCCTGGTTTACTAGACTCTTTCTGGTATCTATTTTCTCTCTTTGGTATCTCCTTTCTTTCTTTCTGGTATCTCCTTTCTCTCCTTCTTCAAATACGCTAAAGACAAAGATTTCAGGCTCCAGTGAGAATTTAACTCAGAAGCCCTGGTTTCCTAGACTCTTTATGGTATCTATTTTCTCTCTTTGGTATCTACTGTCTCTCTTTCTGGTATCTCCTTTCTCTCCTTATTTAAATACGCTAAAGACAAAGATTTCAGGTTCCAGTGAGAATTGAACTCACGACCCCTGGTTTACTAGACCAGTGCTCTAACCACTGAGCTATGGAACCCTGTTCTTCCTGAAGTCTCTGTCTCTCTTCCCAATGTCTCTTTTCTCTCTGCCTGGTATCTCCTTTCTCTCCTTCTGGTATCTCCTTTCTCTCTTTCTCCAAATACGCTAAAGGGTTCAGGCTCCAGTGAGAATTTAACTCAGAAACCCTGGTTTCCTAGACTCTTTATGGTATCTATTTTCTCTCTTTGGTATCTCCTTTCTCCCTTTCCGGTATTTCCATTCTCACTTTCTTCAAATACACTAAAGACAAATATTTCAGGCCCCAGTGAGAATTGAACTCACGACCCCTGGTTTACAAGACCAGTGCTCTAACCACTGAGCTATGGAGCCCTGTAGCTTCAAAAATATCTGTCTCTCAATGTCTCTTTTCTCTCTGTCTTGTATCTCATTTCTCTCTTTCTGGTATCTCCTTTCTCTCTTTCTCCAAATACGCTAAAGGGTTCAGGCTCCAGTGAGAATTTAACTCAGAAGCCCTGGTTTCCTAGACTCTTTATGGTATCTATTTTCTCTCTTTGGTATCTACTGTCTCTCTTTCTGGTATCTCCTTTCTCTCCTTATTTAAATACGCTAAAGACAAAGATTTCAGGTTCCAGTGAGAATTGAACTCACGACCCCTGGTTTACTAGACCAGTGCTCTAACCACTGAGCTATGGAACCCAGTTCTTCTGAAAGTCTCTGTCTCTCTTCCCAATGTCTATTTTATCTCTGTCTGGTATCTCCGTTGTCTCTGTCTGGTATCTCATTTCACTCTTTCTTCAAATACACTAAAGGGTTCAGGCTCCAGTGAGAATTGAACTCAGGACCCTGGCTTACTAGACTCTTTCTGGTATCTATTTTCTCTCTTTGGTATCTCCTTTCTTTCTTTCTGGTATCTCCTTTCTCTCCTTCAAATACGCTAAAGACAAAGATTTCAGGTTCCAGTGAGAATTGAACTCACGACCCCTGGTTTACAAGACCAGTGCTCTAACCACTGAGCTATGGAACCCTGTTCTTCCTGAAGTCTCTGTATCTCTTCCCAATGTCTCTTTTCTCTCTGCCTGGTATCTCCTTTCTCTCCTTCTGGTATCTCCTTTCTATTTATCTTCAAATATGCTAAAGATTTCAGGCTCCAGTTAGAATTGAACTCAGGACCCTGGTTTACTAGACTCTTTCTGGTATCTATTTTCTCTCTTTGGTATCTCCTTTCTTTCTTTCTGGTATCTCCTTTCTCTCCTTCTTCAAATACGCTAAAGACAAAGATTTCAGGTTCCAGTGAGAATTGAACTCACGACCCCTGGTTTACTAGACCAGTGCTCTAACCACTGAGCTATGGAACCTTGTTCTTCCTGAAGTCTCTGTCTCTCTTCCCAATGTCTCTTTTCTCTCTGCCTGGTATCTCCTTTATCTCCTTCTGGTATCTCCTTTCTCTCTTTCTCCAAATACGCTAAAGGGTTCAGGCTCCAGTGAGAATTTAACTCAGAAACCCTGGTTTCCTAGACTCTTTATGGTATCTATTTTCTCTCTTTGGTATCTCCTTTCTCCCTTTCTGGTATTTCCTTTCTCTCTTTCTTCAAATACACTAAAGACAAATATTTCAGGCCCCAGTGAGAATTGAACTCACGACCCCTGGTTTACAAGACCAGTGCTCTAACCACTGAGCTATGGAACCCTGTAGTTTCCAAAATCTCTGTCTCTCAATGTCTCTTTTCTCTCTGTCTTGTATCTCCTTTCTCTCTTTCTGGTATCTCCTTTCTATTTATCTTCAAATACGCTAAAGACAAAGATTTCAGGTTCCAGTGAGAATTGAACTCACGACCCCTGGTTTACTAGACCAGTGCTCTAAGCACTGAGCTATGGAGCCCTGTAGCTTCAAAAATCTCTGTCTTTCAATGTCTCTTTTCTCTCTGTCTTGTATCTCATTTCTCTCTTTCTGGTATCTCCTTTCTCTCTTTCTCCAAATACGCTAAAGGGTTCAGGCTCCAGTGAGAATTTAACTCAGAAGCCCTGGTTTCCTAGACTCTTTATGGTATCTATTTTCTCTCTTTGGTATCTACTGTCTCTCTTTCTGGTATCTCCTTTCTCTCCTTATTTAAATACGCTAAAGACAAAGATTTCAGGTTCCAGTGAGAATTGAACTCACGACCCCTGGTTTACTAGACAAGTGCTCTAACAACTGAGCTATGGAACCCAGTTCTTCTGAAAGTCTCTGTCTCTCTTCCCAATGTCTATTTTATATCTGTCTGGTATCTCCGTTGTCTCTGTCTGGTATCTCATTTCACTCTTTCTTCAAATACACTAAAGGGTTCAGGCTCCAGTGAGAATTGAACTCAGGACCCTGGCTTACTAGACTCTTTCTGGTATCTATTTTCTCTCTTTGGTATCTCCTTTCTTTCTTTCTGGTATCTCCTTTCTCTCCTTCAAATACGCTAAAGACAAAGATTTCAGGTTCCAGTGAGAATTGAACTCACGACCCCTGGTTTACTAGACCAGTGCTCTAACCACTGAGCTATGGAACCCTGTTCTTCCTGAAGTCTATGTATCTCTTCCCAATGTCTCTTTTCTCTCTGCCTGGTATCTCCTTTCTCTCCTTCTGGTATCTCCTTTCTATTTATCTTCAAATATGCTAAAGATTTCAGGCTCCAGTTAGAATTGAACTCAGGACCCTGGTTTACTAGACTCTTTCTGGTATCTATTTTCTCTCTTTGGTATCTCCTTTCTTTCTTTCTGGTATCTCCTTTCTCTCCTTCTTCAAATACGCTAAAGACAAAGATTTCAGGCTCCAGTGAGAATTTAACTCACGACCCCTGGTTTACTAGACCAGTGCTCTAACCACTGAGCTATGGAACCCTGTTCTTCCTTAAGTCTCTGTCTCTCTTCCCAATGTCTCTTTTCTCTCTGCCTGGTAACTCCTTTCTCTCCTTCTGGTATCTCCTTTCTCTCTTTCTCCAAATACGCTAAAGGGTACGCTAAAGACAAAGATTTCAGGTTCCAGTGAGAATTGAACTCAGGACCCCTGGTTTACTAGACTGTTTCTGGTATCTATTTTCTGTCTTTGGTATCTACTGTCTCTCTTTCTGGTATCTCCTTTCTCTCCTTCTTCAAATACGCTAAAGACAAAGATTTCAGGTTCCAGTGAGAATTGAACTCACGACCCCTGGTTTACTAGACCAGTGCTCTAACCACTGAGCTATGGAACCCTGTTCTTCCTGAAGTCTCTGTCTCTCTTCCCAATGTCTCTTTTCTCTCTGCCTGGTATCTCCTTTCTCTCCTTCTGGTAACTCCTTTCTCTCTTTCTCCAAATACGCTAAAGGGTTCAGGCTCCAGTGAGAATTTAACTCAGAAACCCTGGTTTCCTAGACTCTTTATGGTATCTATTTTCTCTCTTTGGTATCTACTGTCTCTCTTTCTGGTATCTCCTTTCTCTCTTTCTTCAAATACACTAAAGACAAATATTTCAGGCCCCAGTGAGAATTGAACTCACAACCCCTGGTTTACAAGACCAGTGCTCTAACCACTGAGCTATGGAGCCCTGTAGCTTCAAAAATCGCTGTCTCTCAATGTCTCTTTTCTTTCTGTCTTGTATCTCATTTCTCTCTTTCTGGTATCTCCTTTCTCTCTTTCTCCAAATACACTAAATATTTCAGGCTCCAGTTAGAATTGAACTCAGGACCCTGGTTTACTAGACTCTTTCTGGTATCTATTTACTCTATTTGGTATCTCCTTTCTATCTTTCTGGTATCTCCTTTCTCTCCTTCTTCAAATACGCTAAAGACAAAGATTTCAGCTTCCAGTGAGAATTGAACTCACGACCCCTGGTTTACTAGACCAGTGCTCTAACCACTGAGCTATGGAACCCTGTTCTTCCTTAAGTCTCTGTCTCTCTTCCCAATGTCTCTTTTCTCTCTGCCTGGTAACTCCTTTCTCTCCTTCTGGTATCTCCTTTCTCTCTTTCTCCAAATACGCTAAAGGGTTCAGGCTCCAGTGAGAATTGAACTCAGGACCCCTGGTTTACTAGACTGTTTCTGGTATCTATTTTCTGTCTTTGGTATCTACTGTCTCTCTTTCTGGTATCTCCTTTCTCTCCTTCTTCAAATACGCTAAAGACAAAGATTTCAGGTTCCAGTGAGAATTGAACTCACGACCCCTGGTTTACTAGACCAGTGCTCTAACCACTGAGCTATGGAACCCTGTTCTTCCTGAAGTCTCTGTCTCTCTTCCCAATGTCTCTTTTCTCTCTGCCTGGTATCTCCTTTCTCTCCTTCTGGTATCTCCTTTCTCTCTTTCTCCAAATACGCTAAAGGGTTCAGGCTCCAGTGAGAATTTAACTCAGAAACCCTGGTTTCCTAGACTCTTTATGGTATCTATTTTCTCTCTTTGGTATCTACTGTCTCTCTTTCTGGTATCTCCTTTCTCTCTTTCTTCAAATACACTAAAGACAAATATTTCAGGCCCCAGTGAGAATTGAACTCACGACCCCTGGTTTACAAGACCAGTGCTCTAACCACTGAGCTTCAAAAATCTCTGTCTCTCAATGTCTCTTTTCTCTCTGTCTTGTATCTCATTTCTCTCTTTCTGGTATCTCCTTTCTCTCTTTCTCCAAATACACTAAATATTTCAGGCTCCAGTTAGAATTGAACTCAGGACCCTGGTTTACTAGACTCTTTCTGGTATCTATTTACTCTATTTGGTATCTCCTTTCTATCTTTATGGTATCTCCTTTCTCTCCTTCTTCAAATACGCTAAAGACAAAGATTTCAGGTTCCAGTGAGAATTGAACTCACGACCCCTGGTTTACTAGAGCAGTGCTCTAACCACTGAGCTATGGAACCCTGTTCTTCCTTAAGTCTCTGTCTCTCTTCCCAATGTCTCTTTTCTCTCTGCCTGGTAACTCCTTTCTCTCCTTCTGGTATCTCCTTTCTCTCTTTCTCCAAATACGCTAAAGGGTTCAGGCTCCAGTGAGAATTGAACTCAGGACCCCTGGTTTACTAGACTGTTTCTGGTATCTATTTTCTGTCTTTGGTATCTACTGTCTCTCTTTCTGGTATCTCCTTTCTCTCCTTCTTCAAATACGCTAAAGACAAAGATTTCAGGTTCCAGTGAGAATTGAACTCACGACCCCTGGTTTACTAGACCAGTGCTCTAACCACTGAGCTATGGAACCCTGTTCTTCCTGAAGTCTCTGTCTCTCTTCCCAATGTCTCTTTTCTCTCTGCCTGGTATCTCCTTTCTCTCCTTCTGGTATCTCCTTTCTCTCTTTCTCCAAATACGCTAAAGGGTTCAGGCTCCAGTGAGAATTTAACTCAGAAACCGTGGTTTCCTAGACTCTTTATGGTATCTATTTTCTCTCTTTGGTATCTCCTTTCTCCCTTTCCGGTATTTCCTTTCTCACTTTCTTCAAATACACTAAAGACAAATATTTCAGGCCCCAGTGAGAATTGAACTCACGACCCCTGGTTTACAAGACCAGTGCTCTAACCACTGAGCTATGGAGCCCTGTAGCTTCAAAAATCTCTGTCTCTCAATGTCTCTTTTCTCTCTGTCTTGTATCTCATTTCTCTCTTTCTGGTATCTCCTTTCTCTCTTTCTCCAAATACGCTAAAGGGTTCAGGCTCCAGTGAGAATTTAACTCAGAAGCCCTGGTTTCCTAGACTCTTTATGGTATCTATTTTCTCTCTTTGGTATCTACTGTCTCTCTTTCTGGTATCTCCTTTCTCTCCTTATTTAAATACGCTAAAGACAAAGATTTCAGGTTCCAGTGAGAATTGAACTCACGACCCCTGGTTTACTAGACCAGTGCTCTAACCACTGAGCTATGGAACCCAGTTCTTCTGAAAGTCTCTGTCTCTCTTCCCAATGTCTATTTTATCTCTGTCTGGTATCTCCGTTGTCTCTGTCTGGTATCTCATTTCACTCTTTCTTCAAATACACTAAAGGGTTCAGGCTCCAGTGAGAATTGAACTCAGGACCCTGGCTTACTAGACTCTTTCTGGTATCTATTTTCTCTCTTTGGTATCTCCTTTCTTTCTTTCTGGTATCTCCTTTCTCTCCTTCAAATACGCTAAAGACAAAGATTTCAGGTTCCAGTGAGAATTGAACTCACGACCCCTGGTTTACAAGACCAGTGCTCTAACCACTGAGCTATGGAACCCTGTTCTTCCTGAAGTCTCTGTATCTCTTCCCAATGTCTCTTTTCTCTCTGCCTGGTATCTCCTTTCTCTCCTTCTGGTATCTCCTTTCTATTTATCTTCAAATATGCTAAAGATTTCAGGCTCCAGTTAGAATTGAACTCAGGACCCTGGTTTACTAGACTCTTTCTGGTATCTATTTTCTCTCTTTGGTATCTCCTTTCTTTCTTTCTGGTATCTCCTTTCTCTCCTTCTTCAAATACGCTAAAGACAAAGATTTCAGGTTCCAGTGAGAATTGAACTCACGACCCCTGGTTTACTAGACCAGTGCTCTAACCACTGAGCTATGGAACCCTGTTCTTCCTGAAGTCTCTGTCTCTCTTCCCAATGTCTCTTTTCTCTCTGCCTGGTATCTCCTTTATCTCCTTCTGGTATCTCCTTTCTCTCTTTCTCCAAATACGCTAAAGGGTTCAGGCTCCAGTGAGAATTTAACTCAGAAACCCTGGTTTCCTAGACTCTTTATGGTATCTATTTTCTCTCTTTGGTATCTCCTTTCTCCCTTTCTGGTATTTCCTTTCTCTCTTTCTTCAAATACACTAAAGACAAATATTTCAGGCCCCAGTGAGAATTGAACTCACGACCCCTGGTTTACAAGACCAGTGCTCTAACCACTGAGCTATGGAACCCTGTAGTTTCCAAAATCTCTGTCTCTCAATGTCTCTTTTCTCTCTGTCTTGTATCTCCTTTCTCTCTTTCTGGTATCTCCTTTCTATTTATCTTCAAATACGCTAAAGACAAAGATTTCAGGTTCCAGTGAGAATTGAACTCACGACCCCTGGTTTACTAGACCAGTGCTCTAACCACTGAGCTATGGAACCCTGTTCTTCCTTAAGTCTCTGTCTCTCTTCCCAATGTCTCTTTTCTCTCTGCCTGGTAACTCCTTTCTCTCCTTCTGGTATCTCCTTTCTCTCTTTCTCCAAATACGCTAAAGGGTTCAGGCTCCAGTGAGAATTGAACTCAGGACCCCTGGTTTACTAGACTGTTTCTGGTATCTATTTTCTGTCTTTGGTATCTCCTTTCTATCTTTCTGGTATCTCCTTTCTCTCCTTCTTCAAATACGCTAAAGACAAAGATTTCAGGTTCCAGTGAGAATTGAACTCACGACCCCTGGTTTACTAGACCAGTGCTCTAACCACTGAGCTATGGAACCCTGTTCTTCCTGAAGTCTCTGTCTCTCTTCCCAATGTCTCTTTTCTCTCTGCCTGGTATCTCCTTTCTCTCCTTCTGGTATCTCCTTTCTCTCTTTCTCCAAATACGCTAAAGGGTTCAGGCTCCAGTGAGAATTTAACTCAGAAACCCTGGTTTCCTAGACTCTTTATGGTATCTATTTTCTCTCTTTGGTATCTCCTTTCTCCCTTTCCGGTATTTCCTTTCTCTCTTTCTTCAAATACACTAAAGACAAATATTTCAGGACCCAGTGAGAATTGAACTCACGACCCCTGGTTTACAAGACCAGTGCTCTAAGCACTGAGCTATGGAGCCCTGTAGCTTCAAAAATCTCTGTCTTTCAATGTCTCTTTTCTCTCTGTCTTGTATCTCATTTCTCTCTTTCTGGTATCTCCTTTCTCTCTTTCTCCAAATACGCTAAAGGGTTCAGGCTCCAGTGAGAATTTAACTCAGAAGCCCTGGTTTCCTAGACTCTTTATGGTATCTATTTTCTCTCTTTGGTATCTACTGTCTCTCTTTCTGGTATCTCCTTTCTCTCCTTATTTAAATACGCTAAAGACAAAGATTTCAGGTTCCAGTGAGAATTGAACTCACGACCCCTGGTTTACTAGACAAGTGCTCTAACAACTGAGCTATGGAACCCAGTTCTTCTGAAAGTCTCTGTCTCTCTTCCCAATGTCTATTTTATATCTGTCTGGTATCTCCGTTGTCTCTGTCTGGTATCTCATTTCACTCTTTCTTCAAATACACTAAAGGGTTCAGGCTCCAGTGAGAATTGAACTCAGGACCCCTGGTTTACTAGACTGTTTCTGGTATCTATTTTCTGTCTTTGGTATCTACTGTCTCTCTTTCTGGTATCTCCTTTCTCTCCTTCTTCAAATACGCTAAAGACAAAGATTTCAGGTTCCAGTGAGAATTGAACTCACGACCCCTGGTTTACTAGACCAGTGCTCTAACCACTGAGCTATGGAACCCTGTTCTTCCTGAAGTCTCTGTCTCTCTTCCCAATGTCTCTTTTCTCTCTGCCTGGTATCTCCTTTCTCTCCTTCTGGTAACTCCTTTCTCTCTTTCTCCAAATACGCTAAAGGGTTCAGGCTCCAGTGAGAATTTAACTCAGAAACCCTGGTTTCCTAGACTCTTTATGGTATCTATTTTCTCTCTTTGGTATCTACTGTCTCTCTTTCTGGTATCTCCTTTCTCTCTTTCTTCAAATACACTAAAGACAAATATTTCAGGCCCCAGTGAGAATTGAACTCACGACCCCTGGTTTACAAGACCAGTGCTCTAACCACTGAGCTATGGAGCCCTGTAGCTTCAAAAATCGCTGTCTCTCAATGTCTCTTTTCTTTCTGTCTTGTATCTCATTTCTCTCTTTCTGGTATCTCCTTTCTCTCTTTCTCCAAATACACTAAATATTTCAGGCTCCAGTTAGAATTGAACTCAGGACCCTGGTTTACTAGACTCTTTCTGGTATCTATTTACTCTATTTGGTATCTCCTTTCTATCTTTCTGGTATCTCCTTTCTCTCCTTCTTCAAATACGCTAAAGACAAAGATTTCAGCTTCCAGTGAGAATTGAACTCACGACCCCTGGTTTACTAGACCAGTGCTCTAACCACTGAGCTATGGAACCCTGTTCTTCCTTAAGTCTCTGTCTCTCTTCCCAATGTCTCTTTTCTCTCTGCCTGGTAACTCCTTTCTCTCCTTCTGGTATCTCCTTTCTCTCTTTCTCCAAATACGCTAAAGGGTTCAGGCTCCAGTGAGAATTGAACTCAGGACCCCTGGTTTACTAGACTGTTTCTGGTATCTATTTTCTGTCTTTGGTATCTACTGTCTCTCTTTCTGGTATCTCCTTTCTCTCCTTCTTCAAATACGCTAAAGACAAAGATTTCAGGTTCCAGTGAGAATTGAACTCACGACCCCTGGTTTACTAGACCAGTGCTCTAACCACTGAGCTATGGAACCCTGTTCTTCCTGAAGTCTCTGTCTCTCTTCCCAATGTCTCTTTTCTCTCTTCCTGGTATCTCCTTTCTCTCCTTCTGGTATCTCCTTTCTCTCTTTCTCCAAATACGCTAAAGGGTTCAGGCTCCAGTGAGAATTTAACTCAGAAACCCTGGTTTCCTAGACTCTTTATGGTATCTATTTTCTCTCTTTGGTATCTACTGTCTCTCTTTCTGGTATCTCCTTTCTCTCTTTCTTCAAATACACTAAAGACAAATATTTCAGGCCCCAGTGAGAATTGAACTCACGACCCCTGGTTTACAAGACCAGTGCTCTAACCACTGAGCTTCAAAAATCTCTGTCTCTCAATGTCTCTTTTCTCTCTGTCTTGTATCTCATTTCTCTCTTTCTGGTATCTCCTTTCTCTCTTTCTCCAAATACACTAAATATTTCAGGCTCCAGTTAGAATTGAACTCAGGACCCTGGTTTACTAGACTCTTTCTGGTATCTATTTACTCTATTTGGTATCTCCTTTCTATCTTTATGGTATCTCCTTTCTCTCCTTCTTCAAATACGCTAAAGACAAAGATTTCAGGTTCCAGTGAGAATTGAACTCACGACCCCTGGTTTACTAGAGCAGTGCTCTAACCACTGAGCTATGGAACCCTGTTCTTCCTTAAGTCTCTGTCTCTCTTCCCAATGTCTCTTTTCTCTCTGCCTGGTAACTCCTTTCTCTCCTTCTGGTATCTCCTTTCTCTCTTTCTCCAAATACGCTAAAGGGTTCAGGCTCCAGTGAGAATTGAACTCAGGACCCCTGGTTTACTAGACTGTTTCTGGTATCTATTTTCTGTCTTTGGTATCTACTGTCTCTCTTTCTGGTATCTCCTTTCTCTCCTTCTTCAAATACGCTAAAGACAAAGATTTCAGGTTCCAGTGAGAATTGAACTCACGACCCCTGGTTTACTAGACCAGTGCTCTAACCACTGAGCTATGGAACCCTGTTCTTCCTGAAGTCTCTGTCTCTCTTCCCAATGTCTCTTTTCTCTCTGCCTGGTATCTCCTTTCTCTCCTTCTGGTATCTCCTTTCTCTCTTTCTCCAAATACGCTAAAGGGTTCAGGCTCCAGTGAGAATTTAACTCAGAAACCGTGGTTTCCTAGACTCTTTATGGTATCTATTTTCTCTCTTTGGTATCTCCTTTCTCCCTTTCCGGTATTTCCTTTCTCACTTTCTTCAAATACACTAAAGACAAATATTTCAGGCCCCAGTGAGAATTGAACTCACGACCCCTGGTTTACAAGACCAGTGCTCTAACCACTGAGCTATGGAGCCCTGTAGCTTCAAAAATCTCTGTCTCTCAATGTCTCTTTTCTCTCTGTCTTGTATCTCATTTCTCTCTTTCTGGTATCTCCTTTCTCTCTTTCTCCAAATACGCTAAAGGGTTCAGGCTCCAGTGAGAATTTAACTCAGAAGCCCTGGTTTCCTAGACTCTTTATGGTATCTATTTTCTCTCTTTGGTATCTACTGTCTCTCTTTCTGGTATCTCCTTTCTCTCCTTATTTAAATACGCTAAAGACAAAGATTTCAGGTTCCAGTGAGAATTGAACTCACGACCCCTGGTTTACTAGACCAGTGCTCTAACCACTGAGCTATGGAACCCAGTTCTTCTGAAAGTCTCTGTCTCTCTTCCCAATGTCTATTTTATCTCTGTCTGGTATCTCCGTTGTCTCTGTCTGGTATCTCATTTCACTCTTTCTTCAAATACACTAAAGGGTTCAGGCTCCAGTGAGAATTGAACTCAGGACCCTGGCTTACTAGACTCTTTCTGGTATCTATTTTCTCTCTTTGGTATCTCCTTTCTTTCTTTCTGGTATCTCCTTTCTCTCCTTCAAATACGCTAAAGACAAAGATTTCAGGTTCCAGTGAGAATTGAACTCACGACCCCTGGTTTACTAGAGCAGTGCTCTAACCACTGAGCTATGGAACCCTGTTCTTCCTTAAGTCTCTGTCTCTCTTCCCAATGTCTCTTTTCTCTCTGCCTGGTAACTCCTTTCTCTCCTTCTGGTATCTCCTTTCTCTCTTTCTCCAAATACGCTAAAGGGTTCAGGCTCCAGTGAGAATTGAACTCAGGACCCCTGGTTTACTAGACTGTTTCTGGTATCTATTTTCTGTCTTTGGTATCTACTGTCTCTCTTTCTGGTATCTCCTTTCTCTCCTTCTTCAAATACGCTAAAGACAAAGATTTCAGGTTCCAGTGAGAATTGAACTCACGACCCCTGGTTTACTAGACCAGTGCTCTAACCACTGAGCTATGGAACCCTGTTCTTCCTGAAGTCTCTGTCTCTCTTCCCAATGTCTCTTTTCTCTCTGCCTGGTATCTCCTTTCTCTCCTTCTGGTATCTCCTTTCTCTCTTTCTCCAAATACGCTAAAGGGTTCAGGCTCCAGTGAGAATTTAACTCAGAAACCGTGGTTTCCTAGACTCTTTATGGTATCTATTTTCTCTCTTTGGTATCTCCTTTCTCCCTTTCCGGTATTTCCTTTCTCACTTTCTTCAAATACACTAAAGACAAATATTTCAGGCCCCAGTGAGAATTGAACTCACGACCCCTGGTTTACAAGACCAGTGCTCTAACCACTGAGCTATGGAGCCCTGTAGCTTCAAAAATCTCTGTCTCTCAATGTCTCTTTTCTCTCTGTCTTGTATCTCATTTCTCTCTTTCTGGTATCTCCTTTCTCTCTTTCTCCAAATACGCTAAAGGGTTCAGGCTCCAGTGAGAATTTAACTCAGAAGCCCTGGTTTCCTAGACTCTTTATGGTATCTATTTTCTCTCTTTGGTATCTACTGTCTCTCTTTCTGGTATCTCCTTTCTCTCCTTATTTAAATACGCTAAAGACAAAGATTTCAGGTTCCAGTGAGAATTGAACTCACGACCCCTGGTTTACTAGACCAGTGCTCTAACCACTGAGCTATGGAACCCAGTTCTTCTGAAAGTCTCTGTCTCTCTTCCCAATGTCTATTTTATCTCTGTCTGGTATCTCCGTTGTCTCTGTCTGGTATCTCATTTCACTCTTTCTTCAAATACACTAAAGGGTTCAGGCTCCAGTGAGAATTGAACTCAGGACCCTGGCTTACTAGACTCTTTCTGGTATCTATTTTCTCTCTTTGGTATCTCCTTTCTTTCTTTCTGGTATCTCCTTTCTCTCCTTCAAATACGCTAAAGACAAAGATTTCAGGTTCCAGTGAGAATTGAACTCACGACCCCTGGTTTACTAGACCAGTGCTCTAACCACTGAGCTATGGAACCCTGTTCTTCCTGATGTCTCTGTATCTCTTCCCAATGTCTCTTTTCTCTCTGCCTGGTATCTCCTTTCTCTCCTTCTGGTATCTCCTTTCTATTTATCTTCAAATATGCTAAAGATTTCAGGCTCCAGTTAGAATTGAACTCAGGACCCTGGTTTACTAGACTCTTTCTGGTATCTATTTTCTCTCTTTGGTATCTCCTTTCTTTCTTTCTGGTATCTCCTTTCTCTCCTTCTTCAAATACGCTAAAGACAAAGATTTCAGGCTCCAGTGAGAATTTAACTCAGAAGCCCTGGTTTCCTAGACTCTTTATGGTATCTATTTACTCTATTTGGTATCTCTTTTCTATCTTTATGGTATCTCCTTTCTCTCCTTCTTCAAATACGCTAAAGACAAAGGTTCCAGTGAGAATTGAACTCACGACCCCTGGTTTACTAGAGCAGTGCTCTAACCACTGAGCTATGGAACCCTGTTCTTCCTTAAGTCTCTGTCTCTCTTCCCAATGTCTCTTTTCTCTCTGCCTGGTAACTCCTTTCTCTCCTTCTGGTATCTCCTTTCTCTCTTTCTCCAAATACGCTAAAGGGTTCAGGCTCCAGTGAGAATTGAACTCAGAAACCCTGGTTTCCTAGACTCTTTATGGTATCTATTTTCTCTCTTTGGTATCTACTGTCTCTCTTTCTGGTATCTCCTTTCTCTCTTTCTTCAAATACACTAAAGACAAATATTTCAGGCCCCAGTGAGAATTGAACTCACGACCCCTGGTTTACAAGACCAGTGCTCTAACCACTGAGTTATGGAGCCCTGTAGCTTCAAAAATCGCTGTCTCTCAATGTCTCTTTTCTTTCTGTCTTGTATCTCATTTCTCTCTTTCTGGTATCTCCTTTCTCTCTTTCTCCAAATACACTAAATATTTCAGGCTCCAGTTAGAATTGAACTCAGGACCCTGGTTTACTAGACTCTTTCTGGTATCTATTTACTCTATTTGGTATCTCCTTTCTATCTTTCTGGTATCTCCTTTCTCTCCTTCTTCAAATACGCTAAAGACAAAGATTTCAGCTTCCAGTGAGAATTGAACTCACGACCCCTGGTTTACTAGACCAGTGCTCTAACCACTGTGCTATGGAACCCTGTTCTTCCTTAAGTCTCTGTCTCTCTTCCCAATGTCTCTTTTCTCTCTGCCTGGTAACTCCTTTCTCTCCTTCTGGTATCTCCTTTCTCTCTTTCTCCAAATACGCTAAAGGGTTCAGGCTCCAGTGAGAATTGAACTCAGGACCCCTGGTTTACTAGACTGTTTCTGGTATCTATTTTCTGTCTTTGGTATCTACTGTCTCTCTTTCTGGTATCTCCTTTCTCTCCTTCTTCAAATACGCTAAAGACAAAGATTTCAGGTTCCAGTGAGAATTGAACTCACGACCCCTGGTTTACTAGACCAGTGCTCTAACCACTGAGCTATGGAACCCTGTTCTTCCTGAAGTCTCTGTCTCTCTTCCCAATGTCTCTTTTCTCTCTGCCTGGTATCTCCTTTCTCTCCTTCTGGTATCTCCTTTCTCTCTTTCTCCAAATACGCTAAAGGGTTCAGGCTCCAGTGAGAATTTAACTCAGAAACCCTGGTTTCCTAGACTCTTTATGGTATCTATTTTCTCTCTTTGGTATCTACTGTCTCTCTTTCTGGTATCTCCTTTCTCTCTTTCTTCAAATACACTAAAGACAAATATTTCAGGCCCCAGTGAGAATTGAACTCACGACCCCTGGTTTACAAGACCAGTGCTCTAACCACTGAGCTTCAAAAATCTCTGTCTCTCAATGTCTCTTTTCTCTCTGTCTTGTATCTCATTTCTCTCTTTCTGGTATCTCCTTTCTCTCTTTCTCCAAATACACTAAATATTTCAGGCTCCAGTTAGAATTGAACTCAGGACCCTGGTTTACTAGACTCTTTCTGGTATCTATTTACTCTATTTGGTATCTCCTTTCTATCTTTATGGTATCTCCTTTCTCTCCTTCTTCAAATACGCTAAAGACAAAGATTTCAGGTTCCAGTGAGAATTGAACTCACGACCCCTGGTTTACTAGAGCAGTGCTCTAACCACTGAGCTATGGAACCCTGTTCTTCCTTAAGTCTCTGTCTCTCTTCCCAATGTCTCTTTTCTCTCTGCCTGGTAACTCCTTTCTCTCCTTCTGGTATCTCCTTTCTCTCTTTCTCCAAATACGCTAAAGGGTTCAGGCTCCAGTGAGAATTGAACTCAGGACCCCTGGTTTACTAGACTGTTTCTGGTATCTATTTTCTGTCTTTGGTATCTACTGTCTCTCTTTCTGGTATCTCCTTTCTCTCCTTCTTCAAATACGCTAAAGACAAAGATTTCAGGTTCCAGTGAGAATTGAACTCACGACCCCTGGTTTACTAGACCAGTGCTCTAACCACTGAGCTATGGAACCCTGTTCTTCCTGAAGTCTCTGTCTCTCTTCCCAATGTCTCTTTTCTCTCTGCCTGGTATCTCCTTTCTCTCCTTCTGGTATCTCCTTTCTCTCTTTCTCCAAATACGCTAAAGGGTTCAGGCTCCAGTGAGAATTTAACTCAGAAACCGTGGTTTCCTAGACTCTTTATGGTATCTATTTTCTCTCTTTGGTATCTCCTTTCTCCCTTTCCGGTATTTCCTTTCTCACTTTCTTCAAATACACTAAAGACAAATATTTCAGGCCCCAGTGAGAATTGAACTCACGACCCCTGGTTTACAAGACCAGTGCTCTAACCACTGAGCTATGGAGCCCTGTAGCTTCAAAAATCTCTGTCTCTCAATGTCTCTTTTCTCTCTGTCTTGTATCTCATTTCTCTCTTTCTGGTATCTCCTTTCTCTCTTTCTCCAAATACGCTAAAGGGTTCAGGCTCCAGTGAGAATTTAACTCAGAAGCCCTGGTTTCCTAGACTCTTTATGGTATCTATTTTCTCTCTTTGGTATCTACTGTCTCTCTTTCTGGTATCTCCTTTCTCTCCTTATTTAAATACGCTAAAGACAAAGATTTCAGGTTCCAGTGAGAATTGAACTCACGACCCCTGGTTTACTAGACCAGTGCTCTAACCACTGAGCTATGGAACCCAGTTCTTCTGAAAGTCTCTGTCTCTCTTCCCAATGTCTATTTTATCTCTGTCTGGTATCTCCGTTGTCTCTGTCTGGTATCTCATTTCACTCTTTCTTCAAATACACTAAAGGGTTCAGGCTCCAGTGAGAATTGAACTCAGGACCCTGGCTTACTAGACTCTTTCTGGTATCTATTTTCTCTCTTTGGTATCTCCTTTCTTTCTTTCTGGTATCTCCTTTCTCTCCTTCAAATACGCTAAAGACAAAGATTTCAGGTTCCAGTGAGAATTGAACTCACGACCCCTGGTTTACTAGACCAGTGCTCTAACCACTGAGCTATGGAACCCTGTTCTTCCTGATGTCTCTGTATC
Source organism: Notolepis coatsorum (assembly GCF_963971535.1). Taxonomy (NCBI): domain Eukaryota; kingdom Metazoa; phylum Chordata; class Actinopteri; order Aulopiformes; family Paralepididae; genus Notolepis; species Notolepis coatsorum. The sequence continues at coordinate 64,495,070 of NC_140183.1, forward strand.
TCTTCCCAATGTCTCTTTTCTCTCTGCCTGGTATCTCCTTTCTCTCCTTCTGGTATCTCCTTTCTATTTATCTTCAAATATGCTAAAGATTTCAGGCTCCAGTTAGAATTGAACTCAGGACCCTGGTTTACTAGACTCTTTCTGGTATCTATTTTCTCTCTTTGGTATCTCCTTTCTTTCTTTCTGGTATCTCCTTTCTCTCCTTCTTCAAATACGCTAAAGACAAAGATTTCAGGCTCCAGTGAGAATTTAACTCAGAAGCCCTGGTTTCCTAGACTCTTTATGGTATCTATTTACTCTATTTGGTATCTCTTTTCTATCTTTATGGTATCTCCTTTCTCTCCTTCTTCAAATACGCTAAAGACAAAGGTTCCAGTGAGAATTGAACTCACGACCCCTGGTTTACTAGAGCAGTGCTCTAACCACTGAGCTATGGAACCCTGTTCTTCCTTAAGTCTCTGTCTCTCTTCCCAATGTCTCTTTTCTCTCTGCCTGGTAACTCCTTTCTCTCCTTCTGGTATCTCCTTTCTCTCTTTCTCCAAATACGCTAAAGGGTTCAGGCTCCAGTGAGAATTGAACTCAGGACCCCTGGTTTACTAGACTGTTTCTGGTATCTATTTTCTGTCTTTGGTATCTACTGTCTCTCTTTCTGGTATCTCCTTTCTCTCCTTCTTCAAATACGCTAAAGACAAAGATTTCAGGTTCCAGTGAGAATTGAACTCACGACCCCTGGTTTACTAGACCAGTGCTCTAACCACTGAGCTATGGAACCCTGTTCTTCCTGAAGTCTCTGTCTCTCTTCCCAATGTCTCTTTTCTCTCTGCCTGGTATCTCCTTTCTCTCCTTCTGGTATCTCCTTTCTCTCTTTCTCCAAATACGCTAAAGGGTTCAGGCTCCAGTGAGAATTTAACTCAGAAACCCTGGTTTCCTAGACTCTTTATGGTATCTATTTTCTCTCTTTGGTATCTACTGTCTCTCTTTCTGGTATCTCCTTTCTCTCTTTCTTCAAATACACTAAAGACAAATATTTCAGGCCCCAGTGAGAATTGAACTCACGACCCCTGGTTTACAAGACCAGTGCTCTAACCACTGAGCTTCAAAAATCTCTGTCTCTCAATGTCTCTTTTCTCTCTGTCTTGTATCTCATTTCTCTCTTTCTGGTATCTCCTTTCTCTCTTTCTCCAAATACACTAAATATTTCAGGCTCCAGTTAGAATTGAACTCAGGACCCTGGTTTACTAGACTCTTTCTGGTATCTATTTACTCTATTTGGTATCTCCTTTCTATCTTTATGGTATCTCCTTTCTCTCCTTCTTCAAATACGCTAAAGACAAAGATTTCAGGTTCCAGTGAGAATTGAACTCACGACCCCTGGTTTACTAGAGCAGTGCTCTAACCACTGAGCTATGGAACCCTGTTCTTCCTTAAGTCTCTGTCTCTCTTCCCAATGTCTCTTTTCTCTCTGCCTGGTAACTCCTTTCTCTCCTTCTGGTATCTCCTTTCTCTCTTTCTCCAAATACGCTAAAGGGTTCAGGCTCCAGTGAGAATTGAACTCAGGACCCCTGGTTTACTAGACTGTTTCTGGTATCTATTTTCTGTCTTTGGTATCTACTGTCTCTCTTTCTGGTATCTCCTTTCTCTCCTTCTTCAAATACGCTAAAGACAAAGATTTCAGGTTCCAGTGAGAATTGAACTCACGACCCCTGGTTTACTAGACCAGTGCTCTAACCACTGAGCTATGGAACCCTGTTCTTCCTGAAGTCTCTGTCTCTCTTCCCAATGTCTCTTTTCTCTCTGCCTGGTATCTCCTTTCTCTCCTTCTGGTATCTCCTTTCTCTCTTTCTCCAAATACGCTAAAGGGTTCAGGCTCCAGTGAGAATTTAACTCAGAAACCCTGGTTTCCTAGACTCTTTATGGTATCTATTTTCTCTCTTTGGTATCTCCTTTCTCCCTTTCCGGTATTTCCTTTCTCACTTTCTTCAAATACACTAAAGACAAATATTTCAGGCCCCAGTGAGAATTGAACTCACGACCCCTGGTTTACAAGACCAGTGCTCTAACCACTGAGCTATGGAGCCCTGTAGCTTCAAAAATCTCTGTCTCTCAATGTCTCTTTTCTCTCTGTCTTGTATCTCATTTCTCTCTTTCTGGTATCTCCTTTCTCTCTTTCTCCAAATACGCTAAAGGGTTCAGGCTCCAGTGAGAATTTAACTCAGAAGCCCTGGTTTCCTAGACTCTTTATGGTATCTATTTTCTCTCTTTGGTATCTACTGTCTCTCTTTCTGGTATCTCCTTTCTCTCCTTATTTAAATACGCTAAAGACAAAGATTTCAGGTTCCAGTGAGAATTGAACTCACGACCCCTGGTTTACTAGACCAGTGCTCTAACCACTGAGCTATGGAACCCAGTTCTTCTGAAAGTCTCTGTCTCTCTTCCCAATGTCTATTTTATCTCTGTCTGGTATCTCCGTTGTCTCTGTCTGGTATCTCATTTCACTCTTTCTTCAAATACACTAAAGGGTTCAGGCTCCAGTGAGAATTGAACTCAGGACCCTGGCTTACTAGACTCTTTCTGGTATCTATTTTCTCTCTTTGGTATCTCCTTTCTTTCTTTCTGGTATCTCCTTTCTCTCCTTCAAATACGCTAAAGACAAAGATTTCAGGTTCCAGTGAGAATTGAACTCACGACCCCTGGTTTACTAGACCAGTGCTCTAACCACTGAGCTATGGAACCCTGTTCTTCCTGATGTCTCTGTATCTCTTCCCAATGTCTCTTTTCTCTCTGCCTGGTATCTCCTTTCTCTCCTTCTGGTATCTCCTTTCTATTTATCTTCAAATATGCTAAAGATTTCAGGCTCCAGTTAGAATTGAACTCAGGACCCTGGTTTACTAGACTCTTTCTGGTATCTATTTTCTCTCTTTGGTATCTCCTTTCTTTCTTTCTGGTATCTCCTTTCTCTCCTTCTTCAAATACGCTAAAGACAAAGATTTCAGGCTCCAGTGAGAATTTAACTCAGAAGCCCTGGTTTCCTGGACTCTTTATGGTATCTATTTACTCTATTTGGTATCTCTTTTCTATCTTTATGGTATCTCCTTTCTCTCCTTCTTCAATTACGCTAAAGACAAAGATTTCAGGTTCCAGTGAGAATTGAACTCACGACCCCTGGTTTACTAGAGCAGTGCTCTAACCACTGAGCTATGGAACCCTGTTCTTCCTTAAGTCTCTGTCTCTCTTCCCAATGTCTCTTTTCTCTCTGCCTGGTAACTCCTTTCTCTCCTTCTGGTATCTCCTTTCTCTCTTTCTCCAAATACGCTAAAGGGTTCAGGCTCCAGTGAGAATTGAACTCAGGACCCCTGGTTTACTAGACTGTTTCTGGTATCTATTTTCTGTCTTTGGTATCTACTGTCTCTCTTTCTGGTATCTCCTTTCTCTCCTTCTTCAAATACGCTAAAGACAAAGATTTCAGGTTCCAGTGAGAATTGAACTCACGACCCCTGGTTTACTAGACCAGTGCTCTAACCACTGAGCTATGGAACCCTGTTCTTCCTGAAGTCTCTGTCTCTCTTCCCAATGTCTCTTTTCTCTCTGCCTGGTATCTCCTTTCTCTCCTTCTGGTATCTCCTTTCTCTCTTTCTCCAAATACGCTAAAGGGTTCAGGCTCCAGTGAGAATTTAACTCAGAAACCCTGGTTTCCTAGACTCTTTATGGTATCTATTTTCTCTCTTTGGTATCTCCTTTCTCCCTTTCCGGTATTTCCTTTCTCACTTTCTTCAAATACACTAAAGACAAATATTTCAGGCCCCAGTGAGAATTGAACTCACGACCCCTGGTTTACAAGACCAGTGCTCTAACCACTGAGCTATGGAGCCCTGTAGCTTCAAAAATCTCTGTCTCTCAATGTCTCTTTTCTCTGTCTTGTATCTCATTTCTCTCTTTCTGGTATCTCCTTTCTCTCTTTCTCCAAATACGCTAAAGGGTTCAGGCTCCAGTGAGAATTTAACTCAGAAGCCCTGGTTTCCTAGACTCTTTATGGTATCTATTTTCTCTCTTTGGTATCTACTGTCTCTCTTTCTGGTATCTCCTTTCTCTCCTTATTTAAATACGCTAAAGACAAAGATTTCAGGTTCTAGTGAGAATTGAACTCACGACCCCTGGTTTACTAGACCAGTGCTCTAACCACTGAGCTATGGAACCCAGTTCTTCTGAAAGTCTCTGTCTCTCTTCCCAATGTCTATTTTATCTCTGTCTGGTATCTCCGTTGTCTCTGTCTGGTATCTCATTTCACTCTTTCTTCAAATACACTAAAGGGTTCAGGCTCCAGTGAGAATTGAACTCAGGACCCTGGCTTACTAGACTCTTTCTGGTATCTATTTTCTCTCTTTGGTATCTCCTTTCTTTCTTTCTGGTATCTCCTTTCTCTCCTTCAAATACGCTAAAGACAAAGATTTCAGGTTCCAGTGAGAATTGAACTCACGACCCCTGGTTTACTAGACCAGTGCTCTAACCACTGAGCTATGGAACCCTGTTCTTCCTGATGTCTCTGTATCTCTTCCCAATGTCTCTTTTCTCTCTGCCTGGTATCTCCTTTCTCTCCTTCTGGTATCTCCTTTCTATTTATCTTCAAATATGCTAAAGATTTCAGGCTCCAGTTAGAATTGAACTCAGGACCCTGGTTTACTAGACTCTTTCTGGTATCTATTTTCTCTCTTTGGTATCTCCTTTCTTTCTTTCTGGTATCTCCTTTCTCTCCTTCTTCAAATACGCTAAAGACAAAGATTTCAGGCTCCAGTGAGAATTTAACTCAGAAGCCCTGGTTTCCTAGACTCTTTATGGTATCTATTTACTCTATTTGGTATCTCTTTTCTATCTTTATGGTATCTCCTTTCTCTCCTTCTTCAAATACGCTAAAGACAAAGATTTCAGGTTCCAGTGAGAATTGAACTCACGACCCCTGGTTTACTAGAGCAGTGCTCTAACCACTGAGCTATGGAACCCTGTTCTTCCTTAAGTACGCTAAAGGGTTCAGGCTCCAGTGAGAATTTAACTCAGAAGCCCTGGTTTCCTAGACTCTTTATGGTATCTATTTTCTCTCTTTGGTATCTACTGTCTCTCTTTCTGGTATCTCCTTTCTCTCTTTATTTAAATACGCTAAAGACAAAGATTTCAGGTTCCAGTGAGAATTGAACTCACAACCCCTGGTTTACTAGACCAGTGCTCTAACCACTGAGCTATGGAACCCAGTTCTTCTGAAAGTCTCTGTCTCTCTTCCCAATGTCTATTTTATCTCTGTCTGGTATCTCCGTTGTCTCTGTCTGGTATCTCATTTCACTCTTTCTTCAAATACACTAAAGGGTTCAGGCTCCAGTGAGAATTGAACTCAGGACCCTGGCTTACTAGACTCTTTCTGGTATCTATTTTCTCTCTTTGGTATCTCCTTTCTCCCTTTCCGGTATTTCCTTTCTCACTTTCTTCAAATACACTAAAGACAAATATTTCAGGCCCCAGTGAGAATTGAACTCACGACCCCTGGTTTACTAGACCAGTGCTCTAACCACTGAGCTATGGAACCCAGTTCTTCTGAAAGTCTCTGTCTCTCTTCCCAATGTCTATTTTATCTCTGTCTGGTATCTCCGTTGTCTCTGCTATGGAGCCCTGTAGTTTCCAAAATCTCTGTCTCTCAATGTCTCTTTTCTCTCTGTCTTGTATCTCCTTTCTCTCTTTCTGGTATCTCCTTTCTATTTATCTTCAAATAGACTAAATATTTCAGGCTCCAGTTAGAATTGAACTCAGGACCCTGGTTTACTAGACTCTTTCTGGTATCTATTTACTCTATTTGGTATCTCCTTTCTATCTTTCTGGTATCTCCTTTCTCTCCTTCTTCAAATACGCTAAAGTTCAGTGAGAATTGAACTCACGACCCCTGGTTTACTAGACCAGTGCTCTAACCACTGAGCTATGGAACCCTGTTCTTCCATAAGTCTCTGTCTCTCTTCCCAATGTCTCTTTTCTCTCTGCCTGGTAACTCCTTTCTCTCCTTCTGGTATCTCCTTTCTCTCTTTCTCCAAATACGCTAAAGGGTTCAGGCTCCAGTGAGAATTGAACTCAGGACCCCTGGTTTACTAGACTGTTTCTGGTATCTATTTTCTGTCTTTGGTATCTACTGTCTCTCTTTCTGGTATCTCCTTTCTCTCCTTCTTCAAATACGCTAAAGACAAAGATTTCAGGTTCCAGTGAGAATTGAACTCACGACCCCTGGTTTACTAGACCAGTGCTCTAACCACTGAGCTATGGAACCCTGTTCTTCCTGAAGTCTCTGTCTCTCTTCCCAATGTCTCTTTTCTCTCTGCCTGGTATCTCCTTTCTCTCCTTCTGGTATCTCCTTTCTCTCTTTCTCCAAATACGCTAAAGGGTGCAGGCTCCAGTGAGAATTTAATTCAGAAACCCTGGTTTCCTAGACTCTTTATGGTATCTATTTTCTCTCTTTGGTATCTCCTTTCTCCCTTTCCGGTATTTCCTTTCTCTCTTTCTTCAAATACACTAAAGACAAATATTTCAGGCCCCAGTGAGAATTGAACTCACGACCCCTGGTTTACAAGACCAGTGCTCTAACCACTGAGCTATGGAGCCCTGTAGCTTCAAAAATCTCTGTCTCTCAATGTCTCTTTTCTCTCTGTCTTGTATCTCATTTCTCTCTTTCTGGTATCTCCTTTCTCTCTTTCTCCAAATACGCTAAAGGGTTCAGGCTCCAGTGAGAATTTAACTCAGAAGCCCTGGTTTCCTAGACTGTTTCTGGTATCTATTTTCTCTCTTTGGTATCTACTGTCTCTCTTTCCGGTATCTCCTTTCTCTCCTTCTTCAAATACGCTAAAGACAAAGATTTCAGTTTCCAGTGAGAATTGAACTCACGACCCCTGGTTTACTAGACCAGTGCTCTAACCACTGAGCTATGGAACCCTGTTCTTCCTGAAGTCTCTGTCTCTCTTCCCAATGTCTCTTTTCTCTCTGCCTGGTATCTCCTTTCTCTCCTTCTGGTATCTCCTTTCTCTCTTTCTCCAAATACGCTAAAGGGTGCAGGCTCCAGTGAGAATTTAACTCAGAAGCCCTGGTTTCCTAGACTCTTTATGGTATCTATTTTCTCTCTTTGGTATCTACTGTCTCTCTTTCTGGTATCTCCTTTCTCTCCTTATTTAAATACGCTAAAGACAAAGATTTCAGGTTCCAGTGAGAATTGAACTCACGACCCCTGGTTTACTAGACCAGTGCTCTAACCACTGAGCTATGGAACCCAGTTCTTCTGAAAGTCTCTGTCTCTCTTCCCAATGTCTATTTTATCTCTGTCTGGTATCTCCGTTGTCTCTGTCTGGTATCTCATTTCACTCTTTCTTCAAATACACTAAAGGGTTCAGGCTCCAGTGAGAATTGAACTCAGGACCCTGGCTTACTAGACTCTTTCTGGTATCTATTTTCTCTCTTTGGTATCTCCTTTCTTTCTGGTATCTCCGTTCTCTCCTTCAAATACGCTAAAGACAAAGATTTCAGGTTCCAGTGAGAATTGAACTCACGACCCCTGGTTTACTAGACCAGTGCTCTAACCACTGAGCTATGGAACCCTGTTCTTCCTGAAGTCTCTGTCTCTCTTCCCAATGTCTCTTTTCTCTCTGCCTGGTATCTCCTTTCTCTCCTTCTGGTATCTCCTTTCTCTCTTTCTCCAAATACGCTAAAGGGTGCAGGCTCCAGTGAGAATTTAACTCAGAAACCCTGGTTTCCTAGACTCTTTATGGTATCTATTTTCTCTCTTTGGTATTTCCTTTCTCTCTTTCTTCAAATACACTAAAGACAAGTATTTCAGGCCCCAGTGAGAATTGAACTCACGACCCCTGGTTTACAAGACCAGTGCTCTAACCACTGAGCTATGGAGCCCTGTAGCTTCAAAAATCTCTGTCTCTCAATGTCTCTTTTATCTCTGTCTTGTATCTCATTTCTCTCTTTCTGGTATCTCCTTTCTCTCTTTCTCCAAATACGCTAAAGGGTTCAGGCTCCAGTGAGAATTTAACTCAGAAGCCCTGGTTTCCTAGACTGTTTCTGGTATCTATTTTCTCTCTTTGGTATCTACTGTCTCTCTTTCTGGTATCTCCTTTCTCTCCTTCTTCAAATACGCTAAAGACAAAGATTTCAGGTTCCAGTGAGAATTGAACTCACGACCCCTGGTTTACTAGACCAGTGCTCTAACCACTGAGCTATGGAACCCTGTTCTTCCTGAAGTCTCTGTCTCTCTTCCCAATGTCTCTTTTCTCTCTGCCTGGTATCTCCTTTCTCTCCTTCTGGTATCTCCTTTCTCTCTTTCTCCAAATACGCTAAAGGGTGCAGGCTCCAGTGAGAATTTAACTCAGAAACCCTGGTTTCCTAGACTCTTTATGGTATCTATTTTCTCTCTTTGGTATCTCCTTTCTCCCTTTCCGGTATTTCCTTTCTCTCTTTCTTCAAATACACTAAAGACAAATATTTCAGGCCCCAGTGAGAATTGAACTCACGACCCCTGGTTTACAAGACCAGTGCTCTAACCACTGAGCTATGGAGCCCTGTAGCTTCAAAAATCTCTGTCTCTCAATGTCTCTTTTCTCTCTGTCTTGTATCTCATTTCTCTCTTTCTGGTATCTCCTTTCTCTCTTTCTCCAAATACGCTAAAGGGTGCAGGCTCCAGTGAGAATTTAACTCAGAAACCCTGGTTTCCTAGACTCTTTATGGTATCTATTTTCTCTCTTTGGTATCTCCTTTCTCTCTTTGGTATCTCCTTTCTCTCCTTATTTAAATACGCTAAAGACAAAGATTTCAGGTTCCAGTGAGAATTGAACTCACGACCCCTGGTTTACTAGACCAGTGCTCTAACCACTGAGCTATGGAACCCAGTTCTTCTGAAAGTCTCTGTCTCTCTTCCCAATGTCTATTTTATCTCTGTCTGGTATCTCCGTTGTCTCTGTCTGGTATCTCATTTCACTCTTTCTTCAAATACACTAAAGGGTTCAGGCTCCAGTGAGAATTGAACTCAGGACCCTGGCTTACTAGACTCTTTCTGGTATCTATTTTCTCTCTTTGGTATCTCCTTTCTTTCTTTCTGGTATCTCCGTTCTCTCCTTCAAATACGCTAAAGACAAAGATGTCAGGTTCCAGTGAGAATTGAACTCACGACCCCTGGTTTACTAGACCAGTGCTCTAACCACTGAGCTATGGAACCCTGTTCTTCCTGAAGTCTCTGTATCTCTTCCCAATGTCTCTTTTCTCTCTGCCTGGTATCTCCTTTCTCTCCTTCTGGTATCTCCTTTCTATTTATCTTCAAATATGCTACAGATTTCAGGCTCCAGTTAGAATTGAACTCAGGATCCTGGTTTACTAGACTCTTTCTGGTATCTATTTTCTCTCTTTGGTATCTCCTTTCTTTCTTTCTGGTATCTCCTTTCTCTCCTTCTTCAAATACGCTAAAGACAAAGATTTCAGGTTCCAGTGAGAATTGAACTCACGACCCCTGGTTTACTAGACCAGTGCTCTAACCACTGAGCTATGGAACCCTGTTCTTCCTGAAGTCTCTGTCTCTCTTCCCAATGTCTCTTTTCTCTCTTTGGTATCTCCTTTCTTTCTTTCTGGTATCTCCTTTCTCTCCTTCTTCAAATACGCTAAAGACAAAGATTTCTGGTTCCAGTGAGAATTGAACTCACGACCCCTGGTTTACTAGACCAGTGCTCTAACCACTGAGCTATGGAACCCTGTTCTTCCTGAAGTCTCTGTCTCTCTTCCCAATGTCTCTTTTCTCTCTGCCTGGTATCTCCTTTCTCTCCTTCTGGTATCTCCTTTCTCTCTTTCTCCAAATACGCTAAAGGGTGCAGGCTCCAGTGAGAATTTAACTCAGAAGCCCTGGTTTCCTAGACTCTTTATGGTATCTATTTTCTCTCTTTGGTATCTCCTTTCTCTCCTTATTTAAATACGCTAAAGACAAAGATTTCAGGTTCCAGTGAGAATTGAACTAACGACCCCTGGTTTACTAGACCAGTGCTCTAACCACTGAGCTATGGAACCCAGTTCTTCTGAAAGTCTCTGTCTCTCTTCCCAATGTCTCTTTTCTCTCTGCCTGGTATCTCCTTTCTCTCCTTCTGGTATCTCCTTTCTATTTATCTTCAAATATGCTACAGATTTCAGGCTCCAGTTAGAATTGAACTCAGGATCCTGGTTTACTAGACTCTTTCTGGTATCTATTTTCTCTCTTTGGTATCTCCTTTCTTTCTTTCTGGTATCTCCTTTCTCTCCTTCTTCAAATACACTAAAGACAAAGATTTCAGGTTCCAGTGAGAATTGAACTCACGACCCCTGGTTTACTAGACCAGTGCTCTAACCACTGAGCTATGGAACCCTGTTCTTCCTGAAGTCTCTGTCTCTCTTCCCAATGTCTCTTTTCTCTCTGCCTGGTATCTCCTTTCTCTCCTTCTGGTATCTCCTTTCTCTCTTTCTCCAAATACGCTAAAGGGTGCAGGCTCCAGTGAGAATTTAACTCAGAAACCCTGGTTTCCTAGACTCTTTATGGTATCTATTTTCTCTCTTTGGTATCTCCTTTCTCCCTTTCCGGTATTTCCTTTCTCTCTTTCTTCAAATACACTAAAGACAAATATTTCAGGCCCCAGTGAGAATTGAACTCACGACCCCTGGTTTACAAGACCAGTGCTCTAACCACTGAGCTATGGAGCCCTGTAGCTTCAAAAATCTCTGTCTCTCAATGTCTCTTTTCTCTCTGTCTTGTATCTCATTTCTCTCTTTCTGGTATCTCCTTTCTCTCTTTCTCCAAATACGCTAAAGGGTTCAGGCTCCAGTGAGAATTTAACTCAGAAGCCCTGGTTTCCTAGACTCTTTATGGTATCTATTTTCTCTCTTTGGTATCTACTGTCTCTCTTTCTGGTATCTCCTTTCTCTCCTTATTTAAATACGCTAAAGACAAAGATTTCAGGTTCCAGTGAGAATTGAACTCACGACCCCTGGTTTACTAGACCAGTGCTCTAACCACTGAGCTATGGAACCCAGTTCTTCTGAAAGTCTCTGTCTCTCTTCCCAATGTCTATTTTATCTCTGTCTGGTATCTCCGTTGTCTCTGTCTGGTATCTCATTTCACTCTTTCTTCAAATACACTAAAGGGTTCAGGCTCCAGTGAGAATTGAACTCAGGACCCTGGCTTACTAGACTCTTTCTGGTATCTATTTTCTCTCTTTGGTATCTCCTTTCTTTCTTTCTGGTATCTCCGTTCTCTCCTTCAAATACGCTAAAGACAAAGATTTCAGGTTCCAGTGAGAATTGAACTCACGACCCCTGGTTTACTAGACCAGTGCTCTAACCACTGAGCTATGGAACCCTGTTCTTCCTGAAGTCTCTGTATCTCTTCCCAATGTCTCTTTTCTCTCTGCCTGGTATCTCCTTTCTCTCCTTCTGGTATCTCCTTTCTATTTATCTTCAAATATGCTACAGATTTCAGGCTCCAGTTAGAATTGAACTCAGGATCCTGGTTTACTAGACTCTTTCTGGTATCTATTTTCTCTCTTTGGTATCTCCTTTCTTTCTTTCTGGTATCTCCTTTCTCTCCTTCTTCAAATACGCTAAAGACAAAGATTTCAGGTTCCAGTGAGAATTGAACTCACGGCCCCTGGTTTACTAGACCAGTGCTCTAACCACTGAGCTATGGAACCCAGTTCTTCTGAAAGTCTCTGTCTCTCTTCCCAATGTCTCTTTTCTCTCTGCCTGGTATCTCCTTTCTCTCCTTCTGGTATCTCCTTTCTATTTATCTTCAAATATGCTACAGATTTCAGGCTCCAGTTAGAATTGAACTCAGGATCCTGGTTTACTAGACTCTTTCTGGTATCTATTTTCTCTCTTTGGTATCTCCTTTCTTTCTTTCTGGTATCTCCTTTCTCTCCTTCTTCAAATACACTAAAGACAAAGATTTCAGGTTCCAGTGAGAATTGAACTCACGACCCCTGGTTTACTAGACCAGTGCTCTAACCACTGAGCTATGGAACCCTGTTCTTCCTGAAGTCTCTGTCTCTCTTCCCAATGTCTCTTTTCTCTCTGCCTGGTATCTCCTTTCTCTCCTTCTGGTATCTCCTTTCTCTCTTTCTCCAAATACGCTAAAGGGTGCAGGCTCCAGTGAGAATTTAACTCAGAAACCCTGGTTTCCTAGACTCTTTATGGTATCTATTTTCTCTCTTTGGTATCTCCTTTCTCCCTTTCCGGTATTTCCTTTCTCTCTTTCTTCAAATACACTAAAGACAAATATTTCAGGCCCCAGTGAGAATTGAACTCACGACCCCTGGTTTACAAGACCAGTGCTCTAACCACTGAGCTATGGAGCCCTGTAGCTTCAAAAATCTCTGTCTCTCAATGTCTCTTTTCTCTCTGTCTTGTATCTCATTTCTCTCTTTCTGGTATCTCCTTTCTCTCTTTCTCCAAATACGCTAAAGGGTTCAGGCTCCAGTGAGAATTTAACTCAGAAGCCCTGGTTTCCTAGACTCTTTATGGTATCTATTTTCTCTCTTTGGTATCTACTGTCTCTCTTTCTGGTATCTCCTTTCTCTCCTTATTTAAATACGCTAAAGACAAAGATTTCAGGTTCCAGTGAGAATTGAACTCACGACCCCTGGTTTACTAGACCAGTGCTCTAACCACTGAGCTATGGAACCCAGTTCTTCTGAAAGTCTCTGTCTCTCTTCCCAATGTCTATTTTATCTCTGTCTGGTATCTCCGTTGTCTCTGTCTGGTATCTCATTTCACTCTTTCTTCAAATACACTAAAGGGTTCAGGCTCCAGTGAGAATTGAACTCAGGACCCTGGCTTACTAGACTCTTTCTGGTATCTATTTTCTCTCTTTGGTATCTCCTTTCTTTCTTTCTGGTATCTCCGTTCTCTCCTTCAAATACGCTAAAGACAAAGATTTCAGGTTCCAGTGAGAATTGAACTCACGACCCCTGGTTTACTAGACCAGTGCTCTAACCACTGAGCTATGGAACCCTGTTCTTCCTGAAGTCTCTGTATCTCTTCCCAATGTCTCTTTTCTCTCTGCCTGGTATCTCCTTTCTCTCCTTCTGGTATCTCCTTTCTCTCCTTCTTCAAATACACTAAAGACAAAGATTTCAGGTTCCAGTGAGAATTGAACTCACGACCCCTGGTTTACTAGACCAGTGCTCTAACCACTGAGCTATGGAACCCTGTTCTTCCTGAAGTCTCTGTCTCTCTTCCCAATGTCTCTTTTCTCTCTGCCTGGTATCTCCTTTCTCTCCTTCTGGTATCTCCTTTCTCTCTTTCTCCAAATACGCTAAAGGGTGCAGGCTCCAGTGAGAATTTAACTCAGAAACCCTGGTTTCCTAGACTCTTTATGGTATCTATTTTCTCTCTTTGGTATCTCCTTTCTCCCTTTCCGGTATTTCCTTTCTCTCTTTCTTCAAATACACTAAAGACAAATATTTCAGGCCCCAGTGAGAATTGAACTCACGACCCCTGGTTTACAAGACCAGTGCTCTAACCACTGAGCTATGGAGCCCTGTAGCTACAAAAATCTCTGTCTCTCAATGTCTCTTTTCTCTCTGTCTTGTATCTCATTTCTCTCTTTCTGGTATCTCCTTTCTCTCTTTCTCCAAATACGCTAAAAGGTTCAGGCTCCGGTGAGAATTTAACTCAGAAGCCCTGGTTTCCTAGACTCTTTATGGTATCTATTTTCTCTCTTTGGTATCTACTGTCTCTCTTTCTGGTATCTCCTTTCTCTCCTTATTTAAATACGCTAAAGACAAAGATTTCAGGTTCCAGTGAGAATTGAACTCACGACCCCTGGTTTACTAGACCAGTGCTCTAACCACTGAGCTATGGAACCCAGTTCTTCTGAAAGTCTCTGTCTCTCTTCCCAATGTCTATTTTATCTCTGTCTGGTATCTCCGTTGTCTCTGTCTGGTATCTCATTTCACTCTTTCTTCAAATACACTAAAGGGTTCAGGCTCCAGTGAGAATTGAACTCAGGACCCTGGCTTACTAGACTCTTTCTGGTATCTATTTTCTCTCTTTGGTATCTCCTTTCTTTCTTTCTGGTATCTCCGTTCTCTCCTTCAAATACGCTAAAGACAAAGATTTCAGGTTCCAGTGAGAATTGAACTCACGACCCCTGGTTTACTAGACCAGTGCTCTAACCACTGAGCTATGGAACCCTGTTCTTCCTGAAGTCTCTGTATCTCTTCCCAATGTCTCTTTTCTCTCTGCCTGGTATCTCCTTTCTCTCCTTCTGGTATCTCCTTTCTATTTATCTTCAAATATGCTACAGATTTCAGGCTCCAGTTAGAATTGAACTCAGGATCCTGGTTTACTAGACTATTTCTGGTATCTATTTTCTCTCTTTGGTATCTCCTTTCTTTCTTTCTGGTATCTCCTTTCTCTCCTTCTTCAAATACGCTAAAGACAAAGATTTCAGGTTCCAGTGAGAATTGAACTCACGGCCCCTGGTTTACTAGACCAGTGCTCTAACCACTGAGCTATGGAACCCTGTTCTTCCTGAAGTCTCTGTCTCTCTTCCCAATGTCTCTTTTCTCTCTGCCTTGTATCTCCTTTATCTCCTTCTGGTATCTCCTTTCTCTCTTTCTCCAAATACGCTAAAGGGTTCAGGCTCCAGTGAGAATTTAACTCAGAAACCCTGGTTTCCTAGACTCTTTATGGTATCTATTTTCTCTCTTTGGTATCTCCTTTCTCCCTTTCCGGTATTTCCTTTCTCTCTTTCTTCAAATACACTAAAGACAAATCTTTCAGGCCCCAGTGAGAATTGAACTCACGACCCCTGGTTTACAAGACCAGTGCTCTAACCACTGAGCTATGGAGCCCTGTAGTTTCAAAAATCTCTGTCTCTCAATGTCTCTTTTCTCTCTGTCTTGTATCTCATTTCTCTCTTTCTGGTATCTCCTTTCTATTTATCTTCAAATACGCTAAAGGGTTCAGGCTCCAGTGAGAATTTAACTCAGAAGCCCTGGTTTCCTAGACTCTTTCTGGTATCTATTTACTCTATTTGGTATCTCCTTTCTATCTTTCTGGTATCTCCTTTCTCTCTTTCTCCAAATACGCTAAAGGGTTCAGGCTCCAGTGAGAATTTAACTCAGAAGCCCTGGTTTCCTAGACTGTTTCTGGTATCTATTTTCTCTCTTTGGTATCTACTGTCTCTCTTTCTGGTATCTCCTTTCTCTCCTTCTTCAAATACGCTAAAGACAAAGATTTCAGGTTCCAGTGAGAATTGAACTCACGACCCCTGGTTTACTAGACCAGTGCTCTAACCACTGAGCTATGGAACCCTGTTCTTCCTGAAGTCTCTGTCTCTCTTCCCAATGTCTCTTTTCTCTCTGCCTGGTATCTCCTTTCTCTCCTTCTGGTATCTCCTTTCTCTCTTTCTCCAAATACGCTAAAGGGTGCAGGCTCCAGTGAGAATTTAACTCAGAAACCCTGGTTTCCTAGACTCTTTATGGTATCTATTTTCTCTCTTTGGTATCTCCTTTCTCCCTTTCCGGTATTTCCTTTCTCTCTTTCTTCAAATACACTAAAGACAAATATTTCAGGCCCCAGTGAGAATTGAACTCACGACCCCTGGTTTACAAGACCAGTGCTCTAACCACTGAGCTATGGAGCCCTGTAGCTTCAAAAATCTCTGTCTCTCAATGTCTCTTTTCTCTCTGTCTTGTATCTCATTTCTCTCTTTCTGGTATCTCCTTTCTCTCTTTCTCCAAATACGCTAAAGGGTTCAGGCTCCAGTGAGAATTTAACTCAGAAGCCCTGGTTTCCTAGACTCTTTATGGTATCTATTTTCTCTCTTTGGTATCTACTGTCTCTCTTTCTGGTATCTCCTTTCTCTCCTTATTTAAATACGCTAAAGACAAAGATTTCAGGTTCCTGTGAGAATTGAACTCACGACCCCTGGTTTACTAGACCAGTGCTCTAACCACTGAGCTATGGAACCCAGTTCTTCTGAAAGTCTCTGTCTCTCTTCCCAATGTCTATTTTATCTCTGTCTGGTATCTCCGTTGTCTCTGTCTGGTATCTCATTTCACTCTTTCTTCAAATACACTAAAGGGTTCAGGCTCCAGTGAGAATTGAACTCAGGACCCTGGCTTACTAGACTCTTTCTGGTATCTATTTTCTCTCTTTGGTATCTCCTTTCTTTCTTTCTGGTATCTCCGTTCTCTCCTTCAAATACGCTAAAGACAAAGATTTCAGGTTCCAGTGAGAATTGAACTCACGACCCCTGGTTTACTAGACCAGTGCTCTAACCACTGAGCTATGGAACCCTGTTCTTCCTGAAGTCTCTGTATCTCTTCCCAATGTCTCTTTTCTCTCTGCCTGGTATCTCCTTTCTCTCCTTCTGGTATCTCCTTTCTATTTATCTTCAAATATGCTACAGATTTCAGGCTCCAGTTAGAATTGAACTCAGGATCCTGGTTTACTAGACTCTTTCTGGTATCTATTTTCTCTCTTTGGTATCTCCTTTCTTTCTTTCTGGTATCTCCTTTCTCTCCTTCTTCAAATACGCTAAAGACAAAGATTTCAGGTTCCAGTGAGAATTGAACTCACGACCCCTGGTTTACTAGACCAGTGCTCTAACCACTGAGCTATGGAACCCTGTTCTTCCTGAAGTCTCTGTCTCTCTTCCCAATGTCTCTTTTCTCTCTGCCTTGTATCTCCTTTATCTCCTTCTGGTATCTCCTTTCTCTCTTTCTCCAAATACGCTAAAGGGTTCAGGCTCCAGTGAGAATTTAACTCAGAAACCCTGGTTTCCTAGACTCTTTATGGTATCTATTTTCTCTCTTTGGTATCTCCTTTCTCCCTTTCCGGTATTTCCTTTCTCTCTTTCTTCAAATACACTAAAGACAAATCTTTCAGGCCCCAGTGAGAATTGAACTCACGACCCCTGGTTTACAAGACCAGTGCTCTAACCACTGAGCTATGGAGCCCTGTAGTTTCAAAAATCTCTGTCTCTCAATGTCTCTTTTCTCTCTGTCTTGTATCTCATTTCTCTCTTTCTGGTATCTCCTTTCTATTTATCTTCAAATACGCTAAAGGGTTCAGGCTCCAGTGAGAATTTAACTCAGAAGCCCTGGTTTCCTAGACTCTTTCTGGTATCTATTTACTCTATTTGGTATCTCCTTTCTCTCTTTCTCCAAATACGCTAAAGGGTTCAGGCTCCAGTGAGAATTTAACTCAGAAGCCCTGGTTTCCTAGACTGTTTCTGGTATCTATTTTCTCTCTTTGGTATCTACTGTCTCTCTTTCTGGTATCTCCTTTCTCTCCTTCTTCAAATACGCTAAAGACAAAGATTTCAGGTTCCAGTGAGAATTGAACTCACGACCCCTGGTTTACTAGACCAGTGCTCTAACCACTGAGCTATGGAACCCTGTTCTTCTGAAAGTCTCTGTCTCTCTTCCCAATGTCTATTTTATCTCTGTCTGGTATCTCCGTTGTCTCTGTCTGGTATCTCATTTCACTCTTTCTTCAAATATACTAAAGGGTTCAGGCTCCAGTGAGAATTGAACTCAGGACCCTGGCTTACTAGACTCTTTCTGGTATCTATTTTATCTCTTTGGTATCTCCTTTCTCCCTTTCTGGTATTTCCTTTCTCTCTTTCTTCAAATACACTAAAGACAAAGATTTCAGGCCCCAGTGAGAATTGAACTCACGACCCCTGGTTTACAAGATCAGTGCTATAACCACTGAGCTATGGAGCCCTGTACTTTCAAAAATCTCTGTCTCTCAATGTCTCTTTTCTCTCTGTCTGGTATCTCCTTTCTCTCTTTCTGGTATCTGCTTTCTATTTATCTTCAAATACGCTAAAGATTTCAGGCTCCAGTTAGAATTGAACTCAGGACCTTGGTTTAATAGACTCTTTCTGGTATCTATTTTATCTCTTTCTGGTATCTATTTTCTCTCTTTGGTATCTCCTTTCTATCTTTCTGGTATCTCCTTTCTCACCTTCTTCAAATACGCTAAAGACAAAGATTTTAGGTTCCAGTGAGAATTGAACTCACAACCCCTGATTTACTAGACCAGTGCTCTAACCACTGAGCTATGGAACCCTGTTCTTCCTGAATTCTCTGTCTGTCTTCCCAATGTCTCTTTTCTCTCTGCCTGGTATCTCCTTTCTCTCCTTCTGGTATCTCCTTTCTCTCTTTCTCCAAATACGCTAAAAGGTTCAGGCTCCAGTGAGAATTTAACTCAGAAACCCTGGTTTCCTAGACTCTTTATGGTATCTACTGTCTCTCTTTCTGGTATCTCCTTTCTCTCCTTCTTCAAATACGCTAAAGACAAAGATTTCAGGTTCCAGTGAGAATTGAACTCACGACCCCTGGTTTACTAGACCAGTGCTCTAACCACTGAGCTATGGAACCCTGTTCTTCCTGAAGTCTCTGTCTCTCTTCCCAATGTCTCTTTTCTCTCTGCCTTGTATCTCCTTTATCTCCTTCTGGTATCTCCTTTCTCTCTTTCTCCAAATACGCTAAAGGGTTCAGGCTCCAGTGAGAATTTAACTCAGAAACCCTGGTTTCCTAGACTCTTTATGGTATCTATTTTCTCTCTTTGGTATCTCCTTTCTCCCTTTCCGGTATTTCCTTTCTCTCTTTCTTCAAATACACTAAAGACAAATCTTTCAGGCCCCAGTGAGAATTGAACTCACGACCCCTGGTTTACAAGACCAGTGCTCTAACCACTGAGCTATGGAGCCCTGTAGTTTCAAAAATCTCTGTCTCTCAATGTCTCTTTTCTCTCTGTCTTGTATCTCATTTCTCTCTTTCTGGTATCTCCTTTCTATTTATCTTCAAATACGCTAAAGGGTTCAGGCTCCAGTGAGAATTTAACTCAGAAGCCCTGGTTTCCTAGACTCTTTCTGGTATCTATTTACTCTATTTGGTATCTCCTTTCTCTCTTTCTCCAAATACGCTAAAGGGTTCAGGCTCCAGTGAGAATTTAACTCAGAAGCCCTGGTTTCCTAGACTGTTTCTGGTATCTATTTTCTCTCTTTGGTATCTACTGTCTCTCTTTCTGGTATCTCCTTTCTCTCCTTCTTCAAATACGCTAAAGACAAAGATTTCAGGTTCCAGTGAGAATTGAACTCACGACCCCTGGTTTACTAGACCAGTGCTCTAACCACTGAGCTATGGAACCCTGTTCTTCTGAAAGTCTCTGTCTCTCTTCCCAATGTCTATTTTATCTCTGTCTGGTATCTCCGTTGTCTCTGTCTGGTATCTCATTTCACTCTTTCTTCAAATATACTAAAGGGTTCAGGCTCCAGTGAGAATTGAACTCAGGACCCTGGCTTACTAGACTCTTTCTGGTATCTATTTTATCTCTTTGGTATCTCCTTTCTCCCTTTCTGGTATTTCCTTTCTCTCTTTCTTCAAATACACTAAAGACAAAGATTTCAGGCCCCAGTGAGAATTGAACTCACGACCCCTGGTTTACAAGACCAGTGCTCTAACCACTGAGCTATGGAGCCCTGTACTTTCAAAAATCTCTGTCTCTCAATGTCTCTTTTCTCTCTGTCTGGTATCTCCTTTCTCTCTTTCTGGTATCTGCTTTCTATTTATCTTCAAATACGCTAAAGATTTCAGGCTCCAGTTAGAATTGAACTCAGGACCTTGGTTTAATAGACTCTTTCTGGTATCTATTTTATCTCTTTCTGGTATCTATTTTCTCTCTTTGGTATCTCCTTTCTATCTTTCTGGTATCTCCTTTCTCACCTTCTTCAAATACGCTAAAGACAAAGATTTTAGGTTCCAGTGAGAATTGAACTCACAACCCCTGATTTACTAGACCAGTGCTCTAACCACTGAGCTATGGAACCCTGTTCTTCCTGAATTCTCTGTCTGTCTTCCCAATGTCTCTTTTCTCTCTGCCTGGTATCTCCTTTCTCTCCTTCTGGTATCTCCTTTCTCTCTTTCTCCAAATACGCTAAAAGGTTCAGGCTCCAGTGAGAATTTAACTCAGAAACCCTGGTTACCTAGACTCTTTATGGTATCTACTGTCTCTCTTTCTGGTATCTCCTTTCTCTCCTTCTTCAAATACGCTAAAGACAAAGATTTCAGGTTCCAGTGAGAATTGAACTCACGACCCCTGGTTTACTAGACCAGTGCTCTAACCACTGAGCTATGGAACCCTGTTCTTCCTGAAGTCTCTGTCTCTCTTCCCAATGTCTCTTTTCTCTCTGCCTGGTATCTCCTTTCTCTCCTTCTGGTATCTCCTTTCTCTCTTTCTCCAAATACGCTAAAAGGTTCAGGCTCCAGTGAGAATTTAACTCAGAAACCCTGGTTTCCTAGACTCTTTATGGTATCTATTTTCTCTCTTTGGTATCTCCTTTCTCCCTTTCCGGTATTTCCTTTCTCTCTTTCTTCAAATACACTAAAGACAAATATTTCAGGCCCCAGTGAGAATTGAACTCACGACCCCTGGTTTACAAGACCAGTGCTCTAACCACTGAGCTATGGAGCCCTGTAGTTTCAAAAATCTCTGTCTCTCAATGTCTCTTTTCTCTCTGTCTTGTATCTCCTTTCTCTCTTTCTGGTATCTCCTTTCTATTTATCTTCAAATACGCTAAATATTTCAGGCTCCAGTTAGAATTGAACTCAGGACCCTGGTTTACTAGACTCTTTCTGGTATCTATTTACTCTCTTTGGTATCTCCTTTCTATCTTTCTGGTATCTCCTTTATCTCCTTCTTCAAATACGCTAAAGACAAAGATTTCAGGTTCCAGTGAGAATTGAACTCACGAGCCCTGGTTTACTAGACCAGTGCTCTAACCACTGAGCTATGGAACCCTGTTCTTCCTGAAGTCTCTGTCTCTCTTCCCAATGTCTCTTTTCTCTCTGCCTGGTATCTCCTTTCTCTCCTTCTGGTATCTCCTTTCTCTCTTTCTCCAAATACGCTAAAGGGTTCAGGCTCCAGTGAGAATTGAACTCAGGACCCTGGTTTACTAGACTCTTTCTGGTATCTATTTTCTCTCTTTGGTATCTACTGTCTCTCTTTCTGGTATCTCCTTTCTCACCTTCTTCAAATACGCTAAAGACAAAGATTTTAGGTTCCAGTGAGAATTGAACTCACAACCCCTGATTTACTAGACCAGTGCTCTAACCACTGAGCTATGGAACCCTGTTCTTCCTGAATTCTCTGTCTGTCTTCCCAATGTCTCTTTTCTCTCTGCCTGGTATCTCCTTTCTCTCCTTCTGGTATCTCCTTTCTCTCTTTCTCCAAATACGCTAAAAGGTTCAGGCTCCAGTGAGAATTTAACTCAGAAACCCTGGTTTCCTAGACTCTTTATGGTATCTACTGTCTCTCTTTCTGGTATCTCCTTTCTCTCCTTCTTCAAATACGCTAAAGACAAAGATTTCAGGTTCCAGTGAGAATTGAACTCACGACCCCTGGTTTACTAGACCAGTGCTCTAACCACTGAGCTATGGAACCCTGTTCTTCCTGAAGTCTCTGTCTCTCTTCCCAATGTCTCTTTTCTCTCTGCCTGGTATCTCCTTTCTCTCCTTCTGGTATCTCCTTTCTCTCTTTCTCCAAATACGCTAAAAGGTTCAGGCTCCAGTGAGAATTTAACTCAGAAACCCTGGTTTCCTAGACTCTTTATGGTATCTATTTTCTCTCTTTGGTATCTCCTTTCTCCCTTTCCGGTATTTCCTTTCTCTCTTTCTTCAAATACACTAAAGACAAATATTTCAGGCGCCAGTGAGAATTGAACTCACGACCCCTGGTTTACAAGACCAGTGCTCTAACCACTGAGCTATGGAGCCCTGTAGTTTCAAAAATCTCTGTCTCTCAATGTCTCTTTTCTCTCTGTCTTGTATCTCCTTTCTCTCTTTCTGGTATCTCCTTTCTATTTATCTTCAAATACGCTAAATATTTCAGGCTCCAGTTAGAATTGAACTCAGGACCCTGGTTTACTAGACTCTTTCTGGTATCTATTTACTCTCTTTGGTATCTCCTTTCTATCTTTCTGGTATCTCCTTTATCTCCTTCTTCAAATACGCTAAAGACAAAGATTTCAGGTTCCAGTGAGAATTGAACTCACGAGCCCTGGTTTACTAGACCAGTGCTCTAACCACTGAGCTATGGAACCCTGTTCTTCCTGAAGTCTCTGTCTCTCTTCCCAATGTCTCTTTTCTCTCTGCCTGGTATCTCCTTTCTCTCCTTCTGGTATCTCCTTTCTCTCTTTCTCCAAATACGCTAAAGGGTTCAGGCTCCAGTGAGAATTGAACTCAGGACCCTGGTTTACTAGACTCTTTCTGGTATCTATTTTCTCTCTTTGGTATCTACTGTCTCTCTTTCTGGTATCTCCTTTCTCACCTTCTTCAAATACGCTAAAGACAAAGATTTTAGGTTCCAGTGAGAATTGAACTCACAATCCCTGATTTACTAGACCAGTGCTCTAACCACTGAGCTATGGAACCCTGTTCTTCCTGAATTCTCTGTCTGTCTTCCCAATGTCTCTTTTCTCTCTGCCTGGTATCTCCTTTCTCTCCTTCTGGTATCTCCTTTCTCTCTTTCTCCAAATACGCTAAAAGGTTCAGGCTCCAGTGAGAATTTAACTCAGAAACCCTGGTTTCCTAGACTCTTTATGGTATCTACTGTCTCTCTTTCTGGTATCTCCTTTCTCTCCTTCTTCAAATACGCTAAAGACAAAGATTTCAGGTTCCAGTGAGAATTGAACTCACGACCCCTGGTTTACTAGACCAGTGCTCTAAGCACTGAGCTATGGAACCCTGTTCTTCCTGAAGTCTCTCTTCCCAATGTCTCTTTTCTCTCTGCCTGGTATCTCCTTTCTCTCCTTCTGGTATCTCCTTTCTCTCTTTCTCCAAATACGCTAAAAGGTTCAGGCTCCAGTGAGAATTTAACTCAGAAACCCTGGTTTCCTAGACTCTTTATGGTATCTATTTTCTCTCTTTGGTATCTCCTTTCTCCCTTTCCGGTATTTCCTTTCTCTCTTTCTTCAAATACACTAAAGACAAATATTTCAGGCCCCAGTGAGAATTGAACTCACGACCCCTGGTTTACAAGACCAGTGCTCTAACCACTGAGCTATGGAGCCCTGTAGTTTAAAAAATCTCTGTCTCTCAATGTCTCTTTTCTCTCTGTCTTGTATCTCCTTTCTCTCTTTCTGGTATCTCCTTTCTATTTATCTTCAAATACGCTAAAGATTTCAGGCTCCAGTTAGAATTGAACTCAGGACCCTGGTTTACTAGACTCTTTCTGGTATCTATTTACTCTCTTTGGTATCTCCTTTCTATCTTTCTGGTATCTCCTTTATCTCCTTCTTCAAATACGCTAAAGACAAAGATTTCAGGTTCCAGTGAGAATTGAACTCACGAGCCCTGGTTTACTAGACCAGTGCTCTAACCACTGAGCTATGGAACCCTGTTCTTCCTGAAGTCTCTGTCTCTCTTCCCAATGTCTCTTTTCTCTCTGCCTGGTATCTCCTTTCTCTCCTTCTGGTATCTCCTTTCTCTCTTTCTCCAAATACGCTAAAGGGTTCAGGCTCCAGTGAGAATTGAACTCAGGACCCTGGTTTACTAGACTCTTTCTGGTATCTATTTTCTCTCTTTGGTATCTACTGTCTCTCTTTCTGGTATCTCCTTTCTCTCCTTCTTCAAATACGCTAAAGACAAAGATTTCAGGTTCCAGTGAGAATTGAACTCACGACCCCTGGTTTACTAGACCAGTGCTCTAACCACTGAGCTATGGAACCCTGTTCTTCTGAAAGTCTCTGTCTCTCTTCCCAATGTCTATTTTATCTCTGTCTGCAGGGCCGCCTCAGGGGGTGTGCGAGCAGTGCGGTCGCACAGGGCCTCGCGGGAAGGGGGGCCTCGCAAAAAAAAAAAAAAAAAAAAATCCGCGAGGCCCTTTTTCATCACAGACCTAAAATCTAGTTTTGCTTATATGCTTATATATTTCACATTAGACACGTTTGTAGAATGTGTCTGACTTGTTCCTGGCTCTGCAGACTGCAGTGTTCCGGTTTCTGCGGCTTTGCTGCTCTACAGATTTTAGGATAGTGTTTCCGGGCTCTTCTCGGACACACGAGGTACAGGGATGATCTAATTCAGCGCTATTCAGAGGAGCGAGGCGAGTGGATGTCTTTTCAAAAGAAGGAGAAGAGAACTTGTGAGCAGATAAATCTGTTAGGCAGCAATACGCCGAAAGGTGTCCAGTCTGCCGGAAAGTACTCGAAGAAGAAGAAGAAGAAATTACACCGTGGGCCAAGAAAGTCTCCTTCCAACTTTACCATTGGCGCCGCGTTGATACTGCGTTATGGTGAGTCAACCTATGATTATATTCCCGCCGTGGACCTGACCTATCTCTCTTTCTCTCTCTCTGGAGCCAAACTGGTCGACTAGCTAATATAGTACTACTAGTAGCTAACGGTGTGTGCCTGGTGAGAGCACCTGGCTGTATGTAGCCGCATAGCTTGCAGAATGCAGAAGCAAGCTATGCGGCTACATACAGCCAGGTGCCTGATTGAGCTAACTGTTAGCCAGTTAGCTGTTTAGCGTCAGCTGGGAACGTTCGTTTGATGCTATCAGTTAGCCTTGAGAATAGCAGGCCCTGGCACTCTGACTACGACATCATCTTTGACAGAAGATGTAGTCGGGCCTGCACCATGACAAGGCTCTGGCCATAGCTTATTTGTCCCGACAGCGAGAGGCCTTTCGTCAACGTGGAGACCTGTGTTGCGGCCTTTCGCCCTGCGTTCCTTTTGTGCAGGTAAGATTAATGAAAATGTCATGACATTACCCCACTCTTCCTTCCTTCCCCTCCCGAATGTTTTGTTAATAACGATGTTTTTTTCCAGGCAAAACATATGCTACTTCACAACATTTGGAGATACGACATGTGCTGTGTGTGAATGGTCGTTTGTGTAGCTTGGGTAGCGTTGGGCCGTTGGCCAAAGCTGTGTGTGGCCTGGTGTCACAGTACCTGGCTAGCCTATTTAGCTGATGTCGGCCATTGGCTCCTTGCTGCTTTGGTTTCTCTGGTATAGACCCTTTCAATTTCTTTCCAATGTGTGTGTCTCTCTCTCTCTCTCTCTCTCTCTCTCTCTCTCTCTCTCTCTCTCTCTCTCTCTCTCTCTTGGATTTAAGTGTTGATCTTTGTCCTTTTGAATCTCTCATACATGCTCTAGTCTCTCTCTAACACACACACACACACATGACAAACACACATGTTCTCTCTCTCTCTCTCTCTCTTTCTAACACACACAGTCTGCCTATGGCGGCCTTTCTCGATGGCTAGGCTGTGCTCAAGGATCTTCAGTCACAGTGCTCAGGTATTCTGCCACTGTGTACTCTCTGTTTAGGGCCAAATAGCATTTCAATTTCTTTCCAATGTGTCTCTCTCTCTCTCTCTCTGTACACTGTATATTGACTCTAGAACGGGAGCTCTCTCTCGCTCTCTCTTTTGCTATATGTTGACTGTATCATGCCCCGCCTCGGGCAGCGCTATTATTTAAGAATATGTTGACTGTATAAAAAAAGAAAAAAAAAAATATATATATATATATATATATATATTTTTTAACCTTTTGGGGGGGGGGGGGGGGGGGGCTCGCGTTAAATCTCGCACAGGGCCTCGCATTTCTCCCAGGCAGCCCTGTCTGTCTGGTATCTCCGTTGTCTCTGTCTGGTATCTCATTTCACTCTTTCTTCAAATATACTAAAGGGTTCAGGCTCCAGTGAGAATTGAACTCAGGACCCTGGCTTACTAGACTCTTTCTGGTATCTATTTCCTCTCTTTGGTATCTCCTTTCTTTCTGGTATCTCCTTTCTCTCCTTCAAATACGCTAAAGACAAAGATTTCAGGTTCCAGTGAGAATTGAACTCACGACCCCTGGTTTACTAGACCAGTGCTCTAACCACTGAGCTATGGAACCCTATTCTTCCTGAAGTGTCTGTATCTCTTCCCAATGTCTCTTTTCTCTCTGCCTGGTATCTCCTTTCTCTCCTTCTGGTATCTCCTTTCTATTTATCTTCAAATACGCTAAAGATTTCAGGCTCCAGTTAGAATTGAACTCAGGACCCTGGTTTACTAGACTCTTTCTGGTATCTATTTTCTCTCTTTGGTATCTCCTTTCTTTCTTTCTGGTATCTCCTTTCTCTCCTTCTTCAAATACGCTAAAGACAAAGATTTCAGGTTCCAGTGAGAATTGAACTCACGACCCCTGGTTTACTAGACCAGTGCTCTAACCACTGAGCTATGGAACCCTGTTCTTCCTGAAGTCTCTGTCTCTCTTCCCAATGTCTCTTTTCTCTCTGCCTGGTATCTCCTTTCTCTCCTTCTGGTATCTCTTTTCTCTCAGGGGTCGAGACTGTGCTTACTTTTGTTAATATTTATAGTTTTTAGAGTTTTGTTTGTACCAACTGTTGGTGCATTTAATGTATATGACCGTCAGTCACTCATAGACATTGGATTACGGGAAACTTACCAACTGGATTACTCACTGGACCAGCTTTCCGAACCGCAACAATGGCCTGAAGAAATTCTCCGGAGATTAGGACCAGATCCTTGATCCCAGGAAAAGAGGACCCAGACGACGAGGAAAGAGAGCTGGAGTCCGTAACAGGCTGAGAACCAGGCGGCACAGGACACCACTACCCAGTATATTGCTAGCCAATGTACAATCAATTGACAATAAACTGGATGACATCCGAGCAAGGATTCAATATCAAAGAGACGTTAGGGACTGCAACGTTCTCTGCTTCACTGAAACGTGGCTCACGCCGGAGGTCCCAGACCACGCAATTCAACCGGCTGATCACTTCTTTATCCATCGCAAGGATCGGACATCAGAGTCCGGTAAACAACGTGGAGGAGGTATTGCCTTCATGTTTAACAAAAATTGGAGCGATCCAACTAACGTGAAGGAATTATCCAACCACTGCTCCCCAGACCTGGAATATATAACCATCAAGTGTCGTCCTTTCTTCCTCCCGAGGGAGTTAACGGCGATCATCCTGATCGGAGTGTATATTCCACCGCAAGCCAGCAACAACGCCGCGCTCTCCAGACTACACGACGAGGTAAATAGAATACAAGTGGCGAACGTTAACGCCGCCATTCTGGTGCTGGGCAATTTCAACAGCGCCAATCTGAGAAAGGTATTACCTGACTTCTATCAGCATGTGACTTGCAACACCAGAGGCGGTAACATCCTAGATCACTGTTACACGCAATTTAAAGGTGGCTACAAGGCTCATTCTGATAGTGGCTTTGGTAAATCAGATCACGCGTCAATCTTTCTTTCACCAAAGTACAAACAGAGAATTAAAAGTACTCCCGTAGTCTCGCGAGAGGTGCAGAAATGGGATTTGACGTCAGAGGAGACGCTCCGGTCTGTGTTTCACTGCACAGACTGGAATGTGTTCCGCGACACAGATAACATTAATGTCTACACGGAGACAGTGCTGGACTATGTTTGTACTAGGGTGGAAGAAACAATCCCCACTACCACAATGAGAGTTTACCCAAATCAAAAACCCTGGGTAGACAAATCCGTCCGTGAAGCTCTGAGAGAGCGCACCAAAGCATACAACGACGGCCTAGTGGCAGGCAACATGAATGACCACAAGGTGGCGCGATACAACGTAAGGAGGACAGTGTCAGAGGCCAAACGGCGCTACAGGGATAAAATTGAACTCCAGTTTGAACAAGCTGACTCTAGAGCTATGTGGCAGGGGCTCAAAACGATGACAGACTACAAAGGCGCCTCCCTCAAACTGAACAGTGACATCTCCTTAGCAAATGACCTCAATACCTTCTATGCGAGGTTTGATGCTGGTAATAACAACATATTATCCCTGTACCCAAAAAATCCAAGCCTGCTTGCCTCAACGACTACCGCCCTGTAGCTCTCACCTCTATAGCCATGAAGTGCTTTGAGAAGCTAGTAAAGGGCTACATCTGCTCCTCCCTCCCCATCAACATGGACCCCCTGCAATTTGCATACCGCCCCAACAGGTCCACGGAGGACGCCATAGCCCATGTGCTGCACACAGCAGCATCACACCTGGACAAGAGGCAGGGGAACTATGTGAGAATGCTATTCATCGACTACAGCTCGGCATTCAATACCATAGTCCCCTCCATACTCATAGCCAAGCTCAGGGACCTGGGCTTGGGCTATGACCTCTGCCAGTGGGTCTTGGACTTCCTGACTGGCAGACCCCAGGTGGTGAGAGCAGGCAACTGCACCTCCTCATCCATCACCCTCAACATAGGGGCCCCCCAGGGCTGTGTTCTGAGTCCCCTCCTCTACTCCCTGTACACACACGACTGTGTGGCTCAGCGGAGTAGCAATACAATCATCAAATGTGCTGACGACACAGTGGTGGTGGGCCTGATCTCTGCCAACGACGAGAGGGCCTACCTGGAAGAGGTCAAGGTCCT
Organism: Notolepis coatsorum; assembly: GCF_963971535.1. NCBI lineage: Eukaryota > Metazoa > Chordata > Actinopteri > Aulopiformes > Paralepididae > Notolepis > Notolepis coatsorum. The sequence continues at coordinate 64,523,537 of NC_140183.1, forward strand.
GGCGGGATGGTGCCAGGAAAACAGCCTCTCCCTGAACGTCAGCAAAACAAAGGAGATGATTGTGGACTTCAGGAGGTCGGGGGTCAAGGACTACAGCCCCCTCAGCATCGACGGGGCACCGGTTGAGAGAGTCAACAGCTTTAAGTACCTCGGAGCCTACATATCCGAGGACTTGACATGGACCACACACATTGACAGTGTTGTGAAGAAGGCACGACAACGCCTCTACTTCCTCAGGCGCCTAAGGAAGTTCCAAGTCAGTCAGAAGATCCTTAAGAACTTCTACTCATGTACAATTGAGAGCATCTTGACCGGCAACATCACCTCCTGGTTTGGGAATAGCACTGCACAAGACCGAAGCAGACTACAAAGAGTGACACGTTCAGCCGAACGCACAATTGGAGGGGGGCTCCCCACCCTCCAGAACATTTACAAGCGTTGCACGGGCAAGGCTAAGAGAATCATTAAAGACTCCAGTCACCCGAACAACTGCCTCTTTGAACTGCTGCGGTCAGGCAAGCGATACCGGAGTCTCAAGGCGAGCACAGAAAGACTCAGAAGAAGCTTCTATCCCCAGGCCATCAGGCTGCTAAACGAACAATGAATGAACACTACACAACAACAACCACCAAACGCACATAGCACACAGGTGGTATTTGCTTTCTCTCTTTCTTCAAATACACTAAAGACAAATATTTCAGGCCCCAGTGAGAATTGAACTCACCACCCCTGGTTTACAAGACCAGTGCTCTAACCACTGAGCTATGGAGCCCTGTAGTTTCAAAAATCTCTGTCTCTCAATGTCTCTTTTCTCTCTGTCTTGTATCTCCTTTCTCTCTTTCTGGTATCTCCTTTCTATTTATCTTCAAATACGCTAAAGATTTCAGGCTCCAGTTAGAATTGAACTCAGGACCCTGGTTTACTAGACTCTGTCTGGTATCTATTTACTCTCTTTGGTATCTTCTTTCTTTCTATCTTTCTGGTATCTCCTTTCTCTCCTTCTTCAAATACGCTAAAGACAATGATTTCAGGTTCCAGTGAGAATTGAACTCACGACCCCTGGTTTACTAGACCAGTGCTCTAACCACTGAGCTATGGAACCCTGTTCTTCTGAAAGTCTCTGTCTCTCTTCCCAATGTCTATTTTATCTCTGTCTGGTATCTCCTTTCTCTCCTTCTGGTATCTCCTTTCTCTCTTTCTCCAAATACGCTAAAGGGTTCAGGCTCCAGTGAGAATTTAACTCAGAAACCCTGGTTTCCTAGACTCTTTATGGTATCTATTTTCTCTCTTTGGTATCTCCTTTCTCCCTTTCCGGTATTTCCTTTCTCTCTTTCTTCAAATACACTAAAGACAAATATGTCAGGCCCCAGTGAGATTTGAACTTACGACCCCTGGTTTACAAGACCAGTGCTCTAACCACTGAGCTATGGAGCCCTGTAGTTTCAAAAATCTGTCTCTCAATGTCTCTTTTCTCTCTGTCTTGTATCTCCTTTCTCTCTTTCTGGTATCTCCTTTCTATTTATCTTCAAATACGCTAAAGATTTCAGGCTCCAGTTAGAATTGAACTCAGGACCCTGGTTTACTAGACTCTGTCTGGTATCTATTTACTCTCTTTGGTATCTTCTTTCTATCTTTCTGGTATCTCCTTTCTCTCCTTCTTCAAATACGCTAAAGACAATGATTTCAGGTTCCAGTGAGAATTGAACTCACTACCCCTGGTTTACTAGACCAGTGCTCTAACCACTGAGCTATGGAACCCTGTTCTTCTGAAAGTCTCTGTCTCTCTTCCAAATGTCTATTTTATCTCTGTCTGGTATCTCCGTTGTCTCTGTCTGGTATCTCATTTCACTCTTTCTTCAAATACACTAAAGGGTTCAGGCTCCAGTGAGAATTGAACTCAGGACCCTGGCTTACTAGACTCCTTCTGGTATCTCCTTTCTATTTATCTTCAATTACGCTAAAGATTTCAGGCTCCAGTTAGAATTGAACTCAGGACCCTGGTTTACTAGACTATTTCTGGTATCTATTTTCTCTCTTTGGTATCTCCTTTCTTTCTTTCTTTCTGGTATCTCCTTTCTCTCCTTCTTCAAATACGCTAAAGACAAAGATTTCAGGTTCCAGTGAGAATTGAACTCACGACCCCTGGTTTACTAGACCAGTGCTCTAACCACTGAGCTATGGAACCCTGTTCTTCCTGAAGTCTCTGTCTCTCTTCCCAATGTCTCTTTTCTCTCTGCCTGGTATCTCCTTTATTTCCTTCTGGTATCTCCTATCTCTTTCTCCAAATACGCTAAAAGGTTCAGGCTCCAGTGAGAATTTTACTCAGAAACCCTGGTTTCCTAGACTCTTTATGGTATCTATTTTCTCTATTTGGTATCTCCTTTCTCCCTTTCCGGTATTTCCTTTCTCTCTTTCTTCAAATACACTAAAGACAAATATTTCAGGCCCCAGTGAGAATTGAACTCACCACCCCTGGTTTACAAGACCAGTGCTCTAACCACTGAGCTATGGAGCCCTGTAGTTTCAAAAATATCTGTCTCTCAATGTCTCTTTTCTCTCTGTCTTGTATCTCCTTTCTCTCTTTCTGGTATCTCCTTTCTATTTATCTTCAAATACGCTAAAGATTTCAGGCTCCAGTTAGAATTGAACTCAGGACCCTGGTTTACTAGACTCTGTCTGGTATCTATTTACTCTCTTTGGTATCTTCTTTCTATCATCTCCTTTCTCTCCTTCTTCAAATACGCTAAAGACAAAGATTTCAGGTTCCAGTGAGAATTGAACTCACGACCACTGGTTTACTAGACCAGTGCTCTAACCACTGAGCTATGGAACCCTGTTCTTCTGAAAGACTCTGTCTCTCTTCCCAATGTCTATTTTATCTCTGTCTGGTATCTCCGTTGTCTCTGTCTGGTATCTCATTTCACTCTTTCTTCAAATACACTAAAGGGTTCAGGCTCCAGTGAGAATTGAACTCAGGACCCTGGTTTACTAGACTCTTTCTGGTATCTATTTTTCTGTCTTTGGTATCTCCTTTCTTTCTGGTATCTCCTTTCTCTCCTTCAAATACGCTAAAGACAAAGATTTCAGGTTCCAGTGAGAATTGAACTCACGACCCCTGGTTTACTAGACCAGTGCTCTAACCACTGAGCTATGGAGCCCTGTAGTTTCAAAAATATCTGTCTCTCAATGTCTCTTTTCTCTCTGTCTTGTATCTCCTTTCTCTCTTTCTGGTATCTCCTTTCTATTTATCTTCAAATACGCTAAAGATTTCAGGCTCCAGTTAGAATTGAACTCAGGACCCTGGTTTACTAGACTCTGTCTGGTATCTATTTACTCTCTTTGGTATCTTCTTTCTATCATCTCCTTTCTCTCCTTCTTCAAATACGCTAAAGACAAAGATTTCAGGTTCCAGTGAGAATTGAACTCACGACCCCTGGTTTACTAGACCAGTGCTCTAACCACTGAGCTATGGAACCCTGTTATTCTGAAAGACTCTGTCTCTCTTCCCAATGTCTATTTTATCTCTGTCTGGTATCTCCGTTGTCTCTGTCTGGTATCTCATTTCACTCTTTCTTCAAATACACTAAAGGGTTCAGGCTCCAGTGAGAATTGAACTCAGGACCCTGGTTTACTAGACTCTTTCTGGTATCTATTTTTCTGTCTTTGGTATCTCCTTTCTTTCTGGTATCTCCTTTCTCTCCTTCAAATACGCTAAAGACAAAGATTTCAGGTTCCAGTGAGAATTGAACTCACGACCCCTGGTTTACTAGACCAGTGCTCTAACCACTGAGCTATGGAACCCTGTTCTTCCTGAAGTCTCTGTCTCTCTTCCCAATGTCTCTTTTCTCTCTGCCTGGTATCTCCTTTCTCTCCTTCTGGTATCTCCTTTCTCTCTTTCTCCAAATACGCTAAAGGGTTCAGGCTCCAGTGAGAATTGAACTCAGGACCCCTGGTTTACTAGACTGTTTCTGGTATCCATTTTCTGTCTTTGGTATCTACTGTCTCTCTTTCTGGTATCTCCTTTCTCTCCTTCTTCAAATACGCTAAAGACAAAGATTTCAGGTTCCAGTGAGAATTGAACTCACGACCCCTGGTTTACTAGACCAGTGCTCTAACCACTGAGCTATGGAACTCTGTACTTCTCCTTTCTCTCCTTCTGGTATCTCCTTTCTCTTTTTCTCCAAATACGCTAAAGGGTTCAGGCTCCAGTGAGAATTTAACTCAGAAACTCTGGTTTCCTAGACTCTTTATGGTATCTATTTTCTCTCTTTGGTATCTCCTTTCTCCCTTTCCGGTATTTCCTTTCTCTCTTTCTTCAAATACACTAAAGACAAATATTTCAGGCCCCAGTGAGAATTGAACTCACGACCCCTGGTTTACAAGACCAGTGCTCTAACCACTGAGCTATGGAGCCCTGTAGTTTCAAAAATCTCTGTCTCTCAATGTCTCTTTTCTCTCTGTCTTGTATCTCCTTTCTCTCTTTCTGGTATCTCCTTTCTATTTATCTTCAAATACGCTAAAGATTTCAGGCTCCAGTTAGAATTGAACTCAGGACCCTGGTTTACTAGACTCTGTCTGGTATCTATTTACTCTCTTTGGTATCTTCTTTCTATCTTTCTGGTATCTCCTTTCTCTCATTCTTCAAATACGCTAAAGACAAAGATTTCAGGTTCCAGTGAGAATTGAACTCACGACCCCTGGTTTACTAGACCAGTGCTCTAACCACTGAGCTAAGGAACCCTGTTCTTCTGAAAGACTCTGTCTCTCTTCCCAATGTCTATTTTATCTCTGTCTGGTATCTCCGTTGTCTCTGTCTGGTATCTCATTTCACTCTTTCTTCAAATACACTAAAGGGTTCAGGCTCCAGTGAGAATTGAACTCAGGACCCTGGTTTACTAGACTCTTTCTGGTATCTATTTTCTCTCTTTGGTATCTAATTTCTTTCTTTCTGGTATCTCCTTTCTCTCTTTCTTCAAATACGCTAAAGACAAAGATTTCAGGTTCCAGTGAGAATTGAACTCACAACCCCTGGTTTACTAGACCAGTGGTCTAACCACTGAGCTATGGAACCCTGTTCTTCTGAAAGTCTCTGTCTCTCTTCCCAATGTCTATTTTATCTCTGTCTGGTATCTCCTTTCTCTCCTTCTGGTATCTCCTTTCTATTTATCTTCAATTACGCTAAAGATTTCAGGCTCCAGTTAGAATTGAACTCATGACCCCTGGTTTACTAGACCAGTGCTCTAACCACTGAGCTATGGAACCCTGTTCTTCCTGAAGTCTCTGTCTCTCTTCCCAATGTCTCTTTTCTCTCTGCCTGGTATCTCCTTTCTTTCCTTCTGGTATCTCCTTTCTCTCTTTCTCCAAATACGCTAAAAGGTTCAGGCTCCAGTGAGAATTTTACTCAGAAACCCTGGTTTCCTAGACTCTTTATGGTATCTATTTCCTCTATTTGGTATCTCCTTTCTCCCTTTCCGGTATTTCCTTTCTCTCTTTCTTCAAATACACTAAAGACAAATATTTCAGGCCCCAGTGAGAATTGAAATCACCACCCCTGGTTTACAAGACCAGTGCTCTAACCACTGAGCTATGGAGCCCTGTAGTTTCAAAAATCTCTGTCTCTCAATGTCTCTTTTCTCTCTGTCTTGTATCTCCTTTCTCTCTTTCTGGTATCTCCTTTCTATTTATCTTCAAATACGCTAAAGATTTCAGGCTCCAGTTAGAATTGAACTCAGGACCCTGGTTTACTAGACTCTGTCTGGTATCTATTTACTCTCTTTGGTATCTTCTTTCTATCTTTCTGGTATCTCCTTTCTCTCCTTCTTCAAATACGCTAAAGACAAAGATTTCAGGTTCCAGTGAGAATTGAACTCACGACCCCTGGTTTACTAGACCAGTGCTCTAACCACTGAGCTATGGAACCCTGTTCTTCTGAAAGACTCTGTCTCTCTTCCCAATGTCTATTTTATCTCTGTCTGGTATCTCCGTTGTCTCTGTCTGGTATCTCATTTCACTCTTTCTTCAAATACACTAAAGGGTTCAGGCTCCAGTGAGAATTGAACTCAGGACCCTGGTTTACTAGACTCTTTCTGGTATCTATTTTCTGTCTTTGGTATCTCCTTTCTTTCTGGTATCTCCTTTCTCTCCTTCAAATACGCTAAAGACAAAGATTTCAGGTTCCAGTGAGAATTGAACTCACGACCCCTGGTTTACTAGACCAGTGCTCTAACCACTGAGCTATGGAACCCTGTTCTTCCTGAAGTCTCTGTCTCTCTTCCCAATGTCTCTTTTCTCTCTGCCTGGTATCTCCTTTCTCTCCTTCTGATATCTCCTTTCTCTCTTTCTCCAAATACGCTAAAGGGTTCAGGCTCCAGTGAGAATTGAACTCAGGACCCCTGGTTTACTAGACTGTTTCTGGTATCCATTTTCTGTCTTTGGTATCTACTGTCTCTCTTTCTGGTATCTCCTTTCTCTCCTTCTTCAAATACGCTAAAGACAAAGATTTCAGGTTCCAGTGAGAATTGAACTCACGACCCCTGGTTTACTAGACCAGTGCTCTAACCACTGAGCTATGGAACCCTGTACTTCTGAAAGTCTCTCTTCCCAATGTCTATTTTATCTCTGGTATCTCCGTTGTCTCTGTCTGGTATCTCATTTCACTCTTTCTTCAAATATACTAAAGGGTTCAGGCTCCAGTGAGAATTGAACTCAGGACCCTGGCTTACTAGACTCTTTCTGGTATCTATTTCCTCTCTTTGGTATCTCCTTTCTTTCTTTCTGGTATCTCCTTTCTCTCCTTCAAATACGCTAAAGACAAAGATTTCAGGTTCCAGTGAGAATTGAACTCACGACCCCTGGTTTACTAGACCAGTGCTCTAACCACTGAGCTATGGAACCCTGTTCTTCCTGAAGTCTCTGTATCTCTTCCCAATGTCTCTTTTCTCTCTGCCTGGTATCTCCTTTCTCTCCTTCTGGTATCTCCTTTCTATTTATCTTCAAATACGCTAAAGATTTCAGGCTCCAGTTAGAATTGAACTCAGGACCCTGGTTTACTAGACTCTTTCTGGTATCTATTTTCTCTCTTTGGTATCTCCTTTCTTTCTTTCTGGTATCTCCTTTCTCTCCTTCTTCAAATACGCTAAAGACAAAGATTTCAGGTTCCAGTGAGAATTGAACTCACGACCCCTGGTTTACTAGACCAGTGCTCTAACCACTGAGCTATGGAACCCTGTTCTTCCTGAAGTATCTGTCTCTCTTCCCAATGTCTCTTTTCTCTCTGCCTGGTATCTCCTTTCTCTCCTTCTGGTATCTCCTTTCTATTTATCTTCAATTACGCTAAAGATTTCAGGCTCCAGTTAGAATTGAACTCATGACCCCTGGTTTACTAGACCAGTGCTCTAACGACTGAGCTATGGAACCCTGTTCTTCCTGAAGTCTCTGTCTCTCTTCCCAATGTCTCTTTTCTCTCTGCCTGGTATCTCCTTTCTTTCCTTCTGGTATCTCCTTTCTCTCTTTCTCCAAATACGCTAAAAGGTTCAGGCTCCAGTGAGAATTTTACTCAGAAACCCTGGTTTCCTAGACTCTTTATGGTATCTATTTTCTCTATTTGGTATCTCCTTTCTCCCTTTCCGGTATTTCCTTTCTCTCTTTCTTCAAATACACTAAAGACAAATATTTCAGGCCCCAGTGAGAATTGAACTCACCACCCCTGGTTTACAAGACCAGTGCTCTAACCACTGAGCTATGGAGCCCTGTAGTTTCAAAAATCTCTGTCTCTCAATGTCTCTTTTCTCTCTGTCTTGTATCTCCTTTCTCTCTTTCTGGTATCTCCTTTCTATTTATCTTCAAATACGCTAAAGATTTCAGGCTCCAGTTAGAATTGAACTCAGGACCCTGGTTTACTAGACTCTGTCTGGTATCTATTTACTCTCTTTGGTATCTTCTTTCTATCTTTCTGGTATCTCCTTTCTCTCCTTCTTCAAATACGCTAAAGACAAAGATTTCAGGTTCCAGTGAGAATTGAACTCACGACCCCTGGTTTACTAGACCAGTGCTCTAACCACTGAGCTATGGAACCCTGTTCTTCTGAAAGACTCTGTCTCTCTTCCCAATGTCTATTTTATCTCTGTCTGGTATCTCCGTTGTCTCTGTCTGGTATCTCATTTCACTCTTTCTTCTAATACACTAAAGGGTTCAGGCTCCAGTGAGAATTGAACTCAGGACCCTGGTTTACTAGACTCTTTCTGGTATCTATTTTCTGTCTTTGGTATCTCCTTTCTTTCTGGTATCTCCTTTCTCTCCTTCAAATACGCTAAAGACAAAGATTTCAGGTTCCAGTGAGAATTGAACTCACGACCCCTGGTTTACTAGACCAGTGCTCTAACCACTGAGCTATGGAACCCTGTTCTTCCTGAAGTCTCTGTCTCTCTTCCCAATGTCTATTTTATCTCTGCCTGGTATCTCCTTTCTCTCCTTCTGGTATCTCCTTTCTATTTATCTTCAATTACGCTAAAGATCTCAGGCTCCAGTTAGAATTGAACTCATGACCCCTGGTTTACTAGACCAGTGCTCTAACCACTGAGCTATGGAACCCTGTTCTTCCTGAAGTCTCTGTCTCTCTTCCCAATGTCTCTTTTCTCTCTGCCTGGTATCTCCTTTCTTTCCTTCTGGTATCTCCTTTCTCTCTTTCTCCAAATACGCTAAAAGGTTCAGGCTCCAGTGAGAATTTTACTCAGAAACCCTGGTTTCCTAGACTCTTTATGGTATCTATTTCCTCTATTTGGTATCTCCTTTCTCCCTTTCCGGTATTTCCTTTCTCTCTTTCTTCAAATACACTAAAGACAAATATTTCAGGCCCCAGTGAGAATTGAAATCACCACCCCTGGTTTACAAGACCAGTGCTCTAACCACTGAGCTATGGAGCCCTGTAGTTTCAAAAATCTCTGTCTCTCAATGTCTCTTTTCTCTCTGTCTTGTATCTCCTTTCTCTCTTTCTGGTATCTCCTTTCTATTTATCTTCAAATACGCTAAAGATTTCAGGCTCCAGTTAGAATTGAACTCAGGACCCTGGTTTACTAGACTCTGTCTGGTATCTATTTACTCTCTTTGGTATCTTCTTTCTATCTTTCTGGTATCTCCTTTCTCTCCTTCTTCAAATACGCTAAAGACAAAGATTTCAGGTTCCAGTGAGAATTGAACTCACGACCCCTGGTTTACTAGACCAGTGCTCTAACCACTGAGCTATGGAACCCTGTTCTTCTGAAAGACTCTGTCTCTCTTCCCAATGTCTATTTTATCTCTGTCTGGTATCTCCGTTGTCTCTGTCTGGTATCTCATTTCACTCTTTCTTCAAATACACTAAAGGGTTCAGGCTCCAGTGAGAATTGAACTCAGGACCCTGGTTTACTAGACTCTTTCTGGTATCTATTTTCTGTCTTTGGTATCTCCTTTCTTTCTGGTATCTCCTTTCTCTCCTTCAAATACGCTAAAGACAAAGATTTCAGGTTCCAGTGAGAATTGAACTCACGACCCCTGGTTTACTAGACCAGTGCTCTAACCACTGAGCTATGGAACCCTGTTCTTCCTGAAGTCTCTGTCTCTCTTCCCAATGTCTCTTTTCTCTCTGCCTGGTATCTCCTTTCTCTCCTTCTGGTATCTCCTTTCTCTCTTTCTCCAAATACGCTAAAGGGTTCAGGCTCCAGTGAGAATTGAACTCAGGACCCCTGGTTTACTAGACTGTTTCTGGTATCCATTTTCTGTCTTTGGTATCTACTGTCTCTCTTTCTGGTATCTCCTTTCTCTCCTTCTTCAAATACGCTAAAGACAAAGATTTCAGGTTCCAGTGAGAATTGAACTCACGACCCCTGGTTTACTAGACCAGTGCTCTAACCACTGAGCTATGGAACCCTGTACTTCTGAAAGTCTCTCTTCCCAATGTCTATTTTATCTCTGGTATCTCCGTTGTCTCTGTCTGGTATCTCATTTCACTCTTTCTTCAAATATACTAAAGGGTTCAGGCTCCAGTGAGAATTGAACTCAGGACCCTGGCTTACTAGACTCTTTCTGGTATCTATTTCCTCTCTTTGGTATCTCCTTTCTTTCTTTCTGGTATCTCCTTTCTCTCCTTCAAATACGCTAAAGACAAAGATTTCAGGTTCCAGTGAGAATTGAACTCACGACCCCTGGTTTACTAGACCAGTGCTCTAACCACTGAGCTATGGAACCCTGTTCTTCCTGAAGTCTCTGTATCTCTTCCCAATGTCTCTTTTCTCTCTGCCTGGTATCTCCTTTCTCTCCTTCTGGTATCTCCTTTCTATTTATCTTCAAATACGCTAAAGATTTCAGGCTCCAGTTAGAATTGAACTCAGGACCCTGGTTTACTAGACTCTTTCTGGTATCTATTTTCTCTCTTTGGTATCTCCTTTCTTTCTTTCTGGTATCTCCTTTCTCTCCTTCTTCAAATACGCTAAAGACAAAGATTTCAGGTTCCAGTGAGAATTGAACTCACGACCCCTGGTTTACTAGACCAGTGCTCTAACCACTGAGCTATGGAACCCTGTTCTTCCTGAAGTATCTGTCTCTCTTCCCAATGTCTCTTTTCTCTCTGCCTGGTATCTCCTTTCTCTCCTTCTGGTATCTCCTTTCTATTTATCTTCAATTACGCTAAAGATTTCAGGCTCCAGTTAGAATTGAACTCATGACCCCTGGTTTACTAGACCAGTGCTCTAACGACTGAGCTATGGAACCCTGTTCTTCCTGAAGTCTCTGTTTCTCTTCCCAATGTCTCTTTTCTCTCTGCCTGGTATCTCCTTTCTTTCCTTCTGGTATCTCCTTTCTCTCTTTCTCCAAATACGCTAAAAGGTTCAGGCTCCAGTGAGAATTTTAATCAGAAACCCTGGTTTCCTAGACTCTTTATGGTATCTATTTTCTCTATTTGGTATCTCCTTTCTCCCTTTCCGGTATTTCCTTTCTCTCTTTCTTCAAATACACTAAAGACAAATATTTCAGGCCCCAGTGAGAATTGAACTCACCACCCCTGGTTTACAAGACCAGTGCTCTAACCACTGAGCTATGGAGCCCTGTAGTTTCAAAAATCTCTGTCTCTCAATGTCTCTTTTCTCTCTGTCTTGTATCTCCTTTCTCTCTTTCTGGTATCTCCTTTCTATTTATCTTCAAATACGCTAAAGATTTCAGGCTCCAGTTAGAATTGAACTCAGGACCCTGGTTTACTAGACTCTGTCTGGTATCTATTTACTCTCTTTGGTATCTTCTTTCTATCTTTCTGGTATCTCCTTTCTCTCCTTCTTCAAATACGCTAAAGACAAAGATTTCAGGTTCCAGTGAGAATTGAACTCACGACCCCTGGTTTACTAGACCAGTGCTCTAACCACTGAGCTATGGAACCCTGTTCTTCTGAAAGACTCTGTCTCTCTTCCCAATGTCTATTTTATCTCTGTCTGGTATCTCCGTTGTCTCTGTCTGGTATCTCATTTCACTCTTTCTTCAAATACACTAAAGGGTTCAGGCTCCAGTGAGAATTGAACTCAGGACCCTGGTTTACTAGACTCTTTCTGGTATCTATTTTCTGTCTTTGGTATCTCCTTTCTTTCTGGTATCTCCTTTCTCTCCTTCAAATACGCTAAAGACAAAGATTTCAGGTTCCAGTGAGAATTGAACTCACGACCCCTGGTTTACTAGACCAGTGCTCTAACCACTGAGCTATGGAACCCTGTTCTTCCTGAAGTCTCTGTCTCTCTTCCCAATGTCTATTTTATCTCTGCCTGGTATCTCCTTTCTCTCCTTCTGGTATCTCCTTTCTATTTATCTTCAATTACGCTAAAGATTTCAGGCTCCAGTTAGAATTGAACTCATGACCCCTGGTTTACTAGACCAGTGCTCTAACCACTGAGCTATGGAACCCTGTTCTTCCTGAAGTCTCTGTCTCTCTTCCCAATGTCTCTTTTCTCTCTGCCTGGTATCTCCTTTCTTTCCTTCTGGTATCTCCTTTCTCTCTTTCTCCAAATACGCTAAAAGGTTCAGGCTCCAGTGAGAATTTTACTGAGAAACCCTGGTTTCCTAGACTCTTTATGGTATCTATTTCCTCTATTTGGTATCTCCTTTCTCCCTTTCCGGTATTTCCTTTCTCTCTTTCTTCAAATACACTAAAGACAAATATTTCAGGCCCCAGTGAGAATTGAAATCACCACCCCTGGTTTACAAGACCAGTGCTCTAACCACTGAGCTATGGAGCCCTGGAGTTTCAAAAATCTCTGTCTCTCAATGTCTCTTTTCTCTCTGTCTTGTATCTCCTTTCTCTCTTTCTGGTATCTCCTTTCTATTTATCTTCAAATACGCTAAAGATTTCAGGCTCCAGTTAGAATTGAACTCAGGACCCTGGTTTACTAGACTCTGTCTGGTATCTATTTACTCTCTTTGGTATCTTCTTTCTATCTTTCTGGTATCTCCTTTCTCTCCTTCTTCAAATACGCTAAAGACAAAGATTTCAGGTTCCAGTGAGAATTGAACTCACGACCCCTGGTTTACTAGACCAGTGCTCTAACCACTGAGCTATGGAACCCTGTTCTTCTGAAAGACTCTGTCTCTCTTCCCAATGTCTATTTTATCTCTGTCTGGTATCTCCGTTGTCTCTGTCTGGTATCTCATTTCACTCTTTCTTCAAATACACTAAAGGGTTCAGGCTCCAGTGAGAATTGAACTCAGGACCCTGGTTTACTAGACTCTTTCTGGTATCTATTTTCTGTCTTTGGTATCTCCTTTCTTTCTGGTATCTCCTTTCTCTCCTTCAAATACGCTAAAGACAAAGATTTCAGGTTCCAGTGAGAATTGAACTCACGACCCCTGGTTTACTAGACCAGTGCTCTAACCACTGAGCTATGGAACCCTGTTCTTCCTGAAGTCTCTGTCTCTCTTCCCAATGTCTCTTTTCTCTCTGCCTGGTATCTCCTTTCTCTCCTTCTGGTATCTCCTTTCTCTCTTTCTCCAAATACGCTAAAGGGTTCAGGCTCCAGTGAGAATTGAACTCAGGACCCCTGGTTTACTAGACTGTTTCTGGTATCCATTTTCTGTCTTTGGTATCTACTGTCTCTCTTTCTGGTATCTCCTTTCTCTCCTTCTTCAAATACGCTAAAGACAAAGATTTCAGGTTCCAGTGAGAATTGAACTCACAACCCCTGGTTTACTAGACCAGTGCTCTAACCACTGAGCTATGGAACCCTGTACTTATGAAAGTCTCTCTTCCCAATGTCTATTTTATCTCTGGTATCTCCGTTGTCTCTGTCTGGTATCTCATTTCACTCTTTCTTCAAATATACTAAAGGGTTCAGGCTCCAGTGAGAATTGAACTCAGGACCCTGGCTTACTAGACTCTTTCTGGTATCTATTTCCTCTCTTTGGTATCTCCTTTCTTTCTTTCTGGTATCTCCTTTCTCTCCTTCAAATACGCTAAAGACAAAGATTTCAGGTTCCAGTGAGAATTGAACTCACGACCCCTGGTTTACTAGACCAGTGCTCTAACCACTGAGCTATGGAACCCTGTTCTTCCTTAAGTCTCTGTATCTCTTCCCAATGTCTCTTTTCTCTCTGCCTGGTATCTCCTTTCTCTCCTTCTGGTATCTCCTTTCTATTTATCTTCAAATACGCTAAAGATTTCAGGCTCCAGTTAGAATTGAACTCAGGACCCTGGTTTACTAGACTCTTTCTGGTATCTATTTTCTCTCTTTGGTATCTCCTTTCTTTCTTTCTGGTATCTCCTTTCTCTCCTTCTTCAAATACGCTAAAGACAAAGATTTCAGGTTCCAGTGAGAATTGAACTCACAACCCCTGGTTTACTAGACCAGTGCTCTAACCACTGAGCTATGGAACCCTGTTCTTCCTGAAGTATCTGTCTCTCTTCCCAATGTCTCTTTTCTCTCTGCCTGGTATCTCCTTTCTCTCCTTCTGGTATCTCCTTTCTATTTATCTTCAATTACGCTAAAGATTTCAGGCTCCAGTTAGAATTGAACTCATGACCCCTGGTTTACTAGACCAGTGCTCTAACGACTGAGCTATGGAACCCTGTTCTTCCTGAAGTATCTGTCTCTCTTCCCAATGTCTATTTTATCTCTGTCTGGTATCTCCGTTGTCTCTGTCTGGTATCTCATTTCACTCTTTCTTCAAATACACTAAAGGGTTCAGGCTCCAGTGAGAATTGAACTCAGGACCCTGGCTTACTAGACTCTTTCTGGTATCTATTTTCTCTCTTTGGTATCTCCTATCTTTCTTTCTGGTATCTCCTTTCTCTCCTTCAAATACGCTAAAGACAAAGATTTCAGGTTCCAGTGAGAATTGAAATCACCACCCCTGGTTTACAAGACCAGTGCTCTAACCACTGAGCTATGGAGCCCTGTAGTTTCAAAAATCTCTGTCTCTCAATGTCTCTTTTCTCTCTGTCTTGTATCTCCTTTCTCTCTTTCTGGTATCTCCTTTCTATTTATCTTCAAATACGCTAAAGATTTCAGGCTCCAGTTAGAATTGAACTCAGGACCCTGGTTTACTAGACTCTGTCTGGTATCTATTTACTCTCTTTGGTATCTTCTTTCTATCTTTCTGGTATCTCCTTTCTCTCCTTCTTCAAATACGCTAAAGACAAAGATTTCAGGTTCCAGTGAGAATTGAACTCACGACCCCTGGTTTACTAGACCAGTGCTCTAACCACTGAGCTATGGAACCCTGTTCTTCTGAAAGACTCTGTCTCTCTTCCCAATGTCTATTTTATCTCTGTCTGGTATCTCCGTTGTCTCTGTCTGGTATCTCATTTCACTCTTTCTTCAAATACACTAAAGGGTTCAGGCTCCAGTGAGAATTGAACTCAGGACCCTGGTTTACTAGACTCTTTCTGGTATCTATTTTCTGTCTTTGGTATCTCCTTTCTTTCTGGTATCTCCTTTCTCTCCTTCAAATACGCTAAAGACAAAGATTTCAGGTTCCAGTGAGAATTGAACTCACGACCCCTGGTTTACTAGACCAGTGCTCTAACCACTGAGCTATGGAACCCTGTTCTTCCTGAAGTCTCTGTCTCTCTTCCCAATGTCTCTTTTCTCTCTGCCTGGTATCTCCTTTCTCTCCTTCTGGTATCTCCTTTCTCTCTTTCTCCAAATACGCTAAAGGGTTCAGGCTCCAGTGAGAATTGAACTCAGGACCCCTGGTTTACTAGACTGTTTCTGGTATCCATTTTCTGTCTTTGGTATCTACTGTCTCTCTTTCTGGTATCTCCTTTCTCTCCTTCTTCAAATACGCTAAAGACAAAGATTTCAGGTTCCAGTGAGAATTGAACTCACGACCCCTGGTTTACTAGACCAGTGCTCTAACCACTGAGCTATGGAACCCTGTACTTCTGAAAGTCTCTCTTCCCAATGTCTATTTTATCTCTGGTATCTCCGTTGTCTCTGTCTGGTATCTCATTTCACTCTTTCTTCAAATATACTAAAGGGTTCAGGCTCCAGTGAGAATTGAACTCAGGACCCTGGCTTACTAGACTCTTTCTGGTATCTATTTCCTCTCTTTGGTATCTCCTTTCTTTCTTTCTGGTATCTCCTTTCTCTCCTTCAAATATGCTAAAGACAAAGATTTCAGGTTCCAGTGAGAATTGAACTCACGACCCCTGGTTTACTAGACCAGTGCTCTAACCACTGAGCTATGGAACCCTGTTCTTCCTGAAGTCTCTGTATCTCTTCCCAATGTCTCTTTTCTCTCTGCCTGGTATCTCCTTTCTCTCCTTCTGGTATCTCCTTTCTATTTATCTTCAAATACGCTAAAGATTTCAGGCTCCAGTTAGAATTGAACTCAGGACCCTGGTTCTTTCTGGTATCTATTTTATCTCTTTGGTATCTCCTTTCTTTCTTTCTGGTATCTCCTTTCTCTCCTTCTTCAAATACGCTAAAGACAAAGATTTCAGGTTCCAGTGAGAATTGAACTCACGACCCCTGGTTTACTAGACCAGTGCTCTAACCACTGAGCTATGGAACCCTGTTCTTCCTGAAGTCTCTGTCTCTCTTCCCAATGTCTCTTTTCTCTCTGCCTGGTATCTCCTTTCTCTCCTTCTGGTATCTCCTTTCTCTCTTTCTCCAAATACGCTAAAGGGTTCAGGCTCCAGTGAGAATTTAACTCAGAAACCCTGGTTTCCTAGACTCTTTATGGTATCTATTTTCTCTCTTTGGTATCTACTGTCTCTCTTTCTGGTATCTCCTTTCTCTCTTTCTTCAAATACACTAAAGACAAATATTTCAGGCCCCAGTGAGAATTGAACTCACGACCCCTGGTTTACAAGACCAGTGCTCTAACCACTGAGCTTCAAAAATCTCTGTCTCTCAATGTCTCTTTTCTCTCTGTCTTGTATCTCATTTCTCTCTTTCTGGTATCTCCTTTCTCTCTTTCTCCAAATACACTAAATATTTCAGGCTCCAGTTAGAATTGAACTCAGGACCCTGGTTTACTAGACTCTTTCTGGTATCTATTTACTCTATTTGGTATCTCCTTTCTATCTTTATGGTATCTCCTTTCTCTCCTTCTTCAAATACACTAAAGACAAATATTTCAGGCCCCAGTGAGAATTGAACTCACCACCCCTGGTTTACAAGACCAGTGCTCTAACCACTGAGCTATGGAGCCCTGTAGTTTCAAAAATCTCTGTCTCTCAATGTCTCTTTTCTCTCTGTCTTGTATCTCCTTTCTCTCTTTCTGGTATCTCCTTTCTATTTATCTTCAAATACGCTAAAGATTTCAGGCTCCAGTTAGAATTGAACTCAGGACCCTGGTTTACTAGACTCTGTCTGGTATCTATTTACTCTCTTTGGTATCTTCTTTCTATCTTTCTGGTATCTCCTTTCTCTCCTTCTTCAAATACGCTAAAGACAAAGATTTCAGGTTCCAGTGAGAATTGAACTCACGACCCCTGGTTTACTAGACCAGTGCTCTAACCACTGAGCTATGGAACCCTGTTCTTCTGAAAGACTCTGTCTCTCTTCCCAATGTCTATTTTATCTCTGTCTGGTATCTCCGTTGTCTCTGTCTGGTATCTCATTTCACTCTTTCTTCAAATACACTAAAGGGTTCAGGCTCCAGTGAGAATTGAACTCAGGACCCTGGTTTACTAGACTCTTTCTGGTATCTATTTTCTGTCTTTGGTATCTCCTTTCTTTCTGGTATCTCCTTTCTCTCCTTCAAATACGCTAAAGACAAAGATTTCAGGTTCCAGTGAGAATTGAACTCACGACCCCTGGTTTACTAGACCAGTGCTCTAACCACTGAGCTATGGAACCCTGTTCTTCCTGAAGTCTCTGTCTCTCTTCCCAATGTCTCTTTTCTCTCTGCCTGGTATCTCCTTTCTCTCCTTCTGGTATCTCCTTTCTCTCTTTCTCCAAATACGCTAAAGGGTTCAGGCTCCAGTGAGAATTGAACTCAGGACCCCTGGTTTACTAGACTGTTTCTGGTATCCATTTTCTGTCTTTGGTATCTACTGTCTCTCTTTCTGGTATCTCCTTTCTCTCCTTCTTCAAATACGCTAAAGACAAAGATTTCAGGTTCCAGTGAGAATTGAACTCACGACCCCTGGTTTACTAGACCAGTGCTCTAACCACTGAGCTATGGAACCCTGTACTTCTGAAAGTCTCTCTTCCCAATGTCTATTTTATCTCTGGTATCTCCGTTGTCTCTGTCTGGTATCTCATTTCACTCTTTCTTCAAATATACTAAAGGGTTCAGGCTCCAGTGAGAATTGAACTCAGGACCCTGGCTTACTAGACTCTTTCTGGTATCTATTTCCTCTCTTTGGTATCTCCTTTCTTTCTTTCTGGTATCTCCTTTCTCTCCTTCAAATATGCTAAAGACAAAGATTTCAGGTTCCAGTGAGAATTGAACTCACGACCCCTGGTTTACTAGACCAGTGCTCTAACCACTGAGCTATGGAACCCTGTTCTTCCTGAAGTCTCTGTATCTCTTCCCAATGTCTCTTTTCTCTCTGCCTGGTATCTCCTTTCTCTCCTTCTGGTATCTCCTTTCTATTTATCTTCAAATACGCTAAAGATTTCAGGCTCCAGTTAGAATTGAACTCAGGACCCTGGTTCTTTCTGGTATCTATTTTATCTCTTTGGTATCTCCTTTCTTTCTTTCTGGTATCTCCTTTCTCTCCTTCTTCAAATACGCTAAAGACAAAGATTTCAGGTTCCAGTGAGAATTGAACTCACGACCCCTGGTTTACTAGACCAGTGCTCTAACCACTGAGCTATGGAACCCTGTTCTTCCTGAAGTATCTGTCTCTCTTCCCAATGTCTCTTTTCTCTCTGCCTGGTATCTCCTTTCTCTCCTTCTGGTATCTCCTTTCTCTCTTTCTCCAAATACGCTAAAGGGTTCAGGCTCCAGTGAGAATTTAACTCAGAAACCCTGGTTTCCTAGACTCTTTATGGTATCTATTTTCTCTCTTTGGTATCTCCTTTCTCCCTTTCCGGTATTTCCTTTCTCTCTTTCTTCAAATACACTAAAGACAAATATTTCAGGCCCCAGTGAGAATTGAACTCACGACCGAAGGTTTACAAGACCAGTGCTCTAACCACTGAGCTATGGAGCCCTGTAGTTTCAAAAATCTCTGTCTCTCAATGTCTCTTTTCTCTCTGTCTTGTATCTCCGTTCTCTCTTTCTGGTATCTCCTTTCTATTTATCTTCAAATACGCTAAAGATTTCAGGCTCCAGTTAGAATTGAACTCAGGACCCTGGTTTACTAGACTCTGTCTGGTATCTATTTACTCTCTTTGGTATCTTCTTTCTATCTTTCTGGTATCTCCTTTCTCTCCTTCTTCAAATACGCTAAAGACAAAGATTTCAGGTTTTAGTGAGAATTGAACTCACGACCCCTGGTTTACTAGACCAGTGCTCTAACTACTGAGCTATGGAACCCTGTTCTTCTGAAAGTATCTGTCTCTCTTCCCAATGTCTATTTTATCTCTGTCTGGTATCTCCGTTGTCTCTGTCTGGTATCTCATTTCACTCTTTCTTCAAATACACTAAAGGGTTCAGGCTCCAGTGAGAATTGAACTCAGGACCCTGGCTTACTAGACTCTTTCTGGTATCTATTTTCTCTCTTTGGTATCTCCTATCTTTCTTTCTGGTATCTCCTTTCTCTCCTTCAAATACGCTAAAGACAAAGATTTCAGGTTCCAGTGAGAATTGAAATCACCACCCCTGGTTTACAAGACCAGTGCTCTAACCACTGAGCTATGGAGCCCTGTAGTTTCAAAAATCTCTGTCTCTCAATGTCTCTTTTCTCTCTGTCTTGTATCTCCTTTCTCTCTTTCTGGTATCTCCTTTCTATTTATCTTCAAATACGCTAAAGATTTCAGGCTCCAGTTAGAATTGAACTCAGGACCCTGGTTTACTAGACTCTGTCTGGTATCTATTTACTCTCTTTGGTATCTTCTTTCTATCTTTCTGGTATCTCCTTTCTCTCCTTCTTCAAATACGCTAAAGACAAAGATTTCAGGTTCCAGTGAGAATTGAACTCACGACCCCTGGTTTACTAGACCAGTGCTCTAACCACTGAGCTATGGAACCCTGTTCTTCTGAAAGACTCTGTCTCTCTTCCCAATGTCTATTTTATCTCTGTCTGGTATCTCCGTTGTCTCTGTCTGGTATCTCATTTCACTCTTTCTTCAAATACACTAAAGGGTTCAGGCTCCAGTGAGAATTGAACTCAGGACCCTGGTTTACTAGACTCTTTCTGGTATCTATTTTCTGTCTTTGGTATCTCCTTTCTTTCTGGTATCTCCTTTCTCTCCTTCAAATACGCTAAAGACAAAGATTTCAGGTTCCAGTGAGAATTGAACTCACGACCCCTGGTTTACTAGACCAGTGATCTAACCACTGATCTATGGAACCCTGTTCTTCCTGAAGTCTCTGTCTCTCTTCCCAATGTCTCTTTTCTCTCTGCCTGGTATCTCCTTTCTCTCCTTCTGGTATCTCCTTTCTCTCTTTCTCCAAATACGCTAAAGGGTTCAGGCTCCAGTGAGAATTGAACTCAGGACCCCTGGTTTACTAGACTGTTTCTGGTATCCATTTTCTGTCTTTGGTATCTACTGTCTCTCTTTCTGGTATCTCCTTTCTCTCCTTCTTCAAATACGCTAAAGACAAAGATTTCAGGTTCCAGTGAGAATTGAACTCACGACCCCTGGTTTACTAGACCAGTGCTCTAACCACTGAGCTATGGAACCCTGTACTTCTGAAAGTCTCTCTTCCCAATGTCTATTTTATCTCTGGTATCTCCGTTGTCTCTGTCTGGTATCTCATTTCACTCTTTCTTCAAATATACTAAAGGGTTCAGGCTCCAGTGAGAATTGAACTCAGGACCCTGGCTTACTAGACTCTTTCTGGTATCTATTTCCTCTCTTTGGTATCTCCTTTCTTTCTTTCTGGTATCTCCTTTCTCTCCTTCAAATACGCTAAAGACAAAGATTTCAGGTTCCAGTGAGAATTGAACTCACGACCCCTGGTTTACTAGACCAGTGCTCTAACCACTGAGCTATGGAACCCTGTTCTTCCTGAAGTCTCTGTATCTCTTCCCAATGTCTCTTTTCTCTCTGCCTGGTATCTCCGTTCTCTCCTTCTGGTATCTCCTTTCTATTTATCTTCAAATACGCTAAAGATTTCAGGCTCCAGTTAGAATTGAACTCAGGACCCTGGTTTACTAGACTCTTTCTGGTATCTATTTTCTCTCTTTGGTATCTCCTTTCTTTCTTTCTGGTATCTCCTTTCTCTCCTTCTTCAAATACGCTAAAGACAAAGATTTCAGGTTCCAGTGAGAATTGAACTCACGACCCCTGGTTTACTAGACCAGTGCTCTAACCACTGAGCTATGGAACCCTGTTCTTCCTGAAGTATCTGTCTCTCTTCCCAATGTCTCTTTTCTCTCTGCCTGGTATCTCCTTTCTCTCCTTCTGGTATCTCCTTTCTATTTATCTTCAATTACGCTAAAGATTTCAGGCTCCAGTTAGAATTGAACTCATGACCCCTGGTTTACTAGACTGTTTCTGGTATCCATTTTCTGTCTTTGGTATCTACTGTCTCTCTTTCTGGTATCTCCTTTCTCTCCTTCTTCAAATACGCTAAAGACAAAGATTTCAGGTTCCAGTGAGAATTGAACTCACGACCCCTGGTTTACTAGACCAGTGCTCTAACCACTGAGCTATGGAACCCTGTACTTCTGAAAGTCTCTCTTCCCAATGTCTATTTTATCTCTGTCTGGTATCTCCGTTGTCTCTGTCTGGTATCTCATTTCACTCTTTCTTCAAATATACTAAAGGGTTCAGGCTCCAGTGAGAATTGAACTCAGGACCCTGGCTTACTAGACTATTTCTGGTATCTATTTCCTCTCTTTGGTATCTCCTTTCTTTCTTTCTGTATCTCCTTTCTCTCCTTCTGGTATCTCCTTTCTATTTATCTTCAATTACGCTAAAGATTTCAGGCTCCAGTGAGAATTGAACTCAGGACCCTGGTTTTCTAGACTCTTTCTGGTATCTATTTTCTGTCTTTGGTATCTCCTTTCTTTCTGGTATCTCCTTTCTCTCCTTCAAATACGCTAAAGACAAAGATTTCAGGTTCCAGTGAGAATTGAACTCACGACCCCTGGTTTACTAGACCAGTGCTCTAACCACTGAGCTATGGAACCCTGTTCTTCCTGAAGTCTCTGTCTCTCTTCCCAATGTCTCTTTTCTCTCTGCCTGGTATCTCCTTTCTCTCCTTCTGGTATCTCCTTTCTCTCTTTCTCCAAATACGCTAAAGGGTTCAGGCTCCAGTGAGAATTGAACTCAGGACCCCTGGTTTACTAGACTGTTTCTGGTATCCATTTTCTGTCTTTGGTATCTACTGTCTCTCTTTCTGGTATCTCCTTTCTCTCCTTCTTCAAATACGCTAAAGACAAAGATTTCAGGTTCCAGTGAGAATTGAACTCACGACCCCTGGTTTACTAGACCAGTGCTCTAACCACTGAGCTATGGAACCCTGTACTTCTGAAAGTCTCTCTTCCCAATGTCTATTTTATCTCTGTCTGGTATCTCCGTTGTCTCTGTCTGGTATCTCATTTCACTCTTTCTTCAAATATACTAAAGGGTTCAGGCTCCAGTGAGAATTGAACTCAGGACCCTGGCTTACTAGACTATTTCTGGTATCTATTTCCTCTCTTTGGTATCTCCTTTCTTTCTTTCTGGTATCTCCTTTTTCTCCTTCAAATACGCTAAAGACAAAGATTTCAGGTTCCAGTGAGAATTGAACTCACGACCCCTGGTTTACTAGACCAGTGCTCTAACCACTGAGCTATGGAACCCTGTTATTCCTGAAGTCTCTGTATCTCTTCCCAATGTCTCTTTTCTCTCTGCCTGGTATCTCCTTTCTCTCCTTCTGGTATCTCCTTTCTATTTATCTTCAAATACGCTAAAGATTTCAGGCTCCAGTTAGAATTGAACTCAGGACCCTGGTTTACTAGACTCTTTCTGGTATCTATTTTCTCTCTTTGGTATCTCCTTTCTTTCTTTCTGGTATCTCCTTTCTCTCCTTCTTCAAATACGCTAAAGACAAAGATTTCAGGTTCCAGTGAGAATTGAACTCACTACCCCTGGTTTACTAGACCAGTGCTCTAACCACTGAGCTATGGAACCCTGTTCTTCCTGAAGTATCTGTCTCTCTTCCCAATGTCTCTTTTCTCTCTGCCTGGTATCTCCTTTCTCTCCTTCTGGTATCTCCTTTCTCTCTTTCTCCAAATACGCTAAAGGGTTCAGGCTCCAGTGAGAATTTAACTCAGAAACCCTGGTTTCCTAGACTCTTTATGGTATCTATTTTCTCTCTTTGGTATCTCCTTTCTCCCTTTCTTCAAATACACTAAAGACAAATATTTCAGGCCCCAGTGAGAATTGAACTCACGACCCCTGGTTTACAAGACCAGTGCTCTAACCACTGAGCTATGGAGCCCTGTAGTTTCAAAATTCTCTGTCTCTCAATGTCTCTTTTCTCTCTGTCTTGTATCTCCTTTCTCTCTTTCTGGTATCTCCTTTCTATTTATCTTCAAATACGCTAAAGATTTCAGGCTCCAGTTAGAATTGAACTCAGGACCCTGGTTTACTAGACTCTGTCTGGTATCTATTTACTCTCTTTGGTATCTTCTTTCTATCTTTCTGGTATCTCCTTTCTCTCCTTCTTCAAATACGCTAAAGACAAAGATTTCAGGTTCCAGTGAGAATTGAACTCACGACCCCTGGTTTACTAGACCAGTGCTCTAACCACTGAGCTATGGAACCCTGTTCTTCTGAAAGTATCTGTCTCTCTTCCCAATGTCTATTTTATCTCTGTCTGGTATCTCCGTTGTCTCTGTCTGGTATCTCATTTCACTCTTTCTTCAAATACACTAAAGGGTTCAGGCTCCAGTGAGAATTGAACTCAGGACCCTGGTTTACTAGACTCTTTCTGGTATCTATTTTCTGTCTTTGGTATCTCCTTTCTTTCTGGTATCTCCTTTCTCTCCTTCAAATACGCTAAAGACAAAGATTTCAGGTTCCAGTGAGAATTGAACTCACAACCCCTGGTTTACTAGACTAGTGCTCTAACCACTGAGCTATGGAACGCTGTTCTTCCTGAAGTCTCTGTATCTCTTCCCAATGTCTCTTTTCTCTCTGCCTGGTATCTCCTTTCTCTCCTTCTGGTATCTCCTTTCTATTTATCTTCAAATACGCTAACGATTTCAGGCTCCAGTTAGAATTGAACTCAGGACCCTGGTTTACTAGACTCTTTCTGGTATCTATTTTCTCTCTTTGGAATCTCCTTTCTTTCTTTCTGGTATCTCCTTTCTCTCCTTCTTCAAATACGCTAAAGACAAAGATTTCAGGTTCCAGTGAGAATTGAACTCACGACCCCTGGTTTACAAGACCAGTGCTCTAACCACTGAGCTATGGAGCCCTGTAGTTTCAAAAATCTCTGTCTCTCAATGTCTCTTTTCTCTCTGTCTTGTATCTCCTTTCTCTCTTTCTGGTATCTCCTTTCTATTTATCTTCAAATACACTAAAGATTTCAGGCTCCAGTTAGAATTGAACTCAGGACCCTGGTTTACTAGACTCTTTCTGGTATCTATTTACTCTCTTTGGTATCTCCTTTCTATCTTTCTGGTATCTCCTTTCTCTCCTTCTTCAAATACACTAAAGACAAAGATTTCAGGTTCCAGTGAGAATTGAACTCACGACCCCTGGTTTACTAGACCAGTGCTCTAACCACTGAGCTATGGAACCCTGTACTTCTGAACGTCTCTGTCTCTCTTCCCAATGTCTATTTTATCTCTGTCTGGTATCTCCGTTGTCTCTGTCTGGTATCTCATTTCACTCTTTCTTCAAATACACTAAAGGGTTCAGGCTCCAGTGAGAATTGAACTCAGGACCCTGGTTTACTAGACTCTTTCTGGTATCTATTTTCTGTCTTTGGAATCTCCTTTCTTTCTTTCTGGTATCTCCTTTCTCTCCTTCAAATACGCTAAAGACAAAGTTTTCAGGTTCCAGTGAGAATTGAACTCACGACCCCTGGTTTACTAGACCAGTGCTCTAACCACTGAGCTATGGAACCCTGTTCTTCCTGAAGTCTCTGTATCTCTTCCCAATGTCTCTTTTCTCTCTGCCTGGTATCTCCTTTCTCTCCTTCTGGTATCTCCTTTCTATTTATCTTCAAATACGCTAAAGATTTCAGGCTCCAGTTAGAATTGAACTCAGGACCCTGGTTTACTAGACTCTTTCTGGTATCTATTTTCTCTATTTGGTATCTCCTTTCTTTCTTTCTGGTATCTCCTTTCTCTCTCTCTGGTAACGGATTTATCTCTTCCTGGTATCTCTTTAAGAAAAATTGCATCTTTTTGCTCTAAGTCTGGTATCTCATTTATATCTGTCTGGTATTTCTTTTCTCTCTTTATGGTGTCAAATGTATCAATTTCTGGTATCTCTTATTTTATTTCCATGCAGTGTCTCTTTTATATCTTTCTGGTATCTCTTTTATTTATATCCAGTGTCTCTCTTATCTCTTTCTGGTATCTCTTTTGTCTCTTTATGGTATCTCTTCTCTCCATATTTCCAATATCCCCTCTCCCCCTCTCTTTATGCCTGCGTCCCCTTCATTCCGTCTGTCCCTCCCTCTCGTCTCTCTCTCCGTATCATCTCCTCATTCCTTCTCTTTCTCTCCCCCTCCTCTTCTCTTTCTCTCTTTCCCTCTCACTGTTCTCTCTCTCTCTCTCTCTCTCTCTCTCTCTCTCTCTCTCTCTCTCTCTCTCTCTCTCTCTCTCTCTCTCTCTCTCTCTCTCTCTCTCTCTCTCTCTCTCTCTCTCTCTCTCTCTCTCTCTCTCTCTCTCTCTCTCTCTCTCTTCGACCACATCTGTTTAGCGGAACCAGGGGGACGCATCAAAGTCACAGGTTTGATTCCCTCGCGGAGCATGGGTACCAATCTGTTTTGTAATTTAGTTCTCTGGCATTTCAAGTCTTTGTTGGACCCCCCCCCCCCCCTACCTCATTCTCTGTCAGAGAGATCTAGACAGATCACTTATCGACTCAAGCCGCACTCATAACACCAAGCTATTACCTCTGTTCCTAAGACACACACACACACACACACACACACACACACACACACACACACACACACACACGTGCGCACAAACACACACACATACACACACAGATATGCACATGCATCCATACACACACACACATACATCCATACACACATACACACATACAGGGCTGCCTGGGAGAAATGCGAGGCCCTGTGCGAGATTTAACGCGAAAAAAACATCGTTATTAACAAAACATTCGGGAGGGGAAGGAAGGAAGAGTGGGGTAATGTCATGACATTTTCATTAATCTTACCTGCACAAAAGGAACGCAGGGCGAAAGGCCGCAACACAGGTCTCCACGTTGACGAAAGGCCTCTCGCTGTCGGGACAAATAAGCTATGGCCAGAGCCTTGTCATGGTGCAGGCCCGACTACATCTTCTGTCAAAGATGATGTCGTAGTCAGAGTGCCAGGGCCTGCTATTCTCAAGGCTAACTGATAGCATCAAACGAACGTTCCCAGCTGACGCTAAACAGCTAACTGGCTAACAGTTAGCTCAATCAGGCACCTGGCTGTATGTAGCCGCATAGCTTGCTTCTGCGTTCTGCAAGCTATGCGGCTACATACAGCCAGGTGCTCTCACCAGGCACACACCGTTAGCTACTAGTAGTACTATATTAGCTAGTCGACCAGTTTGGCTCCAGAGAGAGAGAAAGAGAGATAGGTCAGGTCCACGGCGGGAATATAATCATAGGTTGACTCACCATAACGCAGTATCAACGCGGCGCCAATGGTAAAGTTGGAAGGAGACTTTCTTGGCCCACGGTGTAATTTCTTCTTCTTCTTCTTCGAGTACTTTCCGGCAGACTGGACACCTTTCGGCGTATTGCTGCCTAACAGATTTATCTGCTCACAAGTTCTCTTCTCCTTCTTTTGAAAAGACATCCACTCGCCTCGCTCCTCTAAATAGCGCTGAATTAGATCATCCCTGTACCTCGTGTGTCCGAGAAGAGCCCGGAAACACTATCCTAAAATCTGTAGAGCAGCAAAGCCGCAGAAACCGGAACACTGCAGTCTGCAGAGCCAGGAACAAGTCAGACACATTCTACAAACGTGTCTAATGTGAAATATATACGCATATAAGCAAAACTAGATTTTAGGTCTGTGATGAAAAAGGGCCTCGCGGGAAGGGGGGCCTCGCAAAAAAAATAAAAAAAATAAAAAATAAATAATTTTTTTTTTTTTTTTTTTTTTTTAATTTTTTTTTTTTGCGAGGCCCCCCTTCCCGCGAGGCCCTGTGCGACCGCACTCCTCGCACACCCCCTGAGGCGGCCCTGCACACATATACACACACATACACATACATCCATAAACACACACACATCCATACACACACATGCACACACACACCCACATGCACATACATCCATACACACACATACACACACATTCACATACATCCATACACACAAACACACACACATACACACAAGGCCAGATTAATACTTCAGAGGCCCCTGGGCCAGATTCTTGTGGAGGCCCCCCCACACACACGTGCACGCACGCACACTTTAAAAAATATATAGAATACCGTAATTCCTCTAATAGTAACCCCGGCTTGTATTTGTTTCAACTGTAGTGGATACCAGGCTTGTATTAGGAGGAGGAAACAGCTCATTCGTGTTGGTGTTGGGGCTGGGCTGTGGAGATGCGGCGGGCGTATACGAACAGGTGGCACTGGCGTCAGCCACTGGTGGTGGTGGGCCGGCTGAAGTTGAACTAGAGGCTGCCGCTTCCTCTTCTCTGTCGCTAGCATCAATAATAATAACGTTAGCATTCTCGTCCTCTCTGCCCGCGGCGCCTGGCTCAGCCTCTTTAACGTTGCTGCCAGGGGGCTATCCTCCTCCTTACCTGACGGGGTGAAAAAAGTAGCGATAGTTGGTATGCTTTGCCGAAGTAACGCGCTCTTTCTGTCCCTTTCCTGTTTAGACTTTAACTTAGCAGCTCCGCTTTCCCACCGTTTTACTTTTTTATCCATGTTTTTTGAGTGTCACAGTCTCAATTGATCATACAGTACTACTCGAGACGAGTCTTAGCCTACTTGATCAACTTGCAAGTGCAATTCTCACGATCAGTGGTCACCTGACCTGACCTGACAGTGACCCCTGGACCTGGACGTCAGTGTCACGTAGACTCAACGTCTCTCACCCCTCATTATCAAACAATTTGCAATACAAAACATTTAATAAAAATAGATAGAGAAGAGATGAGATGATACTAGTAGTCACTATAGATGCTGTGAAAGTAAACGCTGGATGAGGATCTGATTATATATATTTTTTTTTCGTATCTCTTTTATTTTTTTTTGTAGTGTGGAGGCCCCTAGTCGCGTTATTTCTAAACCTAGCCGCATTTCTGGCAATACGCTCTCTGATTGGCCGACGCCTGTTTCTACACTGGTTAAGCTTGGCACTCTTTCGAAGTTGGTTAAGGTTAGAGTTTGTCTTAGAGCGTGGCGATAGAACGCCAGGTAGTTTGCAGGCTGTTTGACGAGGAAATGGGCAAAGACACAGCTCGTCACGCAATTGGGCAAACATGTCAGTGGCCAATCAGAGAGCGTCAGTCAGTGCCAATCAGAGAGCGTCTGCCAGAAATGCGGCTAGGTTTAGAAATAACGCCCCCTAGGGCCCTAGTCACTAGGGGGAGCTCGATGATATCCGCTATCAGCACCGACGGGTCCATGCTGTCTGTCATGAATAATGATCCCAATCTGCCTTATTCGTGTCGGGGCTGTGTCTATTCTTTTACCAACGGATTTCCATTTCCGCGTTCGCGTTCTGCGATCTGATTGGCCACTGACGTTTCTTAGGCGACTCTTTTGAAGTTGGTTAAGGTTAGAGTATGGAATCAGGGCTGGTGTTCTATCGCCCTGCTCTAAGACAAACTCTAACCTTAACCAACTTCGAAAGAGTGCCAAGCTTAACCAGTGAAAGAAAGAGGCGTCACACGATTGGCGCTACCAGAAACGTCAGTGGCCAATCAGAGCGCAGAACGCGTACGCGGAACTGGAAATCCGTTGGTAAAAGTATTCAGGCGTCGGGGCTGGGATGTGGAGATGCAAGTTTTGACTTTTTATTGCTGTTTTTACCTCAAACGGAAAACCTCAAACTCTTATGAAGAGGAGAAAAAATACTCAAGATTAGCCACTTGCAGACGGCAGGGTGTGACGTACTGTATATTTTAGTTGATGAAATATTTTTGTTGACTAAAATATTTTAGTTGATGAAATATGTTTTCATTCAGTGTCACAGTATGACATCGATCTCCAAAAAAAAAAAAAAAACGTGGGGCCTCTAGTGACGAGGGGCCTCAAAATGTTTAAAATAAAAGTTAAAAAAAAATAAACAAATATTTGGGGCCTCTAGTGACGAGGGGCCTCCAAAAGGCCTCTAGTGACGAGGGGCCTCCAAAAGGCCTCGAGTGACGAGTGGCCTCCAATTTTTTTTTTTAAATTAAAGTTAAAAAAAGATTTAAAAAATGTGTGGGGCCTCTTGTGACGAGGGGCCTCCAAAAGGCCTCTATAGTGACGAGTGGCCTCAAACAATAAAAAATTTAAGTTAAAAAAAATAAAAATAAAATGTTGGGGCCTCCAAAATAAAAAAAAATAAATTAAATAATATATATTTTTTTTCTTTTTTTGGAGGCCCCTCATCACTAGAGGCCCACGGGCCGCGGCCCGGTCGGCCCGGTCGTTAATCCGGCCCTGCATACACACCGTAATTCCTCCTCAGTGTCCCGTGTTTTACAACAATTATAGTATGAACAAAAGCATGGCTTTCTGCCTATATTTGCATCCATTTGTGTGCGTGTGTGTGTGTGTTAGGGCCTCTGTGTGTACAGAAGGTTGAAAGGTGCTGTTGTGTTGATGAGATGTTTGCTGTGGAGATTAGAAGAGAGAGACAGGACATCGATCAGCACTCATTATACATGTCAACAGATGAGGCTGTGCACACACACACACACACACACAGACACACACAGACACACACACAGACACACACACACACACTCACACAGACACACACACAGACACACGCGCATTCACGCACACACAGACACAGACACACAGACACAGACACACACACAGACACACACACACATACAGACACGTACTTGTGCGAACATAATGGATGCACACACCCACATGCATAAACACGCACACACATACATATACATACATACATACATACATACATACATACATACATACATACATACATACATACATACATACATACATACATACATACATACATACATACATACATACATACATACATACATACATACATACATACATACATACATACATACATACATACATACATACATACATACATACATACATACATACATATAGAATAGAATAGACTTTTAATTGTCATTGCACACAAGTATACAACGAAATTTCAGGGGAGCTCCCACAGACCGTAGTACAATATATACATACATGAAACACACCCTGTACATATAACAGAATATTTTAAATTATACAACGGCATGCAAATTTCTCGATTCTGATTGGCTGAAACAGTCAACTTACACATAGGTATTTTTCATAACCCAACGCTCTTGGTCCCAGGACCCGCCCACAACCGCATTACTATCAATGCGCCATTCGTGGTTTTAGGAATGAAAGCAAGATGGCGGACAAGCCGGACAGGAAACATTACAAAGGATAATGGTGATAGGGTCATAAAGACTAAATGAAAAACGATTCTGTCACGGCGAATGTCTTAGTTTCTTAAACAATGTTGGATGATGTAATTGATGGCTCCCCATTGCTGCACGTATCCGCTTCAAGGCCCTCGACCTAGCATACCGTGCGGCAAAAGGAACCGCTCCCGCCTACCTCCGGTCAATGGTCTCTAACTACACACCTTCAAGACCCCTACGCTCTGCATCTTCTGGCCGCCTCAGACCTACTCCTATCCAAGCTCCGGGAGGGTCATCAAAGAGAAGCCGCCTATTCTCAGTCCTTGGCCCACAATGGTGGAATGAACTACCCACCCCAGTTAGGACAGCCGAATCCCGTCCAATCTTTCGCCGTCGACTAAAGACGCACTTCTTCAACCATTATCTCTAAAAAAAATGTTTTTTTTATTTTTATTTTTTTATCTAACCCTAACTGTAACACTTCCCCCGGTCCTGTGGGACCAACCGGCAACCCTCCGCCCGGTTCGGTTGGTCCATGACTCAGACACTCACAACCCCCCATCAATACCCTTCACAACATAACATTGGCAACCGGTGGGCTGAGCCAGATGTGGCAGATCTGGCATCAGCTCACACACCTACTTAACATTCTCATCTGCCATTTATATTTGTTATGTTCTTTGTCTATGTTGTCATTGTTGTTTCCATTGTGTTAGTTTTGTGTTCCCCTGTCTGTGTTTTGTAAATATGTTTTAGTCTCGTTTGTCTCAGTTTGTACAATTGTTATTGTTCCCCCTGTGTGCTCTGTATTCTGTTAGTTCTGTCTATCCACACCTGTGTCCTGTTAGTAATTACCCTCTGTGTCTAATTAGTGTTTGTATTTAAGTGTTCTGGGCCAGCATGCACTTGCTGGTTCATTGTTAAATGTTACCTGTGTTTGTCAGTCGTGTATTGTATCCTGTCTTGTGAAAGTAAACACTGTATCGTCACCACGTCGACTCCTGTCT
Organism: Notolepis coatsorum; assembly: GCF_963971535.1. Classification (NCBI taxonomy): domain Eukaryota; kingdom Metazoa; phylum Chordata; class Actinopteri; order Aulopiformes; family Paralepididae; genus Notolepis; species Notolepis coatsorum. Next base: position 64,554,868 of record NC_140183.1, read on the forward strand.
CATCTCTCATCGTATTCACTCTGCTACCTGGGTTCACCATGCCGAAGAAGCACACTCGTAACACCTAACGATAGGTTATGTATATAACCTAGTTATATGAGTACTGGTTAAGCGTCCCGCTCTTATGCCATACCGAGATATACCTCATCTCCTAGTACCTACTGTACTACATAACAAAAAACTAAACACCCTTGCACTTGACCAGGCCCCACCCCAGTGACTTACTATAAGACACCGGGCGTGGTCACCACTCACCCTTCCTCTGGAAGAGTTTTCCATCAGAAACCCCCCCCCAAGGGACCTCAGGGCACGCTAAGAGCGGGACGCTTAGCCAGTACTCATATAACTAGGTTATATACATAACCTATCGTTATATACTCGTACTGGCATCGCGTCCCGCTCTTATGCCATACCGAGATATGGGGTAGAGCGGACGCGAGGCCCGACAAATGTACCCCCTGAGGACCCGTAAGCCCACATCAGGGGGAGGGGAGTCCCGTCACCCCTCCTTCCTAGTGAAGAGGGGGCGGCAGTCAACTCCACCCAAGTGCGAAAAAGAGGGAACTAGAAACCTCCAAACGCACAGCACAGGCGGGACCACGTGTGACACAACACCTTGTGGTCCACACCCACACACCCCTGCTAACCCACCGAAAGGCGGGAAGCAGGGGAGGTTCCAGACCTCAGAACCGCCTGGGAGACAGAACCCCCAGTCATGTCCATGAGGTAAAACCTTACGAAGGGACCCGGGGAGGACCATGAGGCCGCAGCACAGATGTCCTCCACCGAGGCCCCTCCTAACAGGGCGGCAGAGGCCACCACTCCACGAGTGGAGTGCGCCCTGACACCCCCAGGGGGGGCCAGCCCAGTCAACGTGTAGCAAAGGGCAACGCCCTCGCACAACCAATAGGCCAGGCGCTGTTTCGACAGTGCCTTACCAGCGCGAGTGCCACCGTAACAGACAAAGAGCTGATCGTAGCCCTGAGGTCCTGAGTCCGGCTGAGGTAAACCCCCAAAACCCGGACCGGACACGACAGGTGAAGGCTCGCCTCTAACTCACCAGTGTGAGGAGGCGGATGAAACGCCTGAACCACAATATCCCTGGAGCGAAAAGAGCTCCGGATATTTTTTGGCATGAAGACTGGATTAGGCCTCAGAGTTGCACCGCTATTGACATGAATAGACAAGCACTCAGGCCGCACCGAGAGAGAACAGAGCTCACCCACGCGCTTAGCGGAGGTGATGGCCAGCAGGAACGCAGTCTTGAAGACCGCTGTTCCAAGGTGCCTGCTCAAGAGGCTCAAACGGGGCCTCGGACAACCGGCCGAGGACCAATTGAAGGTCCCAACTCGGAGACAGAGAACGTTTCACCGGCTTAAGGCGCCGAGCGCCAAGCAGGAAACGCTTCACAAGAGGGTGGCCTTACACCACTCTTGGAAAATACGCCACCTACCCGCGTAAACCACGATAGTGGAGGGAGCATGCGCGTTCCGGATGGTGTCAACCACAGAAGGATCCATCCTCTCCAGACTCACCCTCTCACCAGCCAAACCATCAGTGGCTGGCCCAGCACAGGGAACTAACACAGAGACCCGTGCGCTTGAGAGAGGGCCCGCGATGACCAAGGAACAGGCCACCACGGGGCTACCAAGAGCTGGATCAGGACCGGGAACCACACAGCTGCGCCCTGGTCCGGCGCAATCAGGATCAAGGTCCTGCGCTCCTCAACATACCCGCCCCAACAACTGACCTAACAGATGTATGGGGGGAAAGAATCCCAGGCGGCCACGGCATCGGTCCCAGACCTGCCTGACTATGTCCGGACGTAATCCCCACTCGTCAGGGTGAGGACCGCCCCGCGACATCACACCTGTACCCACATTCACACTGCCGGGGATGTGGAGAGCCATCAGGCTGCGCAGATGGAGAACGCCCATAGCCAGCCGCCCGCCGCCCGGTGCAGACAGGGGGATGGTACTCCTCCCTGTCTGTCGATATACGATGCTGACGTCGTATTGTCCGTCCTGATCAAACACCGTTTGAGGACCAGAAGGACCGCCTTCAATACCAACACATTGAACGTAGCGCAGACCGGGCAGCATGGCTTGCCAGCTGCCCCCTACTGCGTTGGCCCGAGGGAGGCGTCGGTGAAAAATGTGACGTGTGACAGCCTACTGCCCATAGGGACCCCCCTGGTGAGGACCCCAGGCCCTCCCCAGGGGGCGAGGTCCCCCAGTACTGACACGGGAACCTTAGCCGCTTCCACTTGCCTCTCACCTGGTCTATTTCCATACTGGAAAAAAACCACCTCCGTAACCTCCTCCTGGGGTGAAGAAGAGGCCAAGAGGGACCACGGAATGAGCAGATGCCATCATACCGAGCAGGCGTATCACGGACAGCGCCGTAACCGTCCTAGGACGGAACCTCCTGAGCGTGTCGATAACACGCTCTGAGAGGAATGCCCATAGCACTCTACTTCCAGTCTACAGCAAACCCCAGGCCGGTAGGAATTCCACCACCTGCCTGGTATGAGACCTGACGATCCACCTTGACCGCCAAGGACCAGAACGTCATCAGGGCAGAATACACTTCGTAACCCCTGACGACGCAGAGGCCCCAGTGCGGCCTCCACGCACTTGGTGAAGATGCAGGGAGCCAGAGAAAAGCCGAACGGCAGCCTCTGGTAGTCATACGCATTCCCATGGGACAGGTCCAGCATGGGTCTGACACCCCCCCTCCCAATTTCTCGGGCACCAGAGAATACCGGGAGGAAAACGCCACGACGATGGCTTGCTTCGTCCACAGAGATTGGATCTCGTTGACCAGAGCTGTCACTGCTGGTGACCCTGACAATAGGGTCTGTACCAAACCTGAAAACGGGTGGGGTTGTGTAAATACAAGTCCCCGCCTCAGTGTTCTCTCCATCCACTTCGACATATGGCACTGCTGAAGCCATATGTGATGATACTCCCAGAGCGCACCCGCCGCCATTCGGCGCTGGTCCGCAATGAACTGTAGATAGGCGGCCCGGTCCCTCCAGCTGTGCATAGCCAACTCTGAACCCGCCACCGTGCGGGCAGGGCGTTCCGTGGAATCGGGACAGCGGTCCCTGATACAACCCACGAGGCAATCGCACCCAAGGGGGGACCCAGACAGAAAGGGCCGGTTTGATACGGGGGAAGCTGACATCAAACTAGGTGACAAAAGCTCCCCCACTGAACACCCCTCCAGAACATGCTGAGGAGTTGTTCTGCAGATGGACATGCAAGGTGTGAGGCCCCCATGGGTTCCTACACACCGTAGCCCTGCAGTGATATTACTACCACCCAAATCATGCGCGCCTGCGAGACCACTGCCAATCTTTCAGGAGTGGGAGGCACCAACGTGATACCCGGCCTGGCGAAGGCAAGGTCGGGGAAGCCTGCACTGTTTGCCTCAAAAAGGTCTCGAGCCCCCCTGCTGACAACACTTGTAGTTGACAGACGTAACACCAGGCTCAACCAAACACAGCGTATGGTGTGGGAGCCGCTTGACAGCACAACATTCTCATGGACAGACCCAGGCTCAACTGGGTGTCAGCCCCTGTCCCCATGAGAAGCGAAACATGGGGCCGCATGCGCTTCAACGAAGGCTCGCGGCCCGCAGCCAAAGGAAACAAATCAGAGACCCTTTTCCGCTGGTGTTGGGGGAGGGAGTGATCGGAGAGCGGGCTGCTCGCGGCAGGACGGCGACGGTTTCTCAGGCTGTGCTCATCCAATATGGCCGATCCCTCGGCCGCCAAGGCTGTCGGCCTTGTGGACACCTGTTGACTCAAGGGTACCTCTGGCGGGGGAAACATGGCCGCCTGTCGAGGGCCTCGCCACAGCCGCTGGCGAGGTCGTGCTCTCACCTCTGGCTTCGCGGCGTGAGGTGGTGTGGGGCCTAGGTCCAATACCGCCCGCGCTCCAGCAGAAGACCAAATATCCTCTGCGGAGAGGGGAGCCCTGAGGAGGGAACATTTCTTTTTAACTTCCCACCCCCTCAAAGGGAGACTAATCCAACCAAGATGTCTGTAAACAAGCGTTGACAGCATCCTAGCCCTCCCTGCGGTTATAGTTTGCGGCTAGGTCAAAGCTAATAACGTCAACAACCTCGCGCAATGTTTCGCCGTCGGCTGGCCCTCATGGCCCCGCCACTAGACACCATTTTTAACAGAAAAAAACAGCAATGCGAACAAGGTTACTAATCGCTGCTAATTCTATACCATGGCGGTACAGGCTTAACACAGCCCACCAGCCACCCGACGGGCCGACCCACCTCATGGCGTCGGCCGGGCGGGGCACTGTTTCAACATGCCAGAGGCAAAGGACTGATGCCACCTGCTTCATAAACACTGAGCACCAGCGGTGGTTGCAACCAGCAACCTCCACGGTGGTGTGCATCCATGAAGGGGTTAATGAATAAATTAACTAAAAACACCACCAATACACTGTAGAATGGGCTAGCCCATACACACAACGTTAAGGGGATGCAGACCAGAGAACCCAGTCCCGCAACCATTCATAATATTCACAACATGCACACCAGCCCTAGACCTCAGCCCATTCACCCATGAACAGGTAAACAAGCCCGCGCAATACTCCCAACAGTAAACACAGATTGACCGTCAGCATGAATGGTTAAGAGGAGGGAAGACTTTAGACAGACATCCCTCAGCGGGGAAACAAACAGAAACAGTAGCCCAGCATATAGCATAGCGTTAGCCGCGCGCTCCAGGGTAACGGGGAAAACAACAACGTTTTACCCAGATATCCTGCCCCTTGCACCAATACACAACTCGGTTGTCTCACAGGACAACAAGCAGTATTATTAACACCAGCGTTAATGCCTGATGGCACAGATCCTACCTGAGTGCGAGTTAGCTCGATAGCTACACATTGCACGTCGTCCCTCGAAGTGCTGCCAAGACGAGGAAACACCAGGATATACCCGAAGCGGAGATGCATCGAAATGCATCCATCTGCAGGGCCGCAGAACCCATTACTGAGAACAGTTGGATGCACTTCCGAGCTGCTTCCACATGGAGGCAACTTCTCTTTTTTCTTTTTTGGGAACTACTTTTTCTGGCGGATGGTTTTTTCAATAAATCTTCAATTAATGTGTGTTTATTGTATAGCAATAAGGTTGGATGAATGCGCCAGTTGTATAAAAGCCATTACACCATGTATGGTGCATGTATGGACCGGTATCTCCTCCCTGAGGGAAGGAGCTGAAAGAAGTGATGTGCTGGGTGAGACTGGTCCTTGATAATACACTTGGAGCGGTGGAGGCAGCGGGAGGTGAAGACGGAGGTGATGTTTGGTAGAGGAGTCCCGACGATCCTGCCTGCCGCCTTCACCACCCTCTGTAGAGCCTCCTGCTCTGCCTTTGTGCAGCTGGAGAACCACACAGACACACCGTAGGTCAGCACACTCTCAACCGCACAATGATAAAAGTTGACAAGAATATTTCGTGGCAGGCCATCCTGCTTCAGCTTCCTTAGGTAGTATAGGCGTTGCTGAGCTTTCCCGATCACTGAGGTGGTGTTGGTGCTCCAGGACAGGGTCTCACTCACACTGAGACCCAGGAACTTGAACTCAGTGACCCCTCCACGTCTATTCTTTTACCAACGGATTTCCAGTTCCTCGTTCGCGTTCTGCGATCTGATTGGCCACTGACGTTTCTGGTGCGATCTGATTGGCCACTGACGTTTCTGGTCATGTGACATGTGCGCCCAATCGTGTGACGCTCCCATTTCCGCCTCGAACAGCAGCAAACTACCTAACGCCTAGTTTATCACTGGTTAAGCTTAGGCGACTCTTTCGAAGTTGGTTAAGGTTAGAGTTTGGAATCAGGGCTGGTGTTCTATCGCCCTGCACTAAGACAAACTCTAACCTTAACCAACTTCGAAAGAGTGCCTAAGCTTAACCGGTGGCAGAACTTGCCGTCACACGATTGGCGCGACCAGAAACGTCAGTGGCCAATCAGAGCGCAGAACGCGAACGCGGAACTAGAAATCCGTTGGTAAAAGTATTCAGGCGACCCCTCCACTACCTCGTTGTTGATGAGCAGAGGGGAGTGGTCAGCCCTTGATCTTCTGAAATCTCTCTTGTTTTCTTTATGTTGAGCGCCAGGTTGTTGTTGTCACACCAGGCTGTAAGGTCTTCCACCTCCCTCCTGTAGGCAGACTCATTGTTGTTTGTTATGAGACCCACAACTGTGGTATCATCTGCGAACTTGATGATGTAATTGGAGAGGTAGGAGGGGGAACAGTCATGTGTGAACAGGGTGTACAGTAATGGGCTGAGTACGCAACCCTGCAGGTGCTGAGAGACAGGGTGGACGGGGTGTAGTTGCCCAGCCTGGCGGCTTGTGTGCGGTTTGTGAGGAAGTCCAGCACCCAGTTACACAGTATATTACACAGACCCAGGGTTCGGAGTTTGCTGATGAGTTTACGGGGGAGTATAGTGTTGAAGGCAGAGCTATAGTCGACAAAGAGCATTCTTACGTAGGTGTTTTTCTTCTCCAGATGTTCTAGGGCGGTATGAAGCACAATGGCTATAGCATCTTCAGTTGATCTGTTCTGCCTATAAGCAAACTGGTATTGGTCAAAGGAGGCCGGGATGATGGATGTCTCTCTAGACACTTAGCAGAGAGGGGGGTGAGTGCCACGGGTCTGTAGTCGTTCAGGCACGTGACAACTGACTGCTTGGGTACTGGTATAATTGTGGATGTTTTGAAGCATGCTGGGACATATGATAATAGCAGGGAAAGATTAAATATATCTGTAAAAACCTCCGTCAGCTGATCCGCACACTCCTTCAGTATGCGGCCCACCACTCCATCAGGTCCCGCTGCCTTCCTTGGGTTGGTATTCCGGAGGCAACACCTGACTTCATGGTGGCTCAGGACGGGGGCTGTGCCGCTGGGGGGGAGGGGCTGCACTACTTGGTCCCTGTTTGCTCTGTCGAACCGGGCATAGAAATGGTTCAGCTCCTCGGTTAATGTGACAGAGCTATTTATGGGTGATGTTGTCCCCTTGTAGTCAGTGATGGCTTTGATTACCTCCCACACCCGGCGGAGGTTGGTGGAGTTGGAGAAGTGGGTCTCGATCCGTTCCTTGTATTTAAGTTTTGTTGCCTTGATGCCTCTCCTTAGAGCTGACCTGGCGATGCTGTAGGCAGCTGCGTCCCCAGACCTGTAGGCTGCATCTCTGGCCCGGAGGAGTGACCTGACCTCCGCGGTCAGCCACGGCTTCTGGTTAGGGAATGAACAAACCCTTTTAGTGACAGTCACCATGTCCATACAGAAAAAACAATATAATGCATGACTGTAGTGGTGTAGTTATCTAATGTCGCTCTAGGATCTACCTGCGGCCCTCTGTCCTTGAAGGTGTCCCATTCAGTCACCTCGAAGCAGTCCTGGAGCTGGGATACAGCCCCCTCAGGCCAGACTCTGACAGTCCTGGTTGTGGGTCCGACAGATTTGATTTTCTGCCTATACAGGGGGTAAAGGAAGAGCGAGATGTGATCAGACAGGGCTAGGTGAGGGTCTGGTTGCGCTCTATAAGCCTTTGCAACATTGGTGTAGACTTGGTCCAATGTGTTATCCCCCCTTGTCGCACAGGTAACATTCCGATGGAATTTGGGGAGAACAGACTTGAGGTTAGCATGATTGAAGTCCCCGGCTGTTATAAAAACACTGTCTGGGTGGGTGCGCAGGCATTTCTGTATGCTATCTTGAAGCAGTGCTAACTTACTGCTAGCACCAGGTGGAATATACACAGCAACAGCACATATGTAAACAACTGTATGTTCCCTAGCTAGAAAAAACGGTCTGCATTTAAGCACCATAAATTCTAGGTTAGGGCAGCAATGTCTGGTCACAATGGTTGTATCTGTGCACCAGGAGTTATGGATAAACACACACAAGCCTCCGCCGATCTTCTTACCAGAAGCAGCTGTCCTGTCTGCTCGGTATAAGCTGTGGCTGGCTAGCGTGATAGCTGAGTCTGGTATGGTAGAGTCCATCCATGATTCTGTGAAAATCATACAGCAGCAGTCTGCTAACTTTCTCTGAGTAGTAAGTCGCAAGCGGATTTCATCCATCTTGTTCCGAATGGAGCTGGCCTTTGTTAGGAAGAGTGTCGGCAATGGTGGCTTGAATGGATTAGCCGTTAGCCTAGCATTGATGCCAGCCCGCTTGCCTCGCTTCTGCTTCCGTTCGCAGCGTCTTCTTCTCCGCTTGTCTGTCGTGGCAGGAGTCTCGCTTGCCTCTGCCGGCTTGGCCAACTCGGGGGGATGTATATCTCCGCTGGAAGTTGGCATGTTAGCCCCTTTCTTATGTTCAGAAGCTCGTCCCGGCTGTAGGACAGGGCTGTTCCGTGATATCTGGTCAGAATTAGGGATGCACGATAATTATCGGGCCGATATCAGCAATTATGACGTCATCCCGATAAACCCAATAACGTTATGAATAGCTCCGATAATATAATATATTTTTTGGTAAAAAAAAATGCGGTGTGGGTGAATTGGAATGAAGTGCGTTTGTTTTGACTATAGGCTCATCCCGTTTTGCCAGTACTGTGGTACGACTGACAGCATGTGGTTTAGGAACAGGGCGTTTTACACAAATCCAGCGCTCCCTTTCTTGGCTGTGACGTAGCCATGTAAGTTTCTGAATTAGCGCGGACGTTAACAACAAAGATGGCCGCGTCGGTACTCGGAATTTCAGAGGAAAAAGTTTGCTTGCTATTTGTAATAAATGCAATGCAGAAGTTCCACAAGGAGGGAAAAGGGCAACAACTTGTAATACATCCAGCCTGACGGGTCACCTGCGGCATCACCACTGCTACGATGGTGTGTTATTGTGTTAACTTAGAAGCCTACGACGACGCGAGGAGCTAAGCAAAGCTAGCCCCTTTCATGGCTATGCTGCAACCCTCGGTTTAACGCAGTCACTTATTGCTCCGTAGTAGCCAGGTTAATTTGCACCACCAAGGACTGCTTAAAAGCTAGCGGCTTGAGCCCTTGGGTCATTTCTGTCAAACTTCTTTAATTTAGCAAACGACTCGTCAATAGGTACAAGCGTGCTCGCGCCGTCGTGGGCTTTTAACACCGTGGCGGTGGTGATGTTGCAGGTGACTTGTTGTGGTGGTGATGTGTCCACTCAAAGCCTTTTTTTCAAGGCTCCGCTTTGAAAAAAGAAGAACAAAAAGCTTTGAGCGTCTTAGGTTGGATGTATTATAAGTTGTTGACGGATTGTGAATTTTCATTTGGAAAAATAAATATGGTCACTTTATCAGTCAAAACTGTTGTCTGGTTAGGTCACATTTAAGTTGGTGTTAAGTTATTATCCTGGGAAGTCTTTTTATGTATTATTATTGTATTGTGATATGTTTTGTTTCATGTTGAAAAAAAAAAGTTTGATAAAAAAATATATATATACATTAAAAAAAATTATAATACAATAAATATCGGTTATCGATATCGGTTATCGGCTTGAGGAGCATAAAGTTATCGGTATCGATGTCAAAAAATCAATATCGTGCATCCCTAGTCAGAATACATGTAATTACAATCAAAACAATAACAAAACTACGGTTTCTGTGGGAGCTCAGAGCCGCTGCGTCCGTGCGCGCCGCCATCTTGAATTACTCCATACATACATACAGGGCCGCCTGGGAGAAATGCGAGGCCCTGTGCAAGATTTAAACGCGAGCCCCCCCCCCCCCCCCCCAGTCAACATATTCTTAAATAATAGCGCTGCCCGAGGCTGGGCATGATACAGTCAACATATAGCAAGAGAGAGAGCGAGAGAGCGAGAGAGAGCTCCCGTTCTACAGTCAATATACAGTGTTATCGCTGCACAGACCCGGCAATGCCCCTGACCCTCCACCAGAGCAAGGCCAGAGAGAGAGAGAGAGAGAGAGAGAGAGAGAGAAAGAGAGACACATTGGAAAGAAAAACCCAAAACCAGAGCAAATTGAAATGCTATTTGGCCCTAAACAGAAAGTACACAGTGGCAGAATACCTGAGCACTGTGACTGACCCAATACTAAGAAGATCCTTGACTAGGTACAGACGCAGCAAGCACAGTCTAGCCATCGAGAAAGGCCGCCATAGGCAGACCTGGCTCCCAAGCGAAGACAGACTATGCACCCACTGCACACAAGATGAGGTGGAAACCGAGCTCCACTTCTTAACAACCTGCCCACTATACCAAGACATATACTTCCCACAAATTGCAAACACCCAAAGAGACTTTGAAAACATGGACAATAACTCAAAACTCCCATACCTACTGGGAGAAATACAAGAATGTGAAATAAAGCCCATTTGAATTGAAGAGAGAGAGAGATAGATAGAGCATGTCTGTGTGTGTAACTGAGGGGTACAATTCCCTGACTGTATTGATAAGTATGGTATCATTAAACCACTACCGCTTTATGTACTTTAATTACTGGCCATACAGTACACGATATCTAAGTATGATGAACACTTTCCCACATATGAAATCAGGTCCACACAAAGGTAATAGTCAAATATTTAATATATAGCAAAAGGTACATATAATAATTACTTATTACATTTATGATTTGAATTGAATGCTCTTGTAAGGCAAATGAGTACTCGTATGCAAATCAACACTGAATGTCCAATCTCTGGTCACACAGGAAGCAAGTATACAACCTGGCTCTTAGGGGATTATAGCGATGGTCACTTAATGATTATAGCTGGATAATATACTGAAGGGGTCCCGCCGGTTGTAAGCCAGTAGGGGGGGTAGGAGAGCCGTCGGCTGTATCCCGTCTGGTCAACGATTTCCAGGGAGAATTCAGGTACAGAAAACAGTGCCCGTGGAACCTTGATCCACAGATGAATACACTTGGGCTCTCTTGTAGACGATAGCTGTAGCTGTCGCTGTCGGTCCACAACGAAGAAGAAGCGAGGCGACCTCAGTCTGGCCTGAGCGCCGTCTCACCTTGGCTCCTCTCGGGGTAAATCCAACACTCACCGGTGTTGGCGATTATCCGCTCCACAAATCAAAGCACCAAAGCAAATAGATATTCCATGCCGTATAGGGCTCACCAGTCGTCGGGGTAGGTAATCCAATGTGCAGGTCCACTCGTCCTCGCCCAGAACTCCTCGGATGAAAGCACCACGCGTGGTCTGCCCAGCCTGGTTAAGACTCTAGATAACGCGAGGAAACGATGGGGGTGCTGCTCACTTTAGAACTCTAACCGAACGATGCACCATACATAATAGACTATTATTACTTAATAGAAATACGGTGCCAAACTCTGGCAATTCAGCTATTAATTCGCACGAGGTCTCACTGCTATTCTAAGGCCAAACAGGCCGTACTACACCGCACGCGGTATCGTGGGGTGAGGCTTCACGTCTTGTTACTTAGTTGGGTAGAAGGGTAAAGGACTAAGAGGAATTCTACATTTCTTGCGCCATATTTATATGCACAGTGGACAAGTAGTGCCGCTCTGCTTTCGGTAGCCGTATTCCTGCGCGGAGCTGAGGCTAGTAAAGGCATGTCTCGTCGGTACCTTTGAACTTGAACGCCAGGGGCTTGTCCCTGGCGCCTGGTCCTTTTGTCCAATAAGAGAATGAACTATTATGGGCTGTAGTAGAATAAAGGGATATTCAGTGTATATGTACAAGGAATATACAAGGGATATCAAACGATATACAAATACTATTAAATATATATCCATAAATAAATATATATATTCGGTTTAATCTGATCCTTCACAACAGCCGCCCCCTAATTAGTCCCACCTAATTAGCTAAGCAGAGACAGATTAACCGCACTGTCCACTACTCAATGTCCGCTGTAAGGGTCAGTCAACTCACAAAGTCATAGGGTCATGGTCGTCATCAATAGTATCAGGGAGCCTTGGCAGTTCTATTAGCCTCGCCACGGGTCGGGTGTAAATCCGTCCTTGGACGAGCACTTCAGCTGCTCGGACCTTTCCATCGGCACCGGTGATCACTTTGCTTACGCGGCCAGCCGGCCACATAGCTCTGGGTAGTGACTGGTCGATGATCATGACGACTGTTCCTTCTGTCAAATTGTCTCTCTCTTTCACCCACTTCTGGCGGGTCTGTAGAGACGGTAGGTAGTGGAGTAGGAAGCTGTTCCAAAACTTGTCAGCCAGTACTTGACTGTACCTCCACATTCTTTGGCCGTTCGCTTCTTCAGGCCTGTACATTGTCTGGGGTAGCGCGGGGTCCAGCCGCCCCATCAAGAGGGTGTTGGGGGTGACTGGGTCGACATCTGCTACATCACTTGAGACGTAACCGAGGGGCTATGAGTTCAATACTCCCTCGATCTCCGTGAGGACTGTCATTAGGACTTCTTCCGCCACAGTCTGGGCCCCAAGCACGGCGTACAGGGCTGTCTTTATGGAACGTACTTCTCGTTCCCAGGTTCCACCGAAGTGAGGTGCGTTCGGGGGATTAAACTGGAAGTCAATCTGGGATGGAGCGAGGTGGGTCTTAAGTTCTGGGCCCATAGCTTGGAAGCTCTCTCTCAGCTCTCTTTCTCCGCCTTTGAAGTTTGTCCCGTGATCGGACAACAATGTAGACGGTTTTCCTTTCCGTGATGTGAATCTTCGGAAGGCCATAAGGAATGAGTCTGTGCTCATGGTTGGAAGGAGTTCGATATGCATCGCTCTGGTGGTCATGCATTTGAATACAATACCCCACCGCTTCTCGGTTCCTCTTCCTCTCTTTATATACAGCGGGCCAAAACAGTCCATACCGGTGGAGTGGAAGGGCTTGTCGCCGAGTCGGAGGCGACAGGGAGGTAGGTCAGCCATCCGGGGTATACTGGGCTGCGCGCGCCACTTACGGCAGTCTAGACAGGTTCGCTGGAAGCGCCGCACTGCTTCTCTCCCTTGCAGTATCCAATAACAACGTCTGATCTCCGCGAAGACTCTCTCTGCCCCTGCGTGGTGCACATCCTCGTCGTATTTCTTTATGATCAGCTCTGTGACCTTGTGTCGGCTGTTCAAGACTATCGGGTACTTAACGTCATCCGGTAGGTCTGGGGCTCTCCGCAGACGACCACCCACTCTGATGAGATTATGGGCGTCGCTCTCGGGGGCCAGGTGAAGCAGTCTGCTGTCTGATGGGACGGGCTTTGCTCCCTGTAGACAAGCTAGCTCATCGGGGAACGAGTCTCTCTGGGCTCGTTGTAGTAGAAGGAGTTCTGCTTCTTCGTAGTCAGCTGCTGAAATGTCAGTTGTGGGCTGAACCTCTGGGTGGTGCCACAGAAATGTCTTTAGCTGCGCACCCTCTAGGGTGAGGCAATCGTCTAGAACCGGGTCTGTGGGGACGAGTGTGTGTGTCAACCCACAGAACATAGGTTTCTTGTTCTCTGCCTCCTCTTTGCTCGCCTCCCGTGGGGTGGGTGTAGGCCACTCCTCTTCGGGGAGCTTGAGGAACTCTGGCCCGTCACTGTAGAGGTTGGGACGGGTGAGGTCATCCAGGGACATTCCCCGGGTGATGACGTCAGCTGGGTTGTGTTTGGTGTCCACATACCGCCAGCTGGTTACTTCTGTTAACTCTTGAATCTCGGTGACTCTGACTCCCACGAAGACCTTGTATCTGCACGAATCGGACCGGATCCATGTGAGTACGGTCGTGGAGTCTGACCACAAGATTGTTCTTTGCACCGGAATGGTGAGTTCACGTTGGATTAACGTGGCGAGCTGCGCTCCTGCTAGGGCTGCGCAGAGCTCTAGGCGCGGGATAGATTGTTGCTTGCGTGGGGCTATTCTTGAGCGAGCCAGGATGAAAGCAGTATGTATTTCTCCTCCCTCCTCTTGGGCATGCAAGTAAGCCACCGAACCGTAGGCTACTTCGGAGGCGTCGCTGAATACGTGCAGGTCGATCTTGCATGTCTCTGGCCTCACTGTGGGTGGGAAGTAGCTGCGGTGTATATTAACACCGGGGAGTGAGCGGAGTTCCGTCTCCCACTCTCTCCATGTGGATGCAAGGTGTTCGGGTATGGGATCGTCCCAGCCCTGGTCTTTGTCCCATAGCGCTCTTACAATCATCTTTGCCCGGGTGGTGTAAGGTAGAATACATCCCAACGGGTCATATTGTCTGGCGAGTGTTCTGTATACACTCCGTCTGGTGGTCGGTATTGCCGTCGACCTTCCCTGCTCCTTGATCAGGGGTTTGTGTCTATAATGGAGCGAGTCTGTTTTGAAGCGCCAGACTAGTCCTAGTGTCATTTCTTGGGCTTCTCCTGGGATGGTCGCCATCCAAGTATCGCTGCTCGCGGCCTTGTCCTCGGGGGAGAGGCGGCGCAGTACTTGCGGGTCGCTGCTGGCCCACTGCCTGAGATCAAAGCCGCCTTTGATCAGGGAGGCGCGGAGCTTGAGTAGGAGAGCCTCGGCTTCTTCTGGCGTCGAGACGCTTTGTAAACAGTTGTCCACGTAGAAACTATTTGTCACACTTTGTTGGACCTCTTCATCTGCTGCTGGGTCCTCTGCGACGTGCTTTTGCAGTGCAAACGTAGCACAGCATGGGCTGCATGTGGTTCCGAAAGGGAGGACTTTCCATTGATAGATGGTTGGGTGCTCATCTCCGATCCTCTCTCTCCATAGGAACCGCAGCAGGGGCTTGTCCTCCTCCACTAGCCTCACCTGCAGGAACATCCCTTTGATGTCGCCGCTGATAGCCACCTTGTCCTGGCGGAAGCGTAGTAGCACGCCTAGTAGGGAGGGGCCGAGTGTTGGGCCGGCCAAGAGTTCTTTATTCAGATTTTGTGATCCGATCTGGTAGCTGCAGTTAAACACAATGCGATCCTTGCCGTTGTGGTGGACCTTGTGATGCGGCACGTACCATGATTCGGTCGTCTGATCGGCCTCTTTAATGTCAATTTTCTTTATGTGTCCCGCTGTGATTAATTTGTTAATCTCAGCGCGGTACACAGCTTCTTGAGCGGGGTCTTTGGCTAGGCGCCGCTCTGTGTTCAATAGATACCGCTCCGTCGCCTCTTTTGTAGCACGAAAGGTGGGCATTCCCTCTCGCCTCAGGAGTGGAGTTGCGTATCTCATCACTCCGCTGACGTTGACTCTCTTTGTCCCGTGCTCGAGGAGGGCTATAGCGTAGATATCTTCCTTAGAACGAATGTCTTTCTTTTCGTTCTTAAAGGGCATTGTCTCTAGTGTCCATAGCCTCTCTACATGCTGCAGGAGTGTGGTGTCTCCTTCTGTCGCTCTGGAGTGGAGGCAGTCAGTGGCTGCTGTTCGGTTAAGAGACTTGGCGAGGGGGCCTTGTAACGTCCATCCTAGGCGGGTCTCGACTGCTGCAGGACAACCTCTGGGTCCTGTATGGACCCGGTCTATCGGGACTATGAGGTCTGCATGGTCGGAGCCTATCAGCAGGGTCGGGGTGGCGCCGTCTATGAGCGGGATAGGAAGTTGACGCAGGTGCACATATTTCTCCATCAGCTTGGCGATGGGGTAGGTGTACTGCGATAGTCCTATTTCTTGGCTGGTGAAAGCATTAGTAATCCTGTACCGTCTCTCTGGCTGCCCGCTTGCTGCGATAGTGAAGGAGACATTCTCGCCCTTTATCGTCTTTAGATCTCGTCTTATTGTCCGAATAGTCATCTGGTTCTCGCTCCCCCGTAGCCCCAGCTGGGCCGCAGCGGACGCGAGGAGAAGGGTCTTCTCTGACCCGTCATCAAGGACGGCGTAAGTGTCCATGATCTTGTCTTGGTAACTCAGGGTTACACGGACCACCTTTAAGAGCACCTGGGCGCCGCTGCTGCTAGCGGGGTCAATGTACATAACACTTGCCTTTGTGCTGTTGGATGGTGCAGGCTTTCTTTTGTTACTGTCGTGTAGGACATCCAGATGGGCTCCGTCACACCGACTACACTTCTTCTTTAGGCGGCACTCGGCTGCCATGTGACTGCGCGCACATCGGTAACAGCGCCTGTTGGACTTTATCCAGTGACTTACTTCTTCAGCGGTCATCTTCTTGAACTGGTCACATTGTGACAACCAGTGTTCCTTCTCGCAGTACGGGCACACCATCTTCCACTTCTCTTTCGTCGAGGGGGTACTGTGGTTCTTGCTGCTCGGTACTGATTCTGATTGGTGCATGACAGTCACCGATCTTCGGCCATCGTTTACTCTCCTAGGTCCCTCTCTGGAGCTTGGCGTGCTCCGCACGAACGTATCCAGCCGTAGGCTGCTGACTTCTCTCGCCAGGAAGTCGGCTAAATCTAGGAGGGATGGCTCGGGACCGTTAGGATCACGGTGGTCTCTTTGCCGCCTGAAGCGCTCCTGTCGGGCGGGCGGCAGCTTCTCTAAAATCCTCTCGACGTTCGAGTTTGCGTATAGTTCGTGCATACCCTTTTCTCGTTGCGCCCCCAGCATCCCTACCAGGGATTGTACTTTTATAGACAGGTCGTCTAGTGAGCGATTGTCTGTTGCTGGGGGTAGGCGGTCAATATGCCTTATCTCCTGTATTACGTAATCCCATATACGTCCATATCTCTGGTCCAGCGCTGCTAGAGCCGCGGTGTATGGGGTCGTAGAGGTGGCATAGGCCAGCGCTATGTTGTGCGCTCGGGGCACTTTCAGGTGCTTCAATAATATTGCATACTTGTGGCGTTCATCAGCGACATCCACCATCATTGTCTCTAAGCACATCCGGAGCTCCGTGTACTGTGCTCGATTCTCATGGGTGAAGTCTGGAAACGTCGGTGTGCCAATGTATGACGCCATGGATGGCTGGCACATCGGTGAGCGTTGGAAGAGAGGCCTCCTGGGCGAGTCTCTTCTTACGCCTCTCGGTGGGCTGGTACTGGCAGGGTACCATGGCCCGCTGGTCCAGGTGCTATTCCTCGGGACTGGTCGTGCGTCATGCTCACCCGTGAGTCGAGTCGGGGGTCTGTAGCGCAGAGCCGCGGGGGTATAGCCTGGGCTGTACTGGACCTCCTGGTCCTGTGGAGTAATGTGCTGCTGTCGGGCTTGACTCTCCTCTTCTCCCTCCTCCCCCTCCGCCAGGTCATCCAGATCCTGCAGTCGTTTATTTAGCCTCTCCGCCGTGTCCGCCGTTCCTTCCTTGTAGCTGGGTCTCACTTGGACCGGTCGGGGAAGGAGTTCGGAGGGGGGTGTAGACTCTCTCTGGTGGTCGAGTTCAAGGTCGCCTAATCGGTTAGGGGAGGGTGCCCTTGACGTGTGTCTTGACGAGGCTCTGGAACCCCTTGTGGAGGGAGGGGGTGTTGCCCTGGTGATCAGCTGCTCCATTAGCTGCGCTTGTAGTCTGTCGCGCTCGGCTTGTAGTCTGTCGCGCTCGCCCTGTAGTCTGTCGCGCTCGGCTTCGCGCTGGATGAGAGCGATGTCGCGCTCTGCTTCTCTTTGGGCACCGTCAGCGGCACGCTGGGTGTCGGACCGGTCTCTTGCCATATTCTCTTCCGTCTGAAGGCGTCTCATCTCCAGGCGTATGTGCTCTTCTTCGCTCCGTTGCTGTGTTTGGAGTCGATCGCGTTCACCCTGAAGTCGATCGCGTTCACCCTGGAGTCGATCGCGTTCGGTAGAGGCTGTCAGGCTGACGAGGAACGCCTGTGACAGCATCCTCTCCGCCTCGCTGGGGGAAGACGCTTGTAGAGGTGAGCCGCTCCTGGCTGTACTCGTTGGGGAGTCCTGGAGCTCTATCTCCTCGGCGCTCACCTCATCTTGTTCCGTGCAGAGTTCCACCTCTGGAGGGTTGTCTTCCTCCCGGAGCTCTGGGGGGACTACTTCTTCGGTATTGGCGGGGGGTAAAGTCGTGTCAGTTCCCTCCTGGTCCCCACCGTGAGCTTGGTCAGTTACATTAGAACCCACTAGGGCCTCTGTGGTCGGGGTATCCTGGTTGATAGGGTTGTTGGACATAATTTTACTTTCTACTTTTACTGCGTTTACTGTTTGTAGAAGGCTAGGTAGTTTACTGACAGCGTAATCCTCTAAGTACTGAGGTGGCTGTCGTCTACGTTGCGGGCGTTCTACTTTAGGAGGACCGTTTCGTGGAGTGTTCATCATAGGCCATTTCAATATTAATACCACTATATTAATATTACACTGATTACCCTCCGGCTCGAAGGACCAATTGTAACTGAGGAGTACAATTCCCTGACTGTATTGATAAGTATGGTATCATTAAACCACTACCGCTTTATGTACTTTAACTACTGGCCATACAGTACACGATATCTAAGTATGATGAACACTTTCCCACATATGAAATCAGGTCCACACAAAGGTAATAGTCAAATATTTAATATATAGCAAAAGGTACATATAATAATTACTTATTACATTTATGATTTGAATTGAATGCTCTTGTAAGGCAAATGAGTACTCGTATGCAAATCAACACTGAATGTCCAATCTCTGGTCACACAGGAAGCAAGTATACAACCTGGCTCTTAGGGGATTATAGCGATGGTCACTTAATGATTATAGCTGGATAATATACTGAAGGGGTCCCGCCGGTTGTAAGCCAGTAGGGGGGGTAGGAGAGCCGTCGGCTGTATCCCGTCTGGTCAACGATTTCCAGGGAGAATTCAGGTACAGAAAACAGTGCCCGTGGAACCTTGATCCACAGATGAATACACTTGGGCTCTCTTGTAGACGATAGCTGTAGCTGTCGCTGTCGGCCCACAACGAAGAAGAAGCGAGGCGACCTCAGTCTGGCCTGAGCGCCGTCTCACCTTGGCTCCTCTCGGGGTAAATCCAACACTCACCGGTGTTGGCGATTATCCGCTCCACAAATCAAAGCACCAAAGCAAATAGATATTCCATGCCGTATAGGGCTCACCAGTCGTCGGGGTAGGTAATCCAATGTGCAGGTCCACTCGTCCTCGCCCAGAACTCCTCGGATGAAAGCACCACGCGTGGTCTGCCCAGCCTGGTTAAGACTCTAGATAACGCGAGGAAACGATGGGGGTGCTGCTCACTTTAGAACTCTAACCGAACGATGCACCATACATAATAGACTATTATTACTTAATAGAAATACGGTGCCAAACTCTGGCAATTCAGCTATTAATTCGCACGAGGTCTCACTGCTATTCTAAGGCCAAACAGGCCGTACTACACCGCACGCGGTATCGTGGGGTGAGGCTTCACGTCTTGTTACTTAGTTGGGTAGAAGGGTAAAGGACTAAGAGGAATTCTACATTTCTTGCGCCATATTTATATGCACAGTGGACAAGTAGTGCCGCTCTGCTTTCGGTAGCCGTATTCCTGCGCGGAGCTGAGGCTAGTAAAGGCATGTCTCGTCGGTACCTTTGAACTTGAACGCCAGGGGCTTGTCCCTGGCGCCTGGTCCTTTTGTCCAATAAGAGAATGAACTATTATGGGCTGTAGTAGAATAAAGGGATATTCAGTGTATATGTACAAGGAATATACAAGGGATATCAAACGATATACAAATACTATTAAATATATATCCATAAATAAATATATATATTCGGTTTAATCTGATCCTTCACAACAGTGTGTGTTAGAAAGAGAGAGATAGAGAGAGAGCATGTCTGTTTGTGTGTGTGTGTTAGAGAGAGAGCATGTATATGTGTGTGTGTGTGTTAGAAAGAGAGGGAAAGATAGAGAGAGAGAGCATGTCATTTTGTGTGTTAGAGAGAGATATAGAGCATGTCTGTGTGTGTTAGAAAGAGAGAGAGAGAGCATGTGTGTTTGTGTGTTAGAGAGAGAGAGCATGTCTGTGTGTGTGTGTGTGTGTTAGAGAGAGAGCATGTATGTGTGTGTTTTTTAGAGAGAGAGAGAGAGAGAGAGAGAGAGAGAGAGAGAGAGAGAGAGAGAGAGAGAGAGAGAGAGAGAGCTCAACGGCGGGAATAGAATAGGTTGCATGAAAAACTCACCATAACGCAGTATCAATGGCAAAGTTGGAAGGAGACGACATCGACGCATTTTCCGTGGAGATGAAAAGTACCAGTCCCTTCGGAGTCCTAGTTTATCTGCCACACGTTAGCACTCGATAACTTAGCAATTAGCTAAAGGCAGGGACGCGTAACTAGCGTTAGCTAATGCTAGCTAGCTAGCGCTAGCTAACGCTAGCTAACTAGCGTTAGCTAACGCTAGTTACGCGTCACTGCCTTTAGCTAATTGCTACTAGTACTAGCCGGCATAGCTATAGCCTGACTGAAGGTTCTAAGTAACATGCAACAACTTTCATCTTCAGTCCATCTGCCGAACATCCTCTTCGTCTTGGCAAAGTTGGCATAACCATCATACTTGGTATTGATAACAAGCTTATGGCACACGGTGTAATTTCTTCTGCTCCATGCTGCTTTTCAAAAGACATCCACTCGCTCCTCTGAATAGCGCTGAATAGATCCTGTACCTCGTGGGTCCGGGAAGAGCCCGGAACACTATTCTAAAAACATGTCTATCTGCAGAGCAGCAGAGCCGCAGAAACCGGAACACTATTCAGTCTATTCTACAAACGTGTCTATCTGCAGAGCAGCAGAGCCGCAGAAACCGGAACACTATTCTACAAACATAATGTGAAATATATAGGCATGTAAGAAAAACTAGATTTTAGGTCTGTGATGAAAAAGGGCCTCGCAGGAAGGGGGGCCTCGCAAAAAAAAAATAAAAAAAAAATAAAAAGATACATACATACATACATACATACATACATACATACATACATACATACATACATACATACATACATACATACATACATACATACATACCTAGAACATACATTAAAACTGGCTTTAGGTTTGATTTTGAGATACATCGGAATGACAGTAAAACCTCCATTGACAGCCGAGTTGAGAAGCACGTCTCCAGTAGATGTACCTATAGAGCTGCGACACTGCTCTCTCTCTCTCTCTCTCTCTCTCTCTCTCTCTCTCTCTCTCTCTCTCTCTCTCTCTCTCTCTCTCTCTCTCTCTCTCTCTCTCTCTCTCTCTCTCCTCTCCCTCTCCCTCTCCCTCTCCCTCTCCCTCTCCCTCTCTCTCTCTCTCTCTCTCTCTCTCTCTCTCTCTCTCTCTCTATCTCTCTCTCTCTCTCTCTCTCTCTCTCTGTACACAGTACATACAG